>NW_027175294.1:0-300000 GCF_028021215.1 Eschrichtius robustus | reverse complement strand
TCACCGATGGGAAGCGAGACTTCTTTGTAGCGCTGATTTGCCTTTCCAGGTTGCTTGGTTGGCCAAAAAGGGCGTATGCGTTTTTTCCTGAATATATTCAGGAAAAAACGCATACGCCCTTTTTGGCCAAGGGCATCATTGTCGACGTTTTGCCGCTTTTCATGTGCTTTAAAGGCGATTCGAATCTACCTCCTGAAATCTGTTTCCTGCAATTCTGCCTTGCTTTGAATTCCTCTTCGTTGCCTTCCCTCAATATATTTGTGGACGAGAGTTATCATTTATAACTCAGCAGGTTTGTGAATTGCAGTGCCACTGAGCTCCATTTTTCAACTGTCTTTTTTGGGAGCTGGCCGCAAAAGCACGGGATTGCCTCAGGCCCTATTCTGGTTCCGGGCGGCAGGCTGAGCCTGTGGTTAATTCTTCTTCCTGTTGGGAAAATAGAGTGACCTGTGCCTGTCCCAACACCTAGATCTAGTCTCTCATTGGTTGCCCCTCTTCCCGTTCATCCTCAGGACAAATTGCAACCTGTAGGGAACAGGAGCTTAAAGGTGCTGATTCTCCAAGTAGGGAGATTGCTAGTAAAGTAGCTGGAATGGCGAACCCGAGCACAAGGAGATGAGAAATGAGGTGCGTTTTAGAAACCTTTCAAAATCACATGGTGTACCATCTTCTGGGTTTCTCATGCATGTTTTCGATGTAGGAAGATGCCCTTGAACCTGGAGATTTGGGACCCATGGGATGGGTACCACGCAGTATTACTTTAAAGGGTCTGCGTTTGCTCACGCAACCTCACCCAACCTCTCAGCCCCAAGAGTGTCCACCCTTATGTCTCATCCAGCTGTGGGTCTAGATATGGTCAATCCAGGTTGCATCACAGCCTCTGAACGAATTTTGTAAGAATGTCTCTCTCTTTCACTGTCTTTGTTTTACGGGTTTTTAAAAGTAATTTATTTTTATAATGGGGTTTAGCTGCTTTTCATGGCTCTGTTTATGCGGCTTTACACCCCCTTGACTCACTTCCAGAGAGATATCAATATATAGGTTTTAAGATTCTTACTAGTCACATATATTCTTGTGCGGTGAATAGGGGGTGTTGAGTCCAGTTCACTGAGCAAGGAGTAGGTCTTGTCTATTACATATTGGGTGTATGGAACGGTATCTGAGCGAATGTGAAACCCTTGTTTTATGCATCACCCCACCTCACCTTTCCCGTTAAGCAGCCATAGTGTGTTTTCTAAACGTGTGACTCTGTTCTCTTTTGTAATTCAGTTCAAGAGTAGCGGTTTTTACATTCCCTCTATAAGTGATAGCTTATGATAAGTGTCTTTTTCTGTGTGACTTATCTCACTTAGAATCGTCGTACCTAACTCCACTCATCTTGCTTCTACTAGCCTTATAACATTGATTTCATGTCTGAGTGATATTCCATTGTACATAAGGACCACAACTTCTTTATCCATTTTTATCTTTCCTGGGATATTTAAGGTGTCATGAAGTGGAGGTTCTTGTCAACAGAGCAGCCCTAAACTTTCGGGTGCCTGTGTCTTGCTGATTTTTAGTTTTTTCCAATTTATATGCCCATGAGTGGACGTGCCCTATGCTCCCTAAGCTGTTTTTTTTCGATGTTTCAGGACACAACGTACACTTCTCCAGAGTGGCTGTTGGCAATTTACATTCCGCCCATCAGTGTAGCAAGGCTGCCATTTCTCCATGGCCTGTCCTGCATTTCTCGTTTTGACACTTTTTGCAGCATGGCCCTTTTCACCGATGGGAAGCGAGACTTCTTTGTAGCGCTGATTTGCCTTTCCAGGTTGCTTGGTTGGCCAAAAAGGGCGTAAGCGTTTTTTCCTGAATATATTCAGGAAAAAACGCATACGCCCTTTTTGGCCAAGGGCATCATTGTCGACGTTTTGCCGCTTTTCATGTGCTTTAAAGGCGATTCGTATCTACCTCCTGAAATCTGTTTCCTGCAATTCTGCCTTGCTTTGAATTCCTCTTCGTTGCCTTCCCTCAATATATTTGTGGACGAGAGTTATCATTTATAACTCAGCAGGTTTGTGAATTGCAGTGCCCCTGAGCTCCATTTTTCAACTGTCTTTTTTGGGAGCTGGCCGCAAAAGCACGGGATTGCCTCAGGCCCTATTCTGGTTCCGGGCGGCAGGCTGAGCCTGTGGTTAATTCTTCTTCCTGTTGGGAAAATAGAGTGACCTGTGCCTGTCCCAACACCTAGATCTAGTCTCTCATTGGTTGCCCCTCTTCCCGTTCATCCTCAGGACAAATTGCAACCTGTAGGGAACAGGAGCTTAAAGGTGCTGATTCTCCAAGTAGGGAGATTGCTAGTAAAGTAGCTGGAATGGCGAACCCGAGCACAAGGAGATGAGAAATGAGGTGCGTTTTAGAAACCTTTCAAAATCACATGGTGTACCATCTTCTGGGTTTCTCATGCATGTTTTCGATGTAGGAAGATGCCCTTGAACCTGGAGATTTGGGACCCATGGGATGGGTACCACGCAGTATTACTTTAAAGGGTCTGCGTTTGCTCACGCAACCTCACCCAACCTCTCAGCCCCAAGAGTGTCCACCCTTATGTCTCATCCAGCTGTGGGTCTAGATATGGTCAATCCAGGTTGCATCACAGCCTCTGAACGAATTTTGTAAGAATGTCTCTCTCTTTCACTGTCTTTGTTTTACGGGTTTTTAAAAGTAATTTATTTTTATAATGGGGTTTAGCTGCTTTTCATGGCTCTGTTTATGCGGCTTTACACCCATTTGACTCACTTCCAGAGAGATATCAATATATAGGTTTTAAGATTCTTACTAGTCACATATATTCTTGTGCGGTGAATAGGGGGTGTTGAGTCCAGTTCACTGAGCAAGGAGTAGGTCTTGTCTATTACATATTGGGTGTATGGAACGGTATCTGAGCGAATTTGAAACCCTTGTTTTATGCATCACCCCACCTCACCTTTCCCGTTAAGCAGCCATAGTGTGTTTTCTAAACGTGTGACTCTGTTCTCTTTTGTAATTCAGTTCAAGAGTAGCGGTTTTTACATTCCCTCTATAAGTGATAGCTTATGATAAGTGTCTTTTTCTGTGTGACTTATTTCACTTAGAATCGTCGTACCTAACTCCACTCATCTTGCTTCTACTAGCCTTATAACATTGATTTCATGTCTGAGTGATATTCCATTTTACATAAGGACCACAACTTCTTTATCCATTTTTCTCTTTCCTGGGATATTTAAGGTGTCATGAAGTGGAGGTTCTTGTCAACAGAGCAGCCCTAAACTTTCGGGTGCCTGTGTCTTGCTGATTTTTAGTTTTTCCAATTTATATGCCCATGAGTGGACGTGCCCTATGCTCCCTAAGCTGTTTTTTTTCGATGTTTCAGGACACAACGTACACTTCTCCAGAGTGGCTGTTGGCAATTTACATTCCGCCCATCAGTGTAGCAAGGCTGCCATTTCTCCATGGCCTGTCCTGCATTTCTCGTTTTGACACTTTTTGCAGCATGGCCCTTTTCACCGATGGGAAGCGAGACTTCTTTGTAGCGCTGATTTGCCTTTCCAGGTTGCTTGGTTGGCCAAAAAGGGCGTATGCGTTTTTTCCTGAATATATTCAGGAAAAAACGCATACGCCCTTTTTGGCCAAGGGCATCATTGTCGACGTTTTGCCGCTTTTCATGTGCTTTAAAGGCGATTCGTATCTACCTCCTGAAATCTGTTTCCTGCAATTCTGCCTTGCTTTGAATTCCTCTTCGTTGCCTTCCCTCAATATATTTGTGGACGAGAGTTATCATTTATAACTCTGCAGGTTTGTGAATTGCAGTGCCCCTGAGCTCCATTTTTCAACTGTCTTTTTTGGGAGCTGGCCGCAAAAGCACGGGATTGCCTCAGGCCCTATTCTGGTTCCGGGCGGCAGGCTGAGCCTGTGGTTAATTCTTCTTCCTGTTGGGAAAATAGAGTGACCTGTGCCTGTCCCAACACCTAGATCTAGTCTCTCATTGGTTGCCCCTCTTCCCGTTCATCCTCAGGACAAATTGCAACCTGTAGGGAACAGGAGCTTAAAGGTGCTGATTCTCCAAGTAGGGAGATTGCTAGTAAAGTAGCTGGAATGGTGAACCCGAGCACAAGGAGATGAGAAATGAGGTGCGTTTTAGAAACCTTTCAAAATCACATGGTGTACCATCTTCTGGGTTTCTCATGCATGTTTTCGATGTAGGAAGATGCCCTTGAACCTGGAGATTTGGGACCCATGGGATGGGTACCACGCAGTATTACTTTAAAGGGTCTGCGTTTGCTCACGCAACCTCACCCAACCTCTCAGCCCCAAGAGTGTCCACCCTTATGTCTCATCCAGGTGTGGGTCTAGATATGGTCAATCCAGGTTGCATCACAGCCTCTGAACGAATTTTGTAAGAATGTCTCTCTCTTTCACTGTCTTTGTTTTACGGGTTTTTAAAAGTAATTTATTTTTATAATGGGGTTTAGCTGCTTTTCATGGCTCTGTTTATGCGGCTTTACACCCACTTGACTCACTTCCAGAGAGATATCAATATATAGGTTTTAAGATTCTTACTAGTAACATATATTGTTGTGCGGTGAATAGGGGGTGTTGAGTCCAGTTCACTGAGCAAGGAGTAGGTCTTGTCTATTACATATTGGGTGTATGGAACGGTATCTGAGCGAATTTGAAACCCTTGTTTTATGCATCACCCCACCTCACCTTTCCCGTTAAGCAGCCATAGTGTGTTTTCTAAACGTGTGACTCTGTTCTGTTTTGTAATTCAGTTCAAGTGTAGCGGTTTTTACATTCCCTCTATAAGTGATAGCTTATGATAAGTGTCTTTTTCCGTGTGACTTATTTCACTTAGAATCGTCGTACCTAACTCCACTCATCTTGCTTCTACTAGCCTTATAACATTGATTTCATGTCTGAGTGATATTCCATTTTACATAAGGACCACAACTTCTTTATCCATTTTTCTCTTTCCTGGGATATTTAAGGTGTCATGAAGTGGAGGTTCTTGTCAACAGAGCAGCCCTAAACTTTCGGGTGCCTGTGTCTTGCTGATTTTTAGTTTTTCCAATTTATATGCCCATGAGTGGACGTGCCCTATGCTCCCTAAGCTGTTTTTTTTCGATGTTTCAGGACACAACGTACACTTCTCCAGAGTGGCTGTTGGCAATTTACATTCCGCCCATCAGTGTAGCAAGGCTGCCATTTCTCCATGGCCTGTCCTGCATTTCTCGTTTTGACACTTTTTGCAGCATGGCCCTTTTCACCGATGGGAAGCGAGACTTCTTTGTAGCGCTGATTTGCCTTTCCAGGTTGCTTGGTTGGCCAAAAAGGGCGTATGCGTTTTTTCCTGAATATATTCAGGAAAAAACGCATACGCCCTTTTTGGCCAAGGGCATCATTGTCGACGTTTTGCCGCTTTTCATGTGCTTTAAAGGCGATTCGTATCTACCTCCTGAAATCTGTTTCCTGCAATTCTGCCTTGCTTTGAATTCCTCTTCGTTGCCTTCCCTCAATATATTTGTGGACGAGAGTTATCATTTATAACTCTGCAGGTTTGTGAATTGCAGTGCCCCTGAGCTCCATTTTTCAACTGTCTTTTTTGGGAGCTGGCCGCAAAAGCACGGGATTGCCTCAGGCCCTATTCTGGTTCCGGGCGGCAGGCTGAGCCTGTGGTTAATTCTTCTTCCTGTTGGGAAAATAGAGTGACCTGTGCCTGTCCCAACACCTAGATCTAGTCTCTCATTGGTTGCCCCTCTTCCCGTTCATCCTCAGGACAAATTGCAACCTGTAGGGAACAGGAGCTTAAAGGTGCTGATTCTCCAAGTAGGGAGATTGCTAGTAAAGTAGCTGGAATGGAGAACCCGAGCACAAGGAGATGAGAAATGAGGTGCGTTTTAGAAACCTTTCAAAATCACATGGTGTACCATCTTCTGGGTTTCTCATGCATGTTTTCGATGTAGGAAGATGCCCTTGAACCTGGAGATTTGGGACCCATGGGATGGGTACCACGCAGTATTACTTTAAAGGGTCTGCGTTTGCTCACGCAACCTCACCCAACCTCTCAGCCCCAAGAGTGTCCACCCTTATGTCTCATCCAGCTGTGGGTCTAGATATGGTCAATCCAGGTTGCATCACAGCCTCTGAACGAATTTTGTAAGAATGTCTCTCTCTTTCACTGTCTTTGTTTTACGGGTTTTTAAAAGTAATTTATTTTTATAATGGGGTTTAGCTGCTTTTCATGGCTCTGTTTATGCGGCTTTACACCCACTTGACTCACTTCCAGAGAGATATCAATATATAGGTTTTAAGATTCTTACTAGTCACATATATTCTTGTGCGGTGAATAGGGGGTGTTGAGTCCAGTTCACTGAGCAAGGAGTAGGTCTTGTCTATTACATATTGGGTGTATGGAACGGTATCTGAGCGAATTTGAAACCCTTGTTTTATGCATCACCCCACCTCACCTTTCCCGTTAAGCAGCCATAGTGTGTTTTCTAAACGTGTGACTCTGTTCTGTTTTGTAATTCAGTTCAAGTGTAGCGGTTTTTACATTCCCTCTATAAGTGATAGCTTATGATAAGTGTCTTTTTCCGTGTGACTTATTTCACTTAGAATCGTCGTACCTAACTCCACTCATCTTGCTTCTACTAGCCTTATAACATTGATTTCATGTCTGAGTGATATTCCATTTTACATAAGGACCACAACTTCTTTATCCATTTTTCTCTTTCCTGGGATATTTAAGGTGTCATGAAGTGGAGGTTCTTGTCAACAGAGCAGCCCTAAACTTTCGGATGCCTGTGTCTTGCTGATTTTTAGTTTTTCCAATTTATATGCCCATGAGTGGACGTGCCCTATGCTCCCTAAGCTGTTTTTTTTCGATGTTTCAGGACACAACGTACACTTCTCCAGAGTGGCTGTTGGCAATTTACATTCCGCCCATCAGTGTAGCAAGGCTGCCATTTCTCCATGGCCTGTCCTGCATTTCTCGTTTTGACACTTTTTGCAGCATGGCCCTTTTCACCGATGGGAAGCGAGACTTCTTTGTAGCGCTGATTTGCCTTTCCAGGTTGCTTGGTTGGCCAAAAAGGGCGTATGCGTTTTTTCCTGAATATATTCAGGAAAAAACGCATACGCCCTTTTGGCCAAGGGCATCATTGTCGACGTTTTGCCGCTTTTCATGTGCTTTAAAGGCGATTCGTATCTACCTCCTGAAATCTGTTTCCTGCAATTCTGCCTTGCTTTCAATTCCTCTTCGTTGCCTTCCCTCAATATATTTGTGGACGAGAGTTATCATTTATAACTCTGCAGGTTTGTGAATTGCAGTGCCCCTGAGCTCCATTTTTCAACTGTCTTTTTTGGGAGCTGGCCGCAAAAGCACGGGATTGCCTCAGGCCCTATTCTGGTTCCGGGCGGCAGGCTGAGCCTGTGGTTAATTCTTCTTCCTGTTGGGAAAATAGAGTGACCTGTGCCTGTCCCAACACCTAGATCTAGTCTCTCATTGGTTGCCCCTCTTCCCGTTCATCCTCAGGACAAATTGCAACCTGTAGGGAACAGGAGCTTAAAGGTGCTGATTCTCCAAGTAGGGAGATTGCTAGTGAAGTAGCTGGAATGGCGAACCCGAGCACAAGGAGATGAGAAATGAGGTGCGTTTTAGAAACCTTTCAAAATCACATGGTGTACCATCTTCTGGGTTTCTCATGCATGTTTTCGATGTAGGAAGATGCCCTTGAACCTGGAGATTTGGGACCCATGGGATGGGTACCACGCAGTATTACTTTAAAGGGTCTGCGTTTGCTCACGCAACCTCACCCAACCTCTCAGCCCCAAGAGTGTCCACCCTTATGTCTCATCCAGCTGTGGGTCTAGATATGGTCAATCCAGGTTGCATCACAGCCTCTGAACGAATTTTGTAAGAATGTCTCTCTCTTTCACTGTCTTTGTTTTACGGGTTTTTAAAAGTAATTTATTTTTATAATGGGGTTTAGCTGCTTTTCATGGCTCTGTTTATGCGGCTTTACACCCACTTGACTCACTTCCAGAGAGATATCAATATATAGGTTTTAAGATTCTTACTAGTCACATATATTCTTGTGCGGTGAATAGGGGGTGTTGAGTCCAGTTCACTGAGCAAGGAGTAGGTCTTGTCTATTACATATTGGGTGTATGGAACGGTATCTGAGCGAATTTGAAACCCTTGTTTTATGCATCACCCCACCTCACCTTTCCCGTTAAGCAGCCATAGTGTGTTTTCTAAACGTGTGACTCTGTTCTGTTTTGTAATTCAGTTCAAGTGTAGCGGTTTTTACATTCCCTCTATAAGTGATAGCTTATGATAAGTGTCTTTTTCCGTGTGACTTATTTCACTTAGAATCGTCGTACCTAACTCCACTCATCTTGCTTCTACTAGCCTTATAACATTGATTTCATGTCTGAGTGATATTCCATTTTACATAAGGACCACAACTTCTTTATCCATTTTTCTCTTTCCTGGGATATTTAAGGTGTCATGAAGTGGAGGTTCTTGTCAACAGAGCAGCCCTAAACTTTCGGGTGCCTGTGTCTTGCTGATTTTTAGTTTTTCCAATTTATATGCCCATGAGTGGACGTGCCCTATGCTCCCTAAGCTGTTTTTTTTCGATGTTTCAGGACACAACGTACACTTCTCCAGAGTGGCTGTTGGCAATTTACATTCCGCCCATCAGTGTAGCAAGGCTGCCATTTCTCCATGGCCTGTCCTGCATTTCTCGTTTTGACACTTTTTGCAGCATGGCCCTTTTCACCGATGGGAAGCGAGACTTCTTTGTAGCGCTGATTTGCCTTTCCAGGTTGCTTGGTTGGCCAAAAAGGGCGTATGCGTTTTTTCCTGAATATATTCAGGAAAAAACGCATACGCCCTTTTTGGCCAAGGGCATCATTGTCGACGTTTTGCCGCTTTTCATGTGCTTTAAAGGCGATTCGTATCTACCTCCTGAAATCTGTTTCCTGCAATTCTGCCTTGCTTTCAATTCCTCTTCGTTGCCTTCCCTCAATATATTTGTGGACGAGAGTTATCATTTATAACTCTGCAGGTTTGTGAATTGCAGTGCCCCTGAGCTCCATTTTTCAACTGTCTTTTTTGGGAGCTGGCCGCAAAAGCACGGGATTGCCTCAGGCCCTATTCTGGTTCCGGGCGGCAGGCTGAGCCTGTGGTTAATTCTTCTTCCTGTTGGGAAAATAGAGTGACCTGTGCCTGTCCCAACACCTAGATCTAGTCTCTCATTGGTTGCCCCTCTTCCCGTTCATCCTCAGGACAAATTGCAACCTGTAGGGAACAGGAGCTTAAAGGTGCTGATTCTCCAAGTAGGGAGATTGCTAGTAAAGTAGCTGGAATGGTGAACCCGAGCACAAGGAGATGAGAAATGAGGTGCGTTTTAGAAACCTTTCAAAATCACATGGTGTACCATCTTCTGGGTTTCTCATGCATGTTTTCGATGTAGGAAGATGCCCTTGAACCTGGAGATTTGGGACCCATGGGATGGGTACCACGCAGTATTACTTTAAAGGGTCTGCGTTTGCTCACGCAACCTCACCCAACCTCTCAGCCCCAAGAGTGTCCACCCTTATGTCTCATCCAGCTGTGGGTCTAGATATGGTCAATCCAGGTTGCATCACAGCCTCTGAACGAATTTTGTAAGAATGTCTCTCTCTTTCACTGTCTTTGTTTTACGGGTTTTTAAAAGTAATTTATTTTTATAATGGGGTTTAGCTGCTTTTCATGGCTCTGTTTATGCGGCTTTACACCCCCTTGACTCACTTCCAGAGAGATATCAATATATAGGTTTTAAGATTCTTACTAGTCACATATATTCTTGTGCGGTGAATAGGGGGTGTTGAGTCCAGTTCACTGAGCAAGGAGTAGGTCTTGTCTATTACATATTGGGTGTATGGAACGGTATCTGAGCGAATTTGAAACCCTTGTTTTATGCATCACCCCACCTCACCTTTCCCGTTAAGCAGCCATAGTGTGTTTTCTAAACGTGTGACTCTGTTCTGTTTTGTAATTCAGTTCAAGTGTAGCGGTTTTTACATTCCCTCTATAAGTGATAGCTTATGATAAGTGTCTTTTTCTGTGTGACTTATTTCACTTAGAATCGTCGTACCTAACTCCACTCATCTTGCTTCTACTAGCCTTATAACATTGATTTCATGTCTGAGTGATATTCCATTGTACATAAGGACCACAACTTCTTTATCCATTTTTCTCTTTCCTGGGATATTTAAGGTGTCATGAAGTGGAGGTTCTTGTCAACAGAGCAGCCCTAAACTTTCGGGTGCCTGTGTCTTGCTGATTTTTAGTTTTTCCAATTTATATGCCCATGAGTGGACGTGCCCTATGCTCCCTAAGCTGTTTTTTTTCGATGTTTCAGGACACAACGTACACTTCTCCAGAGTGGCTGTTGGCAATTTACATTCCGCCCATCAGTGTAGCAAGGCTGCCATTTCTCCATGGCCTGTCCTGCATTTCTCGTTTTGACACTTTTTGCAGCATGGCCCTTTTCACCGATGGGAAGCGAGACTTCTTTGTAGCGCTGATTTGCCTTTCCAGGTTGCTTGGTTGGCCAAAAAGGGCGTATGCGTTTTTTCCTGAATATATTCAGGAAAAAACGCATACGCCCTTTTTGGCCAAGGGCATCATTGTCGACGTTTTGCCGCTTTTCATGTGCTTTAAAGGCGATTCGAATCTACCTCCTGAAATCTGTTTCCTGCAATTCTGCCTTGCTTTGAATTCCTCTTCGTTGCCTTCCCTCAATATATTTGTGGACGAGAGTTATCATTTATAACTCAGCAGGTTTGTGAATTGCAGTGCCACTGAGCTCCATTTTTCAACTGTCTTTTTTGGGAGCTGGCCGCAAAAGCACGGGATTGCCTCAGGCCCTATTCTGGTTCCGGGCGGCAGGCTGAGCCTGTGGTTAATTCTTCTTCCTGTTGGGAAAATAGAGTGACCTGTGCCTGTCCCAACACCTAGATCTAGTCTCTCATTGGTTGCCCCTCTTCCCGTTCATCCTCAGGACAAATTGCAACCTGTAGGGAACAGGAGCTTAAAGGTGCTGATTCTCCAAGTAGGGAGATTGCTAGTAAAGTAGCTGGAATGGCGAACCCGAGCACAAGGAGATGAGAAATGAGGTGCGTTTTAGAAACCTTTCAAAATCACATGGTGTACCATCTTCTGGGTTTCTCATGCATGTTTTCGATGTAGGAAGATGCCCTTGAACCTGGAGATTTGGGACCCATGGGATGGGTACCACGCAGTATTACTTTAAAGGGTCTGCGTTTGCTCACGCAACCTCACCCAACCTCTCAGCCCCAAGAGTGTCCACCCTTATGTCTCATCCAGCTGTGGGTCTAGATATGGTCAATCCAGGTTGCATCACAGCCTCTGAACGAATTTTGTAAGAATGTCTCTCTCTTTCACTGTCTTTGTTTTACGGGTTTTTAAAAGTAATTTATTTTTATAATGGGGTTTAGCTGCTTTTCATGGCTCTGTTTATGCGGCTTTACACCCATTTGACTCACTTCCAGAGAGATATCAATATATAGGTTTTAAGATTCTTACTAGTCACATATATTCTTGTGCGGTGAATAGGGGGTGTTGAGTCCAGTTCACTGAGCAAGGAGTAGGTCTTGTCTATTACATATTGGGTGTATGGAACGGTATCTGAGCGAATTTGAAACCCTTGTTTTATGCATCACCCCACCTCACCTTTCCCGTTAAGCAGCCATAGTGTGTTTTCTAAACGTGTGACTCTGTTCTCTTTTGTAATTCAGTTCAAGAGTAGCGGTTTTTACATTCCCTCTATAAGTGATAGCTTATGATAAGTGTCTTTTTCTGTGTGACTTATTTCACTTAGAATCGTCGTACCTAACTCCACTCATCTTGCGTCTACTAGCCTTATAACATTGATTTCATGTCTGAGTGATATTCCATTTTACATAAGGACCACAACTTCTTTATCCATTTTTCTCTTTCCTGGGATATTTAAGGTGTCATGAAGTGGAGGTTCTTGTCAACAGAGCAGCCCTAAACTTTCGGGTGCCTGTGTCTTGCTGATTTTTAGTTTTTCCAATTTATATGCCCATGAGTGGACGTGCCCTATGCTCCCTAAGCAGTTTTTTTTTCGATGTTTCAGGACACAACGTACACTTCTCCAGAGTGGCTCTTGGCAATTTACATCCCGCCCATCAGTGTAGCAAGGCTGCCATTTCTCCATGGCCTGTCCTGCATTTCTCGTTTTGACACTTTTTGCAGCATGGCCCTTTTCACCGATGGGAAGCGAGACTTCTTTGTAGCGCTGATTTGCTTTTCCAGGTTGCTTGGTTGGCCAAAAAGGGCGTATGCGTTTTTTCCTGAATATATTCAGGAAAAAACGCATACGCCCTTTTTGGCCAAGGGCATCATTGTCGACGTTTTGCCGCTTTTCATGTGCTTTAAAGGCGATTCGTATCTACCTCCTGAAATCTGTTTCCTGCAATTCTGCCTTGCTTTGAATTCCTCTTCGTTGCCTTCCCTCAATATATTTGTGGACGAGAGTTATCATTTATAACTCTGCAGGTTTGTGAATTGCAGTGCCACTGAGCTCCATTTTTCAACTGTCTTTTTTGGGAGCTGGCCGCAAAAGCACGGGATTGCCTCAGGCCCTATTCTGGTTCCGGGCGGCAGGCTGAGCCTGTGGTTAATTCTTCTTCCTGTTGGGAAAATAGAGTGACCTGTGCCTGTCCCAACACCTAGATCTAGTCTCTCATTGGTTGCCCCTCTTCCCGTTCATCCTCAGGACAAATTGCAACCTGTAGGGAACAGGAGCTTAAAGGTGCTGATTCTCCAAGTAGGGAGATTGCTAGTGAAGTAGCTGGAATGGCGAACCCGAGCACAAGGAGATGAGAAATGAGGTGCGTTTTAGAAACCTTTCAAAATCACATGGTGTACCATCTTCTGGGTTTCTCATGCATGTTTTCGATGTAGGAAGATGCCCTTGAACCTGGAGATTTGGGACCCATGGGATGGGTACCACGCAGTATTACTTTAAAGGGTCTGCGTTTGCTCACGCAACCTCACCCAACCTCTCAGCCCCAAGAGTGTCCACCCTTATGTCTCATCCAGCTGTGGGTCTAGATATGGTCATTCCAGGTTGCATCACAGCCTCTGAACGAATTTTGTAAGAATGTCTCTCTCTTTCACTGTCTTTGTTTTACGGGTTTTTAAAAGTAATTTATTTTTATAATGGGGTTTAGCTGCTTTTCATGGCTCTGTTTATGCGGCTTTACACCCACTTGACTCACTTCCAGAGAGATATCAATATATAGGTTTTAAGATTCTTACTAGTCACATATATTCTTGTGCGGTGAATAGGGGGTGTTGAGTCCAGTTCACTGAGCAAGGAGTAGGTCTTGTCTATTACATATTGGGTGTATGGAACGGTATCTGAGCGAATTTGAAACCCTTGTTTTATGCATCACCCCACCTCACCTTTCCCGTTAAGCAGCCATAGTGTGTTTTCTAAACGTGTGACTCTGTTCTGTTTTGTAATTCAGTTCAAGTGTAGCGGTTTTTACATTCCCTCTATAAGTGATAGCTTATGATAAGTGTCTTTTTCCGTGTGACTTATTTCACTTAGAATCGTCGTACCTAACTCCACTCATCTTGCTTCTACTAGCCTTATAACATTGATTTCATGTCTGAGTGATATTCCATTTTACATAAGGACCACAACTTCTTTATCCATTTTTCTCTTTCCTGGGATATTTAAGGTGTCATGAAGTGGAGGTTCTTGTCAACAGAGCAGCCCTAAACTTTCGGGTGCCTGTGTCTTGCTGATTTTTAGTTTTTCCAATTTATATGCCCATGAGTGGACGTGCCCTATGCTCCCTAAGCTGTTTTTTTTCGATGTTTCAGGACACAACGTACACTTCTCCAGAGTGGCTGTTGGCAATTTACATTCCGCCCATCAGTGTAGCAAGGCTGCCATTTCTCCATGGCCTGTCCTGCATTTCTCGTTTTGACACTTTTTGCAGCATGGCCCTTTTCACCGATGGGAAGCGAGACTTCTTTGTAGCGCTGATTTGCCTTTCCAGGTTGCTTGGTTGGCCAAAAAGGGCGTATGCGTTTTTTCCTGAATATATTCAGGAAAAAACGCATACGCCCTTTTTGGCCAAGGGCATCATTGTCGACGTTTTGCCGCTTTTCATGTGCTTTAAAGGCGATTCGTATCTACCTCCTGAAATCTGTTTCCTGCAATTCTGCCTTGCTTTCAATTCCTCTTCGTTGCCTTCCCTCAATATATTTGTGGACGAGAGTTATCATTTATAACTCTGCAGGTTTGTGAATTGCAGTGCCCCTGAGCTCCATTTTTCAACTGTCTTTTTTGGGAGCTGGCCGCAAAAGCACGGGATTGCCTCAGGCCCTATTCTGGTTCCGGGCGGCAGGCTGAGCCTGTGGTTAATTCTTCTTCCTGTTGGGAAAATAGAGTGACCTGTGCCTGTCCC
Organism: Eschrichtius robustus; assembly: GCF_028021215.1. Classification (NCBI taxonomy): domain Eukaryota; kingdom Metazoa; phylum Chordata; class Mammalia; order Artiodactyla; family Eschrichtiidae; genus Eschrichtius; species Eschrichtius robustus. The sequence goes on along the minus strand of NW_027175294.1, from coordinate 285,459 downwards.
AACACCTAGATCTAGTCTCTCATTGGTTGCCCCTCTTCCCGTTCATCCTCAGGACAAATTGCAACCTGTAGGGAACAGGAGCTTAAAGGTGCTGATTCTCCAAGTAGGGAGATTGCTAGTAAAGTAGCTGGAATGGTGAACCCGAGCACAAGGAGATGAGAAATGAGGTGCGTTTTAGAAACCTTTCAAAATCACATGGTGTACCATCTTCTGGGTTTCTCATGCATGTTTTCGATGTAGGAAGATGCCCTTGAACCTGGAGATTTGGGACCCATGGGATGGGTACCACGCAGTATTACTTTAAAGGGTCTGCGTTTGCTCACGCAACCTCACCCAACCTCTCAGCCCCAAGAGTGTCCACCCTTATGTCTCATCCAGCTGTGGGTCTAGATATGGTCAATCCAGGTTGCATCACAGCCTCTGAACGAATTTTGTAAGAATGTCTCTCTCTTTCACTGTCTTTGTTTTACGGGTTTTTAAAAGTAATTTATTTTTATAATGGGGTTTAGCTGCTTTTCATGGCTCTGTTTATGCGGCTTTACACCCCCTTGACTCACTTCCAGAGAGATATCAATATATAGGTTTTAAGATTCTTACTAGTCACATATATTCTTGTGCGGTGAATAGGGGGTGTTGAGTCCAGTTCACTGAGCAAGGAGTAGGTCTTGTCTATTACATATTGGGTGTATGGAACGGTATCTGAGCGAATTTGAAACCCTTGTTTTATGCATCACCCCACCTCACCTTTCCCGTTAAGCAGCCATAGTGTGTTTTCTAAACGTGTGACTCTGTTCTGTTTTGTAATTCAGTTCAAGTGTAGCGGTTTTTACATTCCCTCTATAAGTGATAGCTTATGATAAGTGTCTTTTTCTGTGTGACTTATTTCACTTAGAATCGTCGTACCTAACTCCACTCATCTTGCTTCTACTAGCCTTATAACATTGATTTCATGTCTGAGTGATATTCCATTGTACATAAGGACCACAACTTCTTTATCCATTTTTCTCTTTCCTGGGATATTTAAGGTGTCATGAAGTGGAGGTTCTTGTCAACAGAGCAGCCCTAAACTTTCGGGTGCCTGTGTCTTGCTGATTTTTAGTTTTTCCAATTTATATGCCCATGAGTGGACGTGCCCTATGCTCCCTAAGCTGTTTTTTTTCGATGTTTCAGGACACAACGTACACTTCTCCAGAGTGGCTGTTGGCAATTTACATTCCGCCCATCAGTGTAGCAAGGCTGCCATTTCTCCATGGCCTGTCCTGCATTTCTCGTTTTGACACTTTTTGCAGCATGGCCCTTTTCACCGATGGGAAGCGAGACTTCTTTGTAGCGCTGATTTGCCTTTCCAGGTTGCTTGGTTGGCCAAAAAGGGCGTATGCGTTTTTTCCTGAATATATTCAGGAAAAAACGCATACGCCCTTTTTGGCCAAGGGCATCATTGTCGACGTTTTGCCGCTTTTCATGTGCTTTAAAGGCGATTCGAATCTACCTCCTGAAATCTGTTTCCTGCAATTCTGCCTTGCTTTGAATTCCTCTTCGTTGCCTTCCCTCAATATATTTGTGGACGAGAGTTATCATTTATAACTCAGCAGGTTTGTGAATTGCAGTGCCACTGAGCTCCATTTTTCAACTGTCTTTTTTGGGAGCTGGCCGCAAAAGCACGGGATTGCCTCAGGCCCTATTCTGGTTCCGGGCGGCAGGCTGAGCCTGTGGTTAATTCTTCTTCCTGTTGGGAAAATAGAGTGACCTGTGCCTGTCCCAACACCTAGATCTAGTCTCTCATTGGTTGCCCCTCTTCCCGTTCATCCTCAGGACAAATTGCAACCTGTAGGGAACAGGAGCTTAAAGGTGCTGATTCTCCAAGTAGGGAGATTGCTAGTAAAGTAGCTGGAATGGCGAACCCGAGCACAAGGAGATGAGAAATGAGGTGCGTTTTAGAAACCTTTCAAAATCACATGGTGTACCATCTTCTGGGTTTCTCATGCATGTTTTCGATGTAGGAAGATGCCCTTGAACCTGGAGATTTGGGACCCATGGGATGGGTACCACGCAGTATTACTTTAAAGGGTCTGCGTTTGCTCACGCAACCTCACCCAACCTCTCAGCCCCAAGAGTGTCCACCCTTATGTCTCATCCAGCTGTGGGTCTAGATATGGTCAATCCAGGTTGCATCACAGCCTCTGAACGAATTTTGTAAGAATGTCTCTCTCTTTCACTGTCTTTGTTTTACGGGTTTTTAAAAGTAATTTATTTTTATAATGGGGTTTAGCTGCTTTTCATGGCTCTGTTTATGCGGCTTTACACCCATTTGACTCACTTCCAGAGAGATATCAATATATAGGTTTTAAGATTCTTACTAGTCACATATATTCTTGTGCGGTGAATAGGGGGTGTTGAGTCCAGTTCACTGAGCAAGGAGTAGGTCTTGTCTATTACATATTGGGTGTATGGAACGGTATCTGAGCGAATTTGAAACCCTTGTTTTATGCATCACCCCACCTCACCTTTCCCGTTAAGCAGCCATAGTGTGTTTTCTAAACGTGTGACTCTGTTCTCTTTTGTAATTCAGTTCAAGAGTAGCGGTTTTTACATTCCCTCTATAAGTGATAGCTTATGATAAGTGTCTTTTTCTGTGTGACTTATTTCACTTAGAATCGTCGTACCTAACTCCACTCATCTTGCTTCTACTAGCCTTATAACATTGATTTCATGTCTGAGTGATATTCCATTTTACATAAGGACCACAACTTCTTTATCCATTTTTCTCTTTCCTGGGATATTTAAGGTGTCATGAAGTGGAGGTTCTTGTCAACAGAGCAGCCCTAAACTTTCGGGTGCCTGTGTCTTGCTGATTTTTAGTTTTTCCAATTTATATGCCCATGAGTGGACGTGCCCTATGCTCCCTAAGCAGTTTTTTTTTCGATGTTTCAGGACACAACGTACACTTCTCCAGAGTGGCTCTTGGCAATTTACATCCCGCCCATCAGTGTAGCAAGGCTGCCATTTCTCCATGGCCTGTCCTGCATTTCTCGTTTTGACACTTTTTGCAGCATGGCCCTTTTCACCGATGGGAAGCGAGACTTCTTTGTAGCGCTGATTTGCTTTTCCAGGTTGCTTGGTTGGCCAAAAAGGGCGTATGCGTTTTTTCCTGAATATATTCAGGAAAAAACGCATACGCCCTTTTTGGCCAAGGGCATCATTGTCGACGTTTTGCCGCTTTTCATGTGCTTTAAAGGCGATTCGTATCTACCTCCTGAAATCTGTTTCCTGCAATTCTGCCTTGCTTTGAATTCCTCTTCGTTGCCTTCCCTCAATATATTTGTGGACGAGAGTTATCATTTATAACTCTGCAGGTTTGTGAATTGCAGTGCCACTGAGCTCCATTTTTCAACTGTCTTTTTTGGGAGCTGGCCGCAAAAGCACGGGATTGCCTCAGGCCCTATTCTGGTTCCGGGCGGCAGGCTGAGCCTGTGGTTAATTCTTCTTCCTGTTGGGAAAATAGAGTGACCTGTGCCTGTCCCAACACCTAGATCTAGTCTCTCATTGGTTGCCCCTCTTCCCGTTCATCCTCAGGACAAATTGCAACCTGTAGGGAACAGGAGCTTAAAGGTGCTGATTCTCCAAGTAGGGAGATTGCTAGTGAAGTAGCTGGAATGGCGAACCCGAGCACAAGGAGATGAGAAATGAGGTGCGTTTTAGAAACCTTTCAAAATCACATGGTGTACCATCTTCTGGGTTTCTCATGCATGTTTTCGATGTAGGAAGATGCCCTTGAACCTGGAGATTTGGGACCCATGGGATGGGTACCACGCAGTATTACTTTAAAGGGTCTGCGTTTGCTCACGCAACCTCACCCAACCTCTCAGCCCCAAGAGTGTCCACCCTTATGTCTCATCCAGCTGTGGGTCTAGATATGGTCATTCCAGGTTGCATCACAGCCTCTGAACGAATTTTGTAAGAATGTCTCTCTCTTTCACTGTCTTTGTTTTACGGGTTTTTAAAAGTAATTTATTTTTATAATGGGGTTTAGCTGCTTTTCATGGCTCTGTTTATGCGGCTTTACACCCACTTGACTCACTTCCAGAGAGATATCAATATATAGGTTTTAAGATTCTTACTAGTCACATATATTCTTGTGCGGTGAATAGGGGGTGTTGAGTCCAGTTCACTGAGCAAGGAGTAGGTCTTGTCTATTACATATTGGGTGTATGGAACGGTATCTGAGCGAATTTGAAACCCTTGTTTTATGCATCACCCCACCTCACCTTTCCCGTTAAGCAGCCATAGTGTGTTTTCTAAACGTGTGACTCTGTTCTGTTTTGTAATTCAGTTCAAGTGTAGCGGTTTTTACATTCCCTCTATAAGTGATAGCTTATGATAAGTGTCTTTTTCCGTGTGACTTATTTCACTTAGAATCGTCGTACCTAACTCCACTCATCTTGCTTCTACTAGCCTTATAACATTGATTTCATGTCTGAGTGATATTCCATTTTACATAAGGACCACAACTTCTTTATCCATTTTTCTCTTTCCTGGGATATTTAAGGTGTCATGAAGTGGAGGTTCTTGTCAACAGAGCAGCCCTAAACTTTCGGGTGCCTGTGTCTTGCTGATTTTTAGTTTTTCCAATTTATATGCCCATGAGTGGACGTGCCCTATGCTCCCTAAGCTGTTTTTTTTCGATGTTTCAGGACACAACGTACACTTCTCCAGAGTGGCTGTTGGCAATTTACATTCCGCCCATCAGTGTAGCAAGGCTGCCATTTCTCCATGGCCTGTCCTGCATTTCTCGTTTTGACACTTTTTGCAGCATGGCCCTTTTCACCGATGGGAAGCGAGACTTCTTTGTAGCGCTGATTTGCCTTTCCAGGTTGCTTGGTTGGCCAAAAAGGGCGTATGCGTTTTTTCCTGAATATATTCAGGAAAAAACGCATACGCCCTTTTTGGCCAAGGGCATCATTGTCGACGTTTTGCCGCTTTTCATGTGCTTTAAAGGCGATTCGTATCTACCTCCTGAAATCTGTTTCCTGCAATTCTGCCTTGCTTTCAATTCCTCTTCGTTGCCTTCCCTCAATATATTTGTGGACGAGAGTTATCATTTATAACTCTGCAGGTTTGTGAATTGCAGTGCCCCTGAGCTCCATTTTTCAACTGTCTTTTTTGGGAGCTGGCCGCAAAAGCACGGGATTGCCTCAGGCCCTATTCTGGTTCCGGGCGGCAGGCTGAGCCTGTGGTTAATTCTTCTTCCTGTTGGGAAAATAGAGTGACCTGTGCCTGTCCCAACACCTAGATCTAGTCTCTCATTGGTTGCCCCTCTTCCCGTTCATCCTCAGGACAAATTGCAACCTGTAGGGAACAGGAGCTTAAAGGTGCTGATTCTCCAAGTAGGGAGATTGCTAGTAAAGTAGCTGGAATGGTGAACCCGAGCACAAGGAGATGAGAAATGAGGTGCGTTTTAGAAACCTTTCAAAATCACATGGTGTACCATCTTCTGGGTTTCTCATGCATGTTTTCGATGTAGGAAGATGCCCTTGAACCTGGAGATTTGGGACCCATGGGATGGGTACCACGCAGTATTACTTTAAAGGGTCTGCGTTTGCTCACGCAACCTCACCCAACCTCTCAGCCCCAAGAGTGTCCACCCTTATGTCTCATCCAGCTGTGGGTCTAGATATGGTCAATCCAGGTTGCATCACAGCCTCTGAACGAATTTTGTAAGAATGTCTCTCTCTTTCACTGTCTTTGTTTTACGGGTTTTTAAAAGTAATTTATTTTTATAATGGGGTTTAGCTGCTTTTCATGGCTCTGTTTATGCGGCTTTACACCCACTTGACTCACTTCCAGAGAGATATCAATATATAGGTTTTAAGATTCTTACTAGTAACATATATTGTTGTGCGGTGAATAGGGGGTGTTGAGTCCAGTTCACTGAGCAAGGAGTAGGTCTTGTCTATTACATATTGGGTGTATGGAACGGTATCTGAGCGAATTTGAAACCCTTGTTTTATGCATCACCCCACCTCACCTTTCCCGTTAAGCAGCCATAGTGTGTTTTCTAAACGTGTGACTCTGTTCTGTTTTGTAATTCAGTTCAAGTGTAGCGGTTTTTACATTCCCTCTATAAGTGAGAGCTTATGATAAGTGTCTTTTTCCGTGTGACTTATTTCACTTAGAATCGTCGTACCTAACTCCACTCATCTTGCTTCTACTAGCCTTATAACATTGATTTCATGTCTGAGTGATATTCCATTTTACATAAGGACCACAACTTCTTTATCCATTTTTCTCTTTCCTGGGATATTTAAGGTGTCATGAAGTGGAGGTTCTTGTCAACAGAGCAGCCCTAAACTTTCGGGTGCCTGTGTCTTGCTGATTTTTAGTTTTTCCAATTTATATGCCCATGAGTGGACGTGCCCTATGCTCCCTAAGCTGTTTTTTTTCGATGTTTCAGGACACAACGTACACTTCTCCAGAGTGGCTGTTGGCAATTTACATTCCGCCCATCAGTGTAGCAAGGCTGCCATTTCTCCATGGCCTGTCCTGCATTTCTCGTTTTGACACTTTTTGCAGCATGGCCCTTTTCACCGATGGGAAGCGAGACTTCTTTGTAGCGCTGATTTGCCTTTCCAGGTTGCTTGGTTGGCCAAAAAGGGCGTATGCGTTTTTTCCTGAATATATTCAGGAAAAAACGCATACGCCCTTTTTGGCCAAGGGCATCATTGTCGACGTTTTGCCGCTTTTCATGTGCTTTAAAGGCGATTCGTATCTACCTCCTGAAATCTGTTTCCTGCAATTCTGCCTTGCTTTGAATTCCTCTTCGTTGCCTTCCCTCAATATATTTGTGGACGAGAGTTATCATTTATAACTCTGCAGGTTTGTGAATTGCAGTGCCCCTGAGCTCCATTTTTCAACTGTCTTTTTTGGGAGCTGGCCGCAAAAGCACGGGATTGCCTCAGGCCCTATTCTGGTTCCGGGCGGCAGGCTGAGCCTGTGGTTAATTCTTCTTCCTGTTGGGAAAATAGAGTGACCTGTGCCTGTCCCAACACCTAGATCTAGTCTCTCATTGGTTGCCCCTCTTCCCGTTCATCCTCAGGACAAATTGCAACCTGTAGGGAACAGGAGCTTAAAGGTGCTGATTCTCCAAGTAGGGAGATTGCTAGTAAAGTAGCTGGAATGGTGAACCCGAGCACAAGGAGATGAGAAATGAGGTGCGTTTTAGAAACCTTTCAAAATCACATGGTGTACCATCTTCTGGGTTTCTCATGCATGTTTTCGATGTAGGAAGATGCCCTTGAACCTGGAGATTTGGGACCCATGGGATGGGTACCACGCAGTATTACTTTAAAGGGTCTGCGTTTGCTCACGCAACCTCACCCAACCTCTCAGCCCCAAGAGTGTCCACCCTTATGTCTCATCCAGCTGTGGGTCTAGATATGGTCAATCCAGGTTGCATCACAGCCTCTGAACGAATTTTGTAAGAATGTCTCTCTCTTTCACTGTCTTTGTTTTACGGGTTTTTAAAAGTAATTTATTTTTATAATGGGGTTTAGCTGCTTTTCATGGCTCTGTTTATGCGGCTTTACACCCCCTTGACTCACTTCCAGAGAGATATCAATATATAGGTTTTAAGATTCTTACTAGTCACATATATTCTTGTGCGGTGAATAGGGGGTGTTGAGTCCAGTTCACTGAGCAAGGAGTAGGTCTTGTCTATTACATATTGGGTGTATGGAACGGTATCTGAGCGAATTTGAAACCCTTGTTTTATGCATCACCCCACCTCACCTTTCCCGTTAAGCAGCCATAGTGTGTTTTCTAAACGTGTGACTCTGTTCTCTTTTGTAATTCAGTTCAAGAGTAGCGGTTTTTACATTCCCTCTATAAGTGATAGCTTATGATAAGTGTCTTTTTCTGTGTGACTTATTTCACTTAGAATCGTCGTACCTAACTCCACTCATCTTGCTTCTACTAGCCTTATAACATTGATTTCATGTCTGAGTGATATTCCATTGTACATAAGGACCACAACTTCTTTATCCATTTTTCTCTTTCCTGGGATATTTAAGGTGTCATGAAGTGGAGGTTCTTGTCAACAGAGCAGCCCTAAACTTTCGGGTGCCTTTGTCTTGCTGATTTTTAGTTTTTCCAATTTATATGCCCATGAGTGGACGTGCCCTATGCTCCCTAAGCTGTTTTTTTTCGATGTTTCAGGACACAACGTACACTTCTCCAGAGTGGCTGTTGGCAATTTGCATTCCGCCCATCAGTGTAGCAAGGCTGCCATTTCTCCATGGCCTGTCCTGCATTTCTCGTTTTGACACTTTTTGCAGCATGGCCCTTTTCACCGATGGGAAGCGAGACTTCTTTGTAGCGCTGATTTGCCTTTCCAGGTTGCTTGGTTGGCCAAAAAGGGCGTATGCGTTTTTTCCTGAATATATTCAGGAAAAAACGCATACGCCCTTTTTGGCCAAGGGCATCATTGTCGACGTTTTGCCGCTTTTCATGTGCTTTAAAGGCGATTCGAATCTACCTCCTGAAATCTGTTTCCGGCAATTCTGCCTTGCTTTGAATTCCTCTTCGTTGCCTTCCCTCAATATATTTGTGGACGAGAGTTATCATTTATAACTCAGCAGGTTTGTGAATTGCAGTGCCACTGAGCTCCATTTTTCAACTGTCTTTTTTGGGAGCTGGCCGCAAAAGCACGGGATTGCCTCAGGCCCTATTCTGGTTCCGGGCGGCAGGCTGAGCCTGTGGTTAATTCTTCTTCCTGTTGGGAAAATAGAGTGACCTGTGCCTGTCCCAACACCTAGATCTAGTCTCTCATTGGTTGCCCCTCTTCCCGTTCATCCTCAGGACAAATTGCAACCTGTAGGGAACAGGAGCTTAAAGGTGCTGATTCTCCAAGTAGGGAGATTGCTAGTAAAGTAGCTGGAATGGCAAACCCGAGCACAAGGAGATGAGAAATGAGGTGCGTTTTAGAAACCTTTCAAAATCACATGGTGTACCATCTTCTGGGTTTCTCATGCATGTTTTCGATGTAGGAAGATGCCCTTGAACCTGGAGATTTGGGACCCATGGGATGGGTACCACGCAGTATTACTTTAAAGGGTCTGCGTTTGCTCACGCAACCTCACCCAACCTCTCAGCCCCAAGAGTGTCCACCCTTATGTCTCATCCAGCTGTGGGTCTAGATATGGTCAATCCAGGTTGCATCACAGCCTCTGAACGAATTTTGTAAGAATGTCTCTCTCTTTCACTGTCTTTGTTTTACGGGTTTTTAAAAGTAATTTATTTTTATAATGGGGTTTAGCTGCTTTTCATGGCTCTGTTTATGCGGCTTTACACCCATTTGACTCACTTCCAGAGAGATATCAATATATAGGTTTTAAGATTCTTACTAGTCACATATATTCTTGTGCGGTGAATAGGGGGTGTTGAGTCCAGTTCACTGAGCAAGGAGTAGGTCTTGTCTATTACATATTGGGTGTATGGAACGGTATCTGAGCGAATTTGAAACCCTTGTTTTATGCATCACCCCACCTCACCTTTCCCGTTAAGCAGCCATAGTGTGTTTTCTAAACGTGTGACTCTGTTCTCTTTTGTAATTCAGTTCAAGAGTAGCGGTTTTTACATTCCCTCTATAAGTGATAGCTTATGATAAGTGTCTTTTTCTGTGTGACTTATTTCACTTAGAATCGTCGTACCTAACTCCACTCATCTTGCTTCTACTAGCCTTATAACATTGATTTCATGTCTGAGTGATATTCCATTGTACATAAGGACCACAACTTCTTTATCCATTTTTCTCTTTCCTGGGATATTTAAGGTGTCATGAAGTGGAGGTTCTTGTCAACAGAGCAGCCCTAAACTTTCGGGTGCCTGTGTCTTGCTGATTTTTAGTTTTTCCAATTTATATGCCCATGAGTGGACGTGCCCTATGCTCCCTAAGCTGTTTTTTTTCGATGTTTCAGGACACAACGTACACTTCTCCAGAGTGGCTGTTGGCAATTTACATTCCGCCCATCAGTGTAGCAAGGCTGCCATTTCTCCATGGCCTGTCCTGCATTTCTCGTTTTGACACTTTTTGCAGGATGGCCCTTTTCACCGATGGGAAGCGAGACTTCTTTGTAGCGCTGATTTGCCTTTCCAGGTTGCTTGGTTGGCCAAAAAGGGCGTATGCGTTTTTTCCTGAATATATTCAGGAAAAAACGCATACGCCCTTTTTGGCCAAGGGCATCATTGTCGACGTTTTGCCGCTTTTCATGTGCTTTAAAGGCGATTCGTATCTACCTCCTGAAATCTGTTTCCTGCAATTCTGCCTTGCTTTGAATTCCTCTTCGTTGCCTTCCCTCAATATATTTGTGGACGAGAGTTATCATTTATAACTCAGCAGGTTTGTGAATTGCAGTGCCACTGAGCTCCATTTTTCAACTGTCTTTTTTGGGAGCTGGCCGCAAAAGCACGGGATTGCCTCAGGCCCTATTCTGGTTCCGGGCGGCAGGCTGAGCCTGTGGTTAATTCTTCTTCCTGTTGGGAAAATAGAGTGACCTGTGCCTGTCCCAACACCTAGATCTAGTCTCTCATTGGTTGCCCCTCTTCCCGTTCATCCTCAGGACAAATTGCAACCTGTAGGGAACAGGAGCTTAAAGGTGCTGATTCTCCAAGGAGGGAGATTGCTAGTAAAGTAGCTGGAATGGCGAACCCGAGCACAAGGAGATGAGAAATGAGGTGCGTTTTAGAAACCTTTCAAAATCACATGGTGTACCATCTTCTGGGTTTCTCATGCATGTTTTCGATGTAGGAAGATGCCCTTGAACCTGGAGCTTTGGGACCCATGGGATGGGAACCACGCAGTATTACTTTAAAGGGTCTGCGTTTGCTCACGCAACCTCATCCAACCTCTCAGCCCCAAGAGTGTCCACCCTTATGTCTCATCCAGCTGTGGGTCTAGATATGGTCAATCCAGGTTGCATCACAGCCTCTGAACGAATTTTGTAAGAATGTCTCTCTCTTTCACTGTCTTTGTTTTACGGGTTTTTAAAAATAATTTATTTTTATAATGGGGTTTAGCTGCTTTTCATGGCTCTGTTTATGCGGCTTTACACCCACTTGACTCACTTCCAGAGAGATATCAATATATAGGTTTTAAGATTCTTACTAGTCACATATATTCTTGTGCGGTGAATAGGGGGTGTTGAGTCCAGTTCACTGAGCAAGGAGTAGGTCTTTTCTATTACATATTGGGTGTATGGAACGTTATCTGAGCGAATTTGAAACCCTTGTTTTATGCATCACCCCACCTCACCTTTCCCGTTAAGCAGCCATAGTGTGTTTTCGAAACGTGTGACTCTGTTCTGTTTTGTAATTCAGTTCAAGTGTAGCGGTTTTTACATTCCCTCTATAAGTGATAGCTTATGATAAGTGTCTTTTTCTGTGTGACTTATTTCACTTAGAATCGTCGTACCTAACTCCACTCATCTTGCTTCTACTAGCCTTATAACATTGATTTCATGTCTGAGTGATATTCCATTGTAAATAAGGACCACAATTTCTTTATCCATTTTTCTCTTTCCTGGGATATTTAAGGTGTCATGAAATGGAGGTTCTTGTCAACAGAGCAGCCCTAAACTTTCGGGTGCCTGTGTCTTGCTGATTTTTAGTTTTTCCAATTTATATGCCCATGAGTGGACGTGCCCTATGCTCCCTAAGCTGTTTTTTTTCGATGTTTCAGGAAACAACGTACACTTCTCCAGAGTGGCTGTTGGCAATTTACATCCCGCCCATCAGTGTAGCAAGGCTGCCATTTCTCCATGGCCTGTCCTGCATTTCTCGTTTTGACACTTTTTGCAGCACGGCCCTTTTCACCGATGGGAAGCGAGGCTTCTTTGTAGCGCTGATTTGCCTTTCCAGGTTGCTTGGTTGGCCAAAAAGGGCGTATGCGTTTTTTCCTGAATATATTCAGGAAAAAACGCATACGCACTTTTTGGCCAAGGGCATCATTGTCGACGTTTTGCCGCTTTTCATGTGCTTTAAAGGCGATTCGTATCTACCTCCTGAAATCTGTTTCCTGCAATTCTGCCTTGCTTTCAATTCCTCTTCGTTGCCTTCCCTCAATATATTTGTGGACGAGAGTTATCATTTATAACTCTGCAGGTTTGTGAATTGCAGTGCCCTTGAGCTCCATTTTTCAACTGTCTTTTTTGGGAGCTGGCCGCAAAAGCACGGGATTGCCTCAGGCCCTATTCTGGTTCCGGGCGGCAGGCTGAGCCTGTGGTTAATTCTTCTTCCTGTTGGGAAAATAGAGTGACCTGTGCCTGTCCCAACACCTAGATCTAGTCTCTCATTGGTTGCCCCTCTTCCCGTTCATCCTCAGGACAAATTGCAACCTGTAGGGTACAGGAGCTTAAAGGTGCTGATTATCCAAGGAGGGAGATTGCTAGTAAAGTAGCTGGAATGGCGAACCCGAGCACAAGGAGATGAGAAATGAGGTGCGTTTTAGAAACCTTTCAAAATCACATGGTGTACCATCTTCTGGGTTTCTCATGCATGTTTTCGATGTAGGAAGATGCCCTTGAACCTGGAGATTTGGGACCCATGGGATGGGTACCACGCAGTATTACTTTAAAGGGTCTGCGTTTGCTCACGCAACCTCACCCAACCTCTCAGCCCGAAGAGTGTCCACCCTTATGTCTCATCCAGCTGTGGGTCTAGATATGGTCAATCCAGGTTGCATCACAGCCTCTGAACGAATTTTGTAAGAATGTCTCTCTCTTTCACTGTCTTTGTTTTACGGGTTTTTAAAAGTAATTTATTTTTATAATGGGGTTTAGCTGCTTTTCATGGCTCTGTTTATGCGGCTTTACACCCCCTTGACTCACTTCCAGAGAGATATCAATATATAGGTTTTAAGATTCTTACTAGTCACATATATTCTTGTGCGGTGAATAGGGGGTGTTGAGTCCAGTTCACTGAGCAAGGAGTAGGTCTTGTCTATTACATATTGGGTGTATGGAACGGTATCTGAGCGAATTTGAAACCCTTGTTTTATGCATCACCCCACCTCACCTTTCCCGTTAAGCAGCCATAGTGTGTTTTCTAAACGTGTGACTCTGTTCTGTTTTGTAATTCAGTTCAAGTGTAGCGGTTTTTACATTCCCTCTATAAGTGATAGCTTATGATAAGTGTCTTTTTCTGTGTGACTTATTTCACTTAGAATCGTCGTACCTAACTCCACTCATCTTGCTTCTACTAGCCTTATAACATTGATTTCATGTCTGAGTGATATTCCATTGTACATAAGGACCACAACTTCTTTATCCATTTTTCTCTTTCCTGGGATATTTAAGGTGTCATGAAGTGGAGGTTCTTGTCAACAGAGCATCCCTAAACTTTCGGGTGCCTGTGTCTTGCTGATTTTTAGTTTTTCCAATTTATATGCCCATGAGTGGACGTGCCCTATGCTCCCTAAGCTGTTTTTTTTCGATGTTTCAGGACACAACGTACACTTCTCCAGAGTGGCTCTTGGCAATTTACATCCCGCCCATCAGTGTAGCAAGGCTGCCATTTCTCCATGGCCTGTCCTGCATTTCTCGTTTTGACACTTTTAGCAGCATGGCCCTTTTCACCGATGGGAAGCGAGACTTCTTTGTAGCGCTGATTTGCCTTTCCAGGTTGCTTGGTTGGCCAAAAAGGGCGTATGCGTTTTTTCCTGAATATATTCAGGAAAAAACGCATACGCCCTTTTTGGCCAAGGGCATCATTGTCGACGTTTTGCCGCTTTTCATGTGCTTTAAAGGCGATTCGTATCTACCTCCTGAAATCTGTTTCCTGCAATTCTGCCTTGCTTTCAATTCCTCTTCGTTGCCTTCCCTCAATATATTTGTGGACGAGAGTTATCATTTATAACTCTGCAGGTTTGTGAATTGCAGTGCCCCTGAGCTCGATTTTTCAACTGTCTTTTTTGGGAGCTGGCCGCAAAAGCACGGGATTGCCTCAGGCCCTATTCTGGTTCCGGGCGGCAGGCTGAGCCTGTGGTTAATTCTTCTTCCTGTTGGGAAAATAGAGTGACCTGTGCCTGTCCGAACACCTAGATCTAGTCTCTCATTGGTTGCCCCTCTTCCCGTTCATCCTCAGGACAAATTGCAACCTGTAGGGAACAGGAGCTTAAAGGTGCTGATTCTCCAAGTAGGGAGATTGCTAGTAAAGTAGCTGGAATGGCGAACCCGAGCACAAGGAGATGAGAAATGAGGTGCGTTTTAGAAACCTTTCAAAATCACATGGTGTACCATCTTCTGGGTTTCTCATGCATGTTTTCGATGTAGGAAGATGCCCTTGAACCTGGAGATTTGGGACCCATGGGATGGGTACCACGCAGTATTACTTTAAAGGGTCTGCATATGCTCACGCAACCTCACCCAACCTCTCAGCCCCAAGAGTGTCCACCCTTATGTCTCATCCAGCTGTGGGTCTAGATATGGTCAATCCAGGTTGCATCACAGCCTCTGAACGAATTTTGTAAGAAAGTCTCTCTCTTTCACTGTCTTTGTTTTACGGGTTTTTAAAAGTAATTTATTTTTATAATGGGGTTTAGCTGGTTTTCATGGCTCTGTTTATGCGGTTTTACACCCCCTTGACTCACTTCCAGAGAGATATCAATATATAGGTTTTAAGATTCTTACTAGTCACATACATTCTTGTGCGGTGAATAGGGGGTGTTGAGTCCAGTTCACTGAGCAAGGAGTAGGTCTTGTCTATTACATATTGGGTGTATGGAACGGTATCTGAGCGAATTTGAAACCCTTGTTTTATGCATCACCCCACCTCACCTTTCCCGTTAAGCAGCCATAGTGTGTTTTCTAAACGTGTGACTCTGTTCTGTTTTGTAATTCAGTTCAAGTGTAGCGGTTTTTACATTCCCTCTATAAGTGATAGCTTATGATAAGTTTCTTTTTCTGTGTGACTTATTTCACTTAGAATCGTCGTACCTAACTCCACTCATCTTGCTTCTACTAGCCTTATAACATTGATTTCATGTCTGAGTGATATTCCATTGTACATAAGGACAACAACTTCTTTATCCATTTTTCTCTTTCCTGGGATATTTAAGGTGTCATGAAGTGGAGGTTCTTGTCAACAGAGCAGCCCTAAACTTTCGGGTGCCTGTGTCTTGCTGATTTTTAGTTTTTCCAATTTATATGCCCATGAGTGGACGTGCCCTATGCTCCCTATGCTGTTTTTTTTCGATGTTTCAGGACACAACGTACACTTCTCCAGAGTGGCTGTTGGCAATTTACATCCCGCCCATCAGTGTAGCAAGGCTGCCATTTCTCCATGGCCTGTCCTGCATTTCTCGTTTTGACACTTTTTGCAGCATGGCCCTTTTCACCGATGGGAAGCGAGACTTCTTTGTAGCGCTGATTTGCCTTTCCAGGTTGCTTGGTTGGCCAAAAAGGGCGTATGCGTTTTTTCCTGAATATATTCAGGAAAAAACGCATACGCCCTTTTTGGCCAAGGGCATCATTGTCGACGTTTTGCCGCTTTTCATGTGCTTTAAAGGCGATTCGTATCTACTTCCTGAAATCTGTTTCCTGCAATTCTGCGTTGCTTTGAATTCCTCTTCGTTGCCTTCCCTCAATATATTTGTGGACGAGAGTTATCTTTTATAACTCTGCAGGTTTGTGAATTGCAGTGCCCCTGAGCTCCATTTTTCAACTGTCTTTTTTGGGAGCTGGCCGCAAAAGCACGGGATTGCCTCAGGCCCTATTCTGGTTCCGGGCGGCAGGCTGAGCCTGTGGCTAATTCTTCTTCCTGTTGGGAAAATAGAGTGACCTGTGCCTGTCCCAACACCTAGATCTAGTCTCTCATTGGTTGCCCCTCTTCCCGTTCATCCTCAGGACAAATTGCAACCTGTAGGGAACAGGAGCTTAAAGGTGCTGATTCTCCAAGTAGGGAGATTGCTAGTAAAGTAGCTGGAATGGCGAACCCGAGCACAAGGAGATGAGAAATGAGGTGCGTTTTAGAAACCTTTCAAAATCACATGGTGTACCATCTTCTGGGTTTCTCATGCATGTTTTCGATGTAGGAAGATGCCCTTGAACCTGGAGATTTGGGACCCATGGGATGGGTACCACGCAGTATTACTTTAAAGGGTCTGCGTTTGCTCACGCAACCTCACCCAACCTCTCAGCCCCAAGAGTGTCCACCCTTGTGTCTCATCCAGCTGTGGGTCTAGATATGGTCAATCCAGGTTGCATCACAGCCTCTGAACGAATTTTGTAAGAATGTCTCTCTCTTTCACTGTCTTTGTTTTACGGGTTTTTAAAAGTAATTTATTTTTATAATGGGGTTTAGCTGCTTTTCATGGCTCTGTTTATGCGGCTTTACACCCCCTTGACTCACTTCCAGAGAGATATCAATATATAGGTTTTAAGATTCTTACTAGTCACATATATTCTTGTGCGGTGAATAGGGGGTGTTGAGTCCAGTTCACTGAGCAAGGAGTAGGTCTTGTCTATTACATATTGGGTGTATGGAACGGTATCTGAGCGAATTTGAAACCCTTGTTTTATGCATCACCCCACCTCACCTTTCCCGTTAAGCAGCCATAGTGTGTTTTCTAAACGTGTGACTCTGTTCTGTTTTGTAATTCAGTTCATGTGTAGCAGTTTTTACATTCCCTCTATAAGTGATAGCTTATGATAAGTGTCTTTTTCTGTGTGACTTATTTCACTTATAATCATCGTACCTAAATCCACTCATCTTGCTTCTACTAGCCTTATGACATTGATTTCATGTCTGAGAGATATTCCATTGTACATAAGGACCACAACTTCTTTATCCATTTTTCTCTTTCCTGGGATATTTAAGGTGTCATGAAGTGGAGGTTTTTGTCAACAGAGCAGCCCTAAACTTTGGGGTGCCTGTGTCTTGCTGATTTTTAGTTTTCCCAATTTATACGCCCATGAGAGGACGTGCCCTATGCTCCCTAAGCTGTGTTTTTTCGATGTTTCAGGACACACCGTACACTTCTCCAGAGTGGCTGTTGGCAATTTACATCCCGCCCATCAGCGTAGCAAGGCTGCCATTTCTCCATGGCCTGTCCTGCGTTTCTGGTTTTGACACTTTTTGCAGCATGGCCCTTTTGACCGATGGGAAGCGAGACTTCTTTGTAGCGCTGATTAGCCTTTCCAGGTTGCTTGGTTGGCCAAACAGGGCGTATGCGTTTTTTCCTGAATATATTCAGGAAAAAACGCTTACGCCCTGTTTGGCCAAGGGCATCATTGTCGACGTTTTACCACTTCTCATGTGCTTTAAAGGCGATTCGAATCTACCTCCTGAAACCTGTTTCCTGCAATTCTGCCTTGCTTTCAAATCCTCTTCGTTGCCTTCCCTCAATATATCTGTGGATGAGAGTTATCATTTATAGCTCTGCGGGTTTGTGAATTGCAGTGTCCCTGAGCTCCATTTTTCAACTGGCTTTTTTGGGAGCTGGCCGCAAAAGCGCGGGATTGCCTCAGGCCCTATTATGCTTCTGGGCGGCAGGCTGAGCCTGTGGTTAATTCTTCTTCCCGATGGGAAAATAGAGTGAGCTGTGCCTGTCCCAACACCTAGATCTAGTCTCTCATTGGTTGCCCCTCTTCCCGTTCATCCTCAGGACAAATTGCAACCTGTAGGGAACAGGAGCTTAAAGGTGCTGATTCTCCAAGTAGGGACATTGCTAGTAAAGTAGCTGGAAAGGCGAACCCGAGCACAAGGAGATGAGAAATGAGGTGCGTATTAGAAACCTTTCAAAATCACACGGTGTACCATCTTCTGGGTTTCTCATTCATGTTTTCGATGTAGGAAGATGCCCTTGAACCTGGAGATTTGGGACCCATGGTATGGGTACCAGGCAGTATTACTTTAAAGGGTCTGCGTTTGCTCACCCAACCTCACCCAACCTCTCAGCCCCAAGAGTGTCCACACTTATGTCTCATCCAGCTGTGGGTCTAGATATGGTCAATCCAGGTTGCATCACAGCCTCTGAACGAATTTTGAAAGAATTTCTCTCTCTTTCACTGTCTTTGTTTTACGGGTTTTTAAAAGTAATTTATTTTTATAATGGGGTTTAGCTGCTTTTCACGGCTGTGTTTATGCGGCTTTACACCCACTTGACTCACTTCCAGACAGATATCAATACATAGGTTTTAAGATTCTTATTAGTCACATATATTCTTGTGCGGTGAATAGGGGGTGTTGAGTCCAGTTCACTGAGCAAGGAGTAGGTCTTGTCTATTACATATTGGGTGTATGGAACGGTATCTGAGCGAATTTGAAACCCTTGTTTTATGCCTCACCCCACCTCACCTTTCCCGTTAAGCAGCCATAGTGTGTTTTCTAAACGTGTGACTCTGTTCTGTTTTGTAATTCAGTTCAAGTGTAGCGGTTTTTACATTCCCTCTATAAGTGATAGCTTATGATAAGTGACTTTTTCTGTGTGACTTATTTCACTTAGAATCATCGTACCTAAATCCACTCATCTTGCTTCTACTAGCCTTATGACATTGATTTCATGTCTGAGTGATATTCCATTGTACATAAGGACCACAACTTCTTTATCCATTTTTCTCTTTCCTGGGATATTTAAGGTGTTATGAAGTGGAGGTTCTTGTCAACAGAGCAGCCCTAAACTTTGGGGTGCCTGTGTCTTGCTGATTTTTAGTTTTCCCAATTTATACGCCCATGAGTGGACGTGCCCTATGCTCCCTAAGCTGTGTTTTTTCGATGTTTCAGGACACACCGTACACTTCTCCAGAGTGGCTGTTGGCAATTTACATCCCGCCCATCAGCGTAGCAAGGCTGCCATTTCTCCATGGCCTGTCCTGCATTTCTCGTTTTGACACTTTTTGCAGCATGGCCCTTTTGACCGATGGGAAGCGAGACTTCTTTGTAGCGCTGATTAGCCTTTCCAGGTTGCTTGGTTGGCCAAACAGGGCGTATGCGTTTTTTCCTGAATATATTCAGGAAAAAACGCATACGCCCTTTTTGGCCAAGGGCATCATTGTCGACGTTTTGCCACTTTTCATGTGCTTTAAATGCGATTCGAATCTACCTCCTGAAACCTGTTTCCTGAAATTCTGCCTTGCTTTCAAATCCTCTTCGTTGCCTTCCCTCAATATATCTGTGGATGAGAGTTATCATTTATAGCTCTGCGGGTTTGTGATTTGCAGTGTCCCTGAGCTCCATTTTTCAACTGGCTTTTTTGGGAGCTGGCCGCAAAAGCGCGGGATTGCCTCAGGCCCTATTCTGCTTCTGGGCGGCAGGCTGAGCCTGTGGTTAATTCTTCTTCCTGATGGGAAAATAGAGTGACCTGTGCCTGTCCCAACACATAGATCTAGTCTCTCATTGGTTGCCCCTCTTCCCGTTCATCCTCAGGACAAATTGCATCCTGTAGGGGACAGGAGCTTAAAGGTGCTGATTCTCCAAGTAGGGAGATTGCTAGTAAAGTAGCTGGAAAGGCGAACCCGAGCACAAGGAGATGAGAAATGAGGTGCGTATTAGAAACCTTTCAAAATCACACGGTGTACCATCTTCTGGGTTTCTCATGCATGTTTTCGATGTAGGAAGATGCCCTTGAACCTGGAGATTTGGGACCCATGGGATGGGTACCAGGCAGTATTACTTTAAAGGGTCTGCGTTTGCTCACCCAACCTCACCCAACCTTTCAGCCCCAAGAGTGTCCACCCTTATGTCTCATCCAGGTGTGGGTCGAGATATGGTCAGTCCAGGTTGCATCACAGCCTCTGAACGAATTTTGTAAGAATTTCTCTCTCTTTCACTGTCTGTTTTACGGGTTTTTAAAAGTAATTTATTTTTATAATGGGGTTTAGCTGCTTTTCACGGCTGTGTTTATGCGGCTTTACACCCACTTGACTCACTTCCAGACAGATATCAATACATAGGTTTTAAGATTCTTACTAGTCACATATATTCTTGTGCGGTGAATAGGGGGTGTTGAGTCCAGTTCACTGAGCAAGGAGTAGGTCTTGTCTATTACATATTGGGTGTATGGAACGGTATCTGAGCGAATTTGAAACCCTTGTTTTATGCATCACCCCACCTCACCTTTCCCGCTCAGCAGCCATAGTGTGTTTTCTAAACGTGTGACTCTGTTCTGTTTTGTAATTCAGTTCAAGTGTAGCGGTTTTTACATTCCCTCTATAAGTGATAGCTTATGATAAGTGTCTTTTTCTGTGTGACTTATTTCACTTAGAATCATCGTACCTAAATCCACTCATCTTGCTTCTACTAGCCTTATGACATTGATTTCATGTCTGAGTGATATTCCATTGTACATAAGGACCACAACTTCTTTATCCATTTTTCTCTTTCCTGGGATATTTAAGGTGCATTAAGTGGAGGTTCTTGTCAACAGAGCAGCCCTAAACTTTGGGGTGCCTGTGTCTTGCTGATTTTTAGTTTTCCCAGTTTATACGCCCATGAGTGGATGTGCCCTATGCTCCCTAAGCTGTGTTTTTTCGATGTTTCAGGACACACCGTACACTTCTCCAGAGTGGCTGTTGGCAATTTACATCCCGCCCATCGGCGTAGCAAGGCTGCCATTTCTCCATGGCCTGTCCTGCATTTCTGGTTTTGACACTTTTTGCAGCATGACCCTTTTGACCGATGGGAAGCGAGACTTCTTTGTAGCGCTGATTAGCCTTTCCAGGTTGCTTGGTTGGCCAAACAGGGCGTATGCGTTTTTTCCTGAATATATTCAGGAAAAAACGCATACGCCCTGTTTTCCAAGGGCATCATTGTCGACATTTTGCCCCTTTTCATGTGCTTTAAAGGCGATTCGAATCTACCTCCTGAAACCTGTTTCCTGCAATTCTGACTTGCTTTCAAATCCTCTTCGTTGCCTTCCCTCAATATATCTGTGGATGAGAGTTATCATTTATAGCTCTGCGGGTTTGTGAATTGCAGTGTCCCTGAGCTCCATTTTTCAACTGGCTTTTTTGGGAGCTGGCCGCAAAAGCACGGGATTGCCTCAGGCCCTATTATGCTTCTGGGCTACAGGCTGAGCCTGTGGTTAATTCTTCTTCCCGATGGGAAAATAGAGTGACCTGTGCCTGTCCCAACACCTAGATCTAGTCTCTCATTGGTTGCCCCTCTTCCCGTTCATCCTCAGGACAAATTGCAACCTGTAGGGAACAGGAGCTTAAAGGTGCTGATTCTCCAAGTAGGGAGATTGCTAGTAAAGTAGCTGGAAAGGCGAACCCGAGCACAAGGAGTTGAGAAATGAGGTGCGTATTAGAAACCTTTCAAAATCACACGGTGTACCATCTTCTGGGTTTCTCATGCATGTTTTCGATGTAGGAAGATGCCCTTGAACCTGGAGATTTGGGACCCATGGGATGGGTACCAGGCAGTATTACTTTAAAGGGTCTGCGTTTGCTCACCCAACCTCACCCAACCTTTCAGCCCCAAGAGTGTCCACCCTTATGTCTCATCCAGCTGTGGGTCTAGATATGGTCAATCCAGGTTGCATCACAGCCTCTGAACGAATTTTGTAAGAATTTCTCTCTCTTTCACTGTCTTTGTTTTACCGGTTTTTAAAAGTAATTTATTTTTATAATGGGGTTTAGCTGCTTTTCACGGCTGTGTTTATGCGGCTTTACACCCACTTGACTCACTTCCAGACAGATATCAATACATAGGTTTTAAGATTCTTACTAGTCACATATATTCTTGTGCGGTGAATAGGGGGTGTTGAGTCCAGTTCACTGAGCGAGGAGTAGGTCTTGTCTATTACATATTGGGTGTATTGAACGGTATCTGAGCGAATTTGAAACCCTTGTTTTATGCCTCACCCCACCTCACCTTTCCCGTTAAGCAGCCATAGTGTGTTTTCTAAACGTGTGACTCTGTTCTGTTTTGTAATTCAGTTCAAGTGTAGCGGTTTTTACATTCCCTCTATAAGTGATAGCCTTTGATAAGTGTCTTTTTCTGTGTGACTTATTTCACTTAGAATCGTCGTACCTAAATCCACTCATCTTGCTTCTACTAGCCTTATGACATTGATTTCATGTCTGAGTGATATTCCATTGTACATAAGGACCACAACTTCTTTATCCATTTTTCTCTTTCCTGGGATATTTAAGGTGGCATGAAGTGGAGGTTCTTGTCAACAGAGCAGCACTAAACTTTGGGGTGCCTGTGTCTTGCTGATTTTTAGTTTTCCCAATTTCTACGCCCATGAGTGGACGTGCCCTATGCTCCCTAAGCTTTGTTTTTTCGATGTTTCAGGACACACCGTACACTTCTCCAGAGTGGCTGTTGGCAATTTACATCCCGCCCATCAGCGTAGCAAGGCTGCCATTTCTCCATGGCCTGTCCTGCATTTCTGGTTTTGACACTTTTTGCAGCATGGCCCTTTTGACCGATGGGAAGCGAGACTTCTTTGTAGCGCTGATTAGCCTTTCCAGGTTGCTTGGTTGGCCAAACAGGGCGTATGCGTTTTTTCCTGAATATATTCAGGAAAAAACGCATACGCCCTGTTTGGCCAAGGGCATCATTGTCGACGTTTTGCCACTTTTCATGTGCTTTAATGGTGATTCGAATGTACCTCCTGAAACCTGTTTCCTGCAATTCTGCCTTGCTTTCAAATCCTCTTCGTTGCCTTCCCTCAATATATCTGTGAATGAGAGTTATCATTTATAGATCTGCGGGTTTCTGAATTGCAGTGTCCCTGAGCTCCATTTTTCAACTGGCTTTTTTGGGAGCTGGCCACAAATGCGCAGGATTGCCTCAGGCCCTATTCTGCTTCTGGGCGGCAGGCTGAGCCTGTGGTTAATTCTTCTTCCCGATGGGAAAATAGAGTGACCTGTGCCTGTCCCAACACCTAGATCTAGTCTCTCATTGGTTGCCCCTCTTCCCGTTCATCCTCAAGACAAATTGCAACCTGTAGGGGACAGGAGCTTAAAGGTGCTGATTCTCCAAGTAGGCAGATTGCTAGTAAAGTAGCTGGAAAGGCGAACCCGAGCACAAGGAGATGAGAAATGAGGTGCGTATTAGAAACCTTTCAAAATCACACGGTGTACCATCTTCTGGGTTTCTCATGCATGTTTTCGATGTAGGAAGATGCCCTTGAACCTGGAGATTTGGGACCCATGGGATGGGTACCAGGCAGTATTACTTTAAAGGGTCTGCGTTTGCTCACCCAACCTCACCCAACCTTTCAGCCCCAAGAGTGTCCACCCTTATGTCTGATCCACCTGTGGGTCTAGATATGGTCAATCTAGGTTGCATCACAGCCTCTGAACGAATTTTGTAAGAATTTCTCTCTCTTTCACTGTCTTTGTTTTACGGGTTTTTAAAAGTAATTTATTTTTATAATGGGGTTTAGCTGCTTTTCACGGCTGTGTTTATGCGGCTTTACACCCACTTGACTCACTTCCAGACAGATATCAATATATAGGTTTTAAGATTCTTACTAGTCACATATATTCTTGTGCGGTGAATAGGGGGTGTTGAGTCCAGTTCACTGAGCGAGGAGTAGGTCTTGTCTATTACATATTGGGTGTATGGAACGGTATCTGAGTGAATTTGAAACCCTTGTTTTATGCCTCACCCCACCTCACCTTTCCCGTTAAGCAGCCATAGTGTGTTTTCTAAACGTGTGACTCTGTTCTGTTTTGTAATTCAGTTCAAGTGTAGCGGTTTTTACATTCCCTCTATAAGTGATAGCCTTTGATAAGTTTCTTTTTCTGTGTGACTTATTTCACTTAGAATCGTCGTACCTAAATCCACTCATCTTGCTTCTACTAGCCTTATGACATTGATTTCATGTCTGAGTGATATTCCATTGTACATAAGGACCACAACTTCTTTATCCATTTTTCTCTTTCCTGGGATATTTAAGGTGTCATGAAGTGGAGGTTCTTGTCAACAGAGCAGCCCTAAACTTTGGGGTGCCTGTGTCTTGCTGATTTTTAGTTTTCCCAATTTATACGCCCATGAGAGGGCGTGCCCTATGCTCCCTAAGCTGTATTTTTTCGATGTTTCAGGACACACAGTACACTTCTCCAGAGTGGCTGTTGGCAATTTACATCCCGCCCATCAGCGTAGCAAGGCTGCCATTTCTCCATGGCCTGTCCTGCATTTCTGGTTTTGACACTTTTTGCAGCATGGCCCTTTTCACCGATGGGAAGCGAGACTTCTTTGTAGCGCTGATTTGCCTTTCCAGGTTGCTTGGTTGGCCAAAAAGGGCGTATGCGTTTTTTCCTGAATATATTCAGGAAAAAACGCATACGCCCTTTTTGGCCAAGGGCATCATTGTCGACGTTTTGCCGCTTTTCATGTGCTTTAAAGGCGATTCGTATCTACCTCCTGAAATCTGTTTCCTGCAATTCTGCCTTGCTTTCAATTCCTCTTCGTTGCCTTCCCTCAATATATTTGTGGACGAGAGTTATCATTTATAACTCTGCAGGTTTGTGAATTGCAATGCCCCTGAGCTCCATTTTTCAACTGTCTTTTTTGGGAGCTGGCCGCAAAAGCACGGGATTGCCTCAGGCCCTATTCTGGTTCCGGGCGGCAGGCTGAGCCTGTGGTTAATTCTTCTTCCTGTTGGGAAAATAGAGTGACCTGTGCCTGTCCCAACACCTAGATCTAGTCTCTCATTGGTTGCCCCTCTTCCCGTTCATCCTCAGGACAAATTGCAACCTGTAGGGAACAGGAGCTTAAAGGTGCTGATTCTCCAAGTAGGGAGATTGCTAGTAAAGTAGCTGGAATGGCGAACCCGAGCACAAGGAGATGAGAAATGAGGTGCGTTTTAGAAACCTTTCAAAATCACATGGTGTACCATCTTCTGGGTTTCTCATGCATGTTTTCGATGTAGGAAGATGCCCTTGAACCTGGAGATTTGGGACCCATGGGATGGGTACCACGCAGTATTACTTTAAAGGGTCTGCGTTTGCTCACACAACCTCACCCAACCTCTCAGCCCCAAGAGTGTCCACCCTTATGTCTCATCCAGCTGTGGGTCTAGATATGGTCAATCCAGGTTGCATCACAGCCTCTGAACGAATTTTGTAAGAAAGTCTCTCTCTTTCACTGTCTTTGTTTTACGGGTTTTTAAAAGTAATTTATTTTTATAATGGGGTTTAGCTGGTTTTCATGGCTGTGTTTATGCGGCTTTACACCCCCTTGACTCACTTCCAGAGAGATATCAATATATAGGTTTTAAGATTCTTACTAGTCACATACATTCTTGTGCGGTGAATAGGGGGTGTTGAGTCCAGTTCACTGAGCAAGGAGTAGGTCTTGTCTATTACATATTGGGTGTATGGAACGGTATCTGAGCGAATTTGAAACCCTTGTTTTATGCATCACCCCACCTCACCTTTCCCGTTAAGCAGCCATAGTGTGTTTTCTAAACGTGTGACTCTGTTCTGTTTTGTAATTCAGTTCAAGTGTAGCGGTTTTTACATTCCCTCTATAAGTGATAGCTTATGATAAGTTTCTTTTTCTGTGTGACTTATTTCACTTAGAATCGTCGTACCTAACTCCACTCATCTTGCTTCTACTAGCCTTATAACATTGATTTCATGTCTGAGTGATATTCCATTGTACATAAGGACAACAACTTCTTTAATCATTTTTCTCTTTCCTGGGATATTTAAGGTGTCATGAAGTGGAGGTTCTTGTCAACAGAGCAGCCCTAAACTTTCGGGTGCCTGTGTCTTGCTGATTTTTAGTTTTTCCAATTTATATGCCCATGAGTGGACGTGCCCTATGCTCCCTATGCTGTTTTTTTTCGATGTTTCAGGACACAACGTACACTTCTCCAGAGTGGCTGTTGGCAATTTACATCCCGCCCATCAGTGTAGCAAGGCTGCCATTTCTC
Organism: Eschrichtius robustus; assembly: GCF_028021215.1. NCBI lineage: Eukaryota > Metazoa > Chordata > Mammalia > Artiodactyla > Eschrichtiidae > Eschrichtius > Eschrichtius robustus. The sequence continues at coordinate 259,574 of NW_027175294.1, read as the reverse complement.
CATGGCCTGTCCTGCATTTCTCGTTTTGACACTTTTTGCAGCATGGCCCTTTTCACCGATGGGAAGCGAGACTTCTTTGTAGCGCTGATTTGCCTTTCCAGGTTGCTTGGTTGGCCAAAAAGGGCGTATGCGTTTTTTCCTGAATATATTCAGGAAAAAACGCATACGCCCTTTTTGGCCAAGGGCATCATTGTCGACGTTTTGCCGCTTTTCATGTGCTTTAAAGGCGATTCGTATCTACTTCCTGAAATCTGTTTCCTGCAATTCTGCGTTGCTTTGAATTCCTCTTCGTTGCCTTCCCTCAATATATTTGTGGACGAGAGTTATCATTTATAACTCTGCAGGTTTGTGAATTGCAGTGCCCCTGAGCTCCATTTTTCAACTGTCTTTTTTGGGAGCTGGCCGCAAAAGCACGGGATTGCCTCAGGCCCTATTCTGGTTCCGGTCGGCAGGCTGAGCCTGTGGCTAATTCTTCTTCCTGTTGGGAAAATAGAGTGACCTGTGCCTGTCCCAACACCTAGATCTAGTCTCTCATTGGTTGCCCCTCTTCCCGTTCATCCTCAGGACAAATTGCAACCTGTAGGGAACAGGAGCTTAAAGGTGCTGATTCTCCAATTAGGGAGATTGCTAGTAAAGTAGCTGGAATGGCGAACCCGAGCACAAGGAGATGAGAAATGAGGTGCGTTTTAGAAACCTTTCAAAATCACATGGTGTACCATCTTCTGGGTTTCTCATGCATGTTTTCGATGTAGGAAGATGCCCTTGAACCTGGATATTTGGGACCCATGGGATGGGTACCACGCAGTATTACTTTAAAGGGTCTGCGTTTGCTCACGCAACCTCACCCAACCTCTCAGCCCCAAGAGTGTCCACCCTTATGTCTCATCCAGCTGTGGGTCTAGATATGGTCAATCCAGGTTGCATCACAGCCTCTGAACGAATTTTGTAAGAATTTCTCTCTCTTTCACTGTCTTTGTTTTACGGGTTTTTAAAAGTAATTTATTTTTATAATGGGGTTTAGCTGCTTTTCACGGCTGTGTTTATGCGGCTTTACACCCACTTGACTCACTTCCAGACAGATATCAATACATAGGTTTTAAGATTCTTACTAGTCACATATATTCTTGTGCGGTGAATAGGGGGTGTTGAGTCCAGTTCACTGAGCAAGGAGTAGGTCTTGTCTATTACATATTGGGTGTATGGAACGGTATCTGAGCGAATTTGAAACCCTTGTTTTATGCCTCACCCCACCTCACCTTTCCCGTTAAGCAGCCATAGTGTGTTTTCTAAACGTGTGACTCTGTTCTGTTTTGTAATTCAGTTCAAGTGTAGCGGTTTTTACATTCCCTCTATAAGTGATAGCTTATGATAAGTGTCTTTTTCTGTGTGACTTATTTCACTTAGAATCATCGTACCTAAATCCACTCATCTTGCTTCTACTAGCCTTATGACATTGATTTCATGTCTGAGTGATATTCCATTGTACATAAGGACCACAACTTCTTTATCCATTTTTCTCTTTCCTGGGATATTTAAGGTGTTATGAAGTGGAGGTTCTTGTCAACAGAGCAGCCCTAAACTTTGGGGTGCCTGTGTCTTGCTGAATTTTAGTTTTCCCAATTTATACGCCCATGAGTGGACGTGCCCTATGCTCCCTAAGCTGTGTTTTTTCGATGTTTCAGGACACACCGTACACTCCTCCAGAGTGGCTCTTGGCAATTTACATCCCGCCCATCAGCGTAGCAAGGCTGCCATTTCTCCATGGCCTGTCCTGCATTTCTGGTTTTGACACTTTTTGCAGCATGGCCCTTTTGACCGATGGGAAGCGAGACTTCTTTGTAGCGCTGATTAGCCTTTCCAGGTTGCTTGGTTGGCCAAACAGGGCGTATGCGTTTTTTCCTGAATATATTCAGGAAAAAACGCATACGCCCTTTTTGGCAAAGGGCATCATTGTCGACGTTTTGCCACTTTTCATGTGCTTTAAATGCGATTCGAATCTACCTCCTGAAACCTGTTTCCTGAAATTCTGCCTTGCTTTCAAATCCTCTTCGTTGCCTTCCCTCAATATATCTGTGGATGAGAGTTATCATTTATAGCTCTGCGGGTTTGTGATTTGCAGTGTCCCTGAGCTCCATTTTTCAACTGGCTTTTTTGGGAGCTGGCCGCAAAAGCGCGGGATTGCCTCAGGCCCTATTCTGCTTCTGGGCGGCAGGCTGAGCCTGTGGTTAATTCTTCTTCCTGATGGGAAAATAGAGTGACCTGTGCCTGTCCCAACACATAGATCTAGTCTCTCATTGGTTGCCCCTCTTCCCGTTCATCCTCAGGACAAATTGCATCCTGTAGGGGACAGGAGCTTAAAGGTGCTGATTCTCCAAGTAGGGAGATTGCTAGTAAAGTAGCTGGAAAGGCGAACCCGAGCACAAGGAGATGAGAAATGAGGTGCGTATTAGAAACCTTTCAAAATCACACGGTGTACCATCTTCTGGGTTTCTCATGAATGTTTTCCATATAGGAAGATGCCCTTGAACCTGGAGATTTGGGACCCATGGGATGGGTACCAGGCAGTATTACTTTAAAGGGTCTGCGTTTGCTCACCCAACCTCACCCAACCTTTCAGCCCCAAGAGTGTCCACCCTTATGTCTCATCCAGCTGTGGGTCGAGATATGGTCAGTCCAGGTTGCATCACAGCCTCTGAACGAATTTTGTAAGAATTTCTCTCTCTTTCACTGTCTGTTTTACGGGTTTTTAAAAGTAATTTATTTTTATAATGGGGTTTAGCTGCTTTTCACGGCTGTGTTTATGCGGCTTTACACCCACTTGACTCACTTCCAGACAGATATCAATACATAGGTTTTAAGATTCTTACTAGTCACATATATTCTTGTGCGGTGAATAGGGGGTGTTGAGTCCAGTTCACTGAGCAAGGAGTAGGTCTTGTCTATTACATATTGGGTGTATGGAACGGTATTTGAGCGAATTTGAAACCCTTGTTTTATGCATCACCCCTCCTCACCTTTCCCGCTCAGCAGCCATAGTGTGTTTTCTAAACGTGTGACTCTGTTCTGTTTTGTAATTCAGTTCAAGTGTAGCGGTTTTTACATTCCCTCTATAAGTGATAGCTTATGATAAGTGTCTTTTTCTGTGTGACTTATTTCACTTAGAATCATCGTACCTAAATCCACTCATCTTGCTTCTACTAGCCTTATGACATTGATTTCATGTCTGAGTGATATTCCATTGTACATAAGGACCACAACTTCTTTATCCATTTTTCTCTTTCCTGGGATATTTAAGGTGTCATGAAGTGGAGGTTCTTGTCAACAGAGCAGCCCTAAACTTTGGGGTGCCTGTGTCTTGCTGATTTTTAGTTTTCCCAATTTATACGCCCATGAGAGGGCGTGCCCTATGCTCCCTAAGCTTTATTTTTTCGATGTTTCAGGACACACCGTACACTTCTCCAGAGTGGCTGTTGGCAATTTACATCCCGCCCATCAGCGTAGCAAGGCTGCCATTTCTCCATGGCCTGTCCTGCGTTTCTGGTTTTGACACTTTTTGCAGCATGGCCCTTTTGACCGATGGGAAGCGAGACTTCTTTGTAGCGCTGATTAGCCTTTCCAGGTTGCTTGGTTGGCCAAACAGGGCGTATGCGTTTTATCCTGAATATATTCAGGAAAAAACGCTTACGCCCTGTTTGGCCAAGGGCATCATTGTCGACGTTTTACCACTTCTCATGTGCTTTAAAGGCGATTCGAATCTACCTCCTGAAACCTGTTTCCTGCAATTCTGCCTTGCTTTCAAATCCTCTTCGTTGCCTTCCCTCAATATATCTGTGGATGAGAGTTATCATTTATAGCTCTGCGGGTTTGTGAATTGCAGTGTCCCTGAGCTCCATTTTTCAACTGGCTTTTTTGGGAGCTGGCCGCAAAAGCGCGGGATTGCCTCAGGCCCTATTATGCTTCTGGGCGGCAGGCTGAGCCTGTGGTTAATTCTTCTTCCCGATGGGAAAATAGAGTGAGCTGTGCCTGTCCCAACACCTAGATCTAGTCTCTCATTGGTTGCCCCTCTTCCCGTTCATCCTCAGGACAAATTGCAACCTGTAGGGAACAGGAGCTTAAAGGTGCTGATTCTCCAAGTAGGGACATTGCTAGTAAAGTAGCTGGAAAGGCGAACCCGAGCACAAGGAGATGAGAAATGAGGTGCGTATTATAAACCTTTGAAAATCACACGGTGTACCATCTTCTGGGTTTCTCATTCATGTTTTCGATGTAGGAAGATGCCCTTGAACCTGGAGATTTGGGACCCATGGGATGGGTACCAGGCAGTATTACTTTAAAGGGTCTGCGTTTGCTCACCCAACCTCACCCAACCTCTCAGCCCCAAGAGTGTCCACACTTATGTCTCATCCAGCTGTGGGTCTAGATATGGTCAATCCAGGTTGCATCACAGCCTCTGAACGAATTTTGTAAGAATTTCTCTCTCTTTCACTGTCTTTGTTTTACGGGTTTTTAAAAGTAATTTATTTTTATAATGGGGTTTAGCTGCTTTTCACGGCTGTGTTTATGCGGCTTTACACCCACTTGACTCACTTCCAGACAGATATCAATACATAGGTTTTAAGATTCTTACTAGTCACATATATTCTTGTGCGGTGAATAGGGGGTGTTGAGTCCAGTTCACTGAGCAAGGAGTAGGTCTTGTCTATTACATATTGGGTGTATGGAACGGTATCTGAGCGAATTTGAAACCCTTGTTTTATGCCTCACCCCACCTCACCTTTCCCGTTAAGCAGCCATAGTGTGTTTTCTAAACGTGTGACTCTGTTCTGTTTTGTAATTCAGTTCAAGTGTAGCGGTTTTTACATTCCCTCTATAAGTGATAGCTTATGATAAGTGTCTTTTTCTGTGTGACTTATTTCACTTAGAATCATCGTACCTAAATCCACTCATCTTGCTTCTACTAGCCTTATGACATTGATTTCATGTCTGAGTGATATTCCATTGTACATAAGGACCACAACTTCTTTATCCATTTTTCTCTTTCCTGGGATATTTAAGGTGTTATGAAGTGGAGGTTCTTGTCAACAGAGCAGCCCTAAACTTTGGGGTGCCTGTGTCTTGCTGAATTTTAGTTTTCCCAATTTATACGCCCATGAGTGGACGTGCCCTATGCTCCCTAAGCTGTGTTTTTTCGATGTTTCAGGACACACCGTACACTTCTCCAGAGTGGCTCTTGGCAATTTACATCCCGCCCATCAGCGTAGCAAGGCTGCCATTTCTCCATGGCCTGTCCTGCATTTCTGGTTTTGACACTTTTTGCAGCATGGCCCTTTTGACCGATGGGAAGCGAGACTTCTTTGTAGCGCTGATTAGCCTTTCCAGGTTGCTTGGTTGGCCAAACAGGGCGTATGCGTTTTTTCCTGAATATATTCAGGAAAAAACGCATACGCCCTTTTTGGCAAAGGGCATCATTGTCGACGTTTTGCCACTTTACATGTGCTTTAAATGCGATTCGAATCTACCTCCTGAAACCTGTTTCCTGAAATTCTGCCTTGCTTTCAAATCCTCTTCGTTGCCTTCCCTCAATATATCTGTGGATGAGAGTTATCATTTATAGCTCTGCGGGTTTGTGATTTGCAGTGTCCCTGAGCTCCATTTTTCAACTGGCTTTTTTGGGAGCTGGCCGCAAAAGCGCGGGATTGCCTCAGGCCCTATTCTGCTTCTGGGCGGCAGGCTGAGCCTGTGGTTAATTCTTCTTCCTGATGGGAAAATAGAGTGACCTGTGCCTGTCCCAACACATAGATCTAGTCTCTCATTGGTTGCCCCTCTTCCCGTTCATCCTCAGGACAAATTGCATCCTGTAGGGGACAGGAGCTTAAAGGTGCTGATTCTCCAAGTAGGGAGATTGCTAGTAAAGTAGCTGGAAAGGCGTACCCGAGCACAAGGAGATGAGAAATGAGGTGCGTATTAGAAACCTTTCAAAATCACACGGTGTACCATCTTCTGGGTTTCTCATGAATGTTTTCCATATAGGAAGATGCCCTTGAACCTGGAGATTTGGGACCCATGGGATGGGTACCAGGCAGTATTACTTTAAAGGGTCTGCGTTTGCTCACCCAACCTCACCCAACCTTTCAGCCCCAAGAGTGTCCACCCTTATGTCTCATCCAGCTGTGGGTCGAGATATGGTCAGTCCAGGTTGCATCACAGCCTCTGAACGAATTTTGTAAGAATTTCTCTCTCTTTCACTGTCTGTTTTACGGGTTTTTAAAAGTAATTTATTTTTATAATGGGGTTTAGCTGCTTTTCACGGCTGTGTTTATGCGGCTTTACACCCACTTGACTCACTTCCAGACAGATATCAATACATAGGTTTTAAGATTCTTACTAGTCACATATATTCTTGTGCGGTGAATAGGGGGTGTTGAGTCCAGTTCACTGAGCAAGGAGTAGGTCTTGTCTATTACATATTGGGTGTATGGAACGGTATCTGAGCGAATTTGAAACCCTTGTTTTATGCATCACCCCTCCTCACCTTTCCCGTTAAGCAGCCATAGTGTGTTTTCTAAACGTGTGACTCTGTTCTGTTTTGTAATTCAGTTCAAGTGTAGCGGTTTTTACATTCCCTCTATAAGTGATAGCTTATGATAAGTGTCTTTTTCTGTGTGACTTATTTCACTTAGAATCATCGTACCTAAATCCACTCATCTTGCTTCTACTAGCCTTATGACATTGATTTCATGTCTGAGTGATATTCCATTGTACATAAGGACCACAACTTCTTTATCCATTTTTCTCTTTCCTGGGATATTTAAGGTGCATTAAGTGGAGGTTCTTGTCAACAGAGCAGCCCTAAACTTTGGGGTGCCTGTGTCTTGCTGATTTTTAGTTTTCCCAATTTATACGCCCATGAGTGGACGTGCCCTATGCTCCCTAAGCTGTGTTTTTTCGATGTTTCAGGACACACCGTACACTTCTCCAGAGTGGCTGTTGGCAATTTACATCCCGCCCATCAGCGTAGCAAGGCTGCCATTTCTCCATGGCCTGTCCTGCATTTCTGGTTTTGACACTTTTTGCAGCATGACCCTTTTGACCGATGGGAAGCGAGACTTCTTTGTAGCGCTGATTAGCCTTTCCAGGTTGCTTGGTTGGCCAAACAGGGCGTATGCGTTTTTTCCTGAATATATTCAGGAAAAAACGCATACGCCCTGTTTGGCCAAGGGCATCATTGTCGACGTTTTGCCACTTTTCATGTGCTTTAAAGGCGATTCGAATCTACCTCCTGAAACCTGTTTCCTGCAATTCTGACTTGCCTTCAAATCCTCTTCGTTGCCTTCCCTCAATATATCTGTGGATGAGAGTTATCATTTATAGCTCTGCGGGTTTGTGAATTGCAGTGTCCCTGAGCTCCATTTTTCAACTGGCTTTTTTGGGAGGTGGCCGCAAAAGCACGGGATTGCCTCAGGCCCTATTATGCTTCTGGGCGGCAGGCTGAGCCTGTGGTTAATTCTTCTTCCCGATGGGAAAATAGAGTGACCTGTGCCTGTCCCAACACCTAGATCTAGTCTCTCATTGGTTGCCCCTCTTCCCGTTCATCCTCAGGACAAATTGCAACCTGTAGGGAACAGTAGCATAAAGGTGCTGATTCTCCAAGTAGGGAGATTGCTAGTAAAGTAGCTGGAAAGGCGAACCCGAGCACAAGGAGTTGAGAAATGAGGTGCGTATTAGAAACCTTTCAAAATCACACGGTGTACCATCTTCTGGGTTTCTCATGCATGTTTTCGATGTAGGAAGATGCCCTTGAACCTGGAGATTTGGGACCCATGGGATGGGTACCAGGCAGTATTACTTTAAAGGGTCTGCGTTTGCTCACCCAACCTCACCCAACCTTTCAGCCCCAAGAGTGTCCACCCTTATGTCTCATCCAGCTGTGGGTCTAGATATGGTCAATCCAGGTTGCATCACAGCCTCTGAACGAATTTTGTAAGAATTTCTCTCTCTTTCACTGTCTTTGTTTTACCGGTTTTTAAAAGTAATTTATTTTTATAATGGGGTTTAGCTGCTTTTCACGGCTGTGTTTATGCGGCTTTACACCCACTTGACTCACTTCCAGACAGATATCAATACATAGGTTTTAAGATTCTTACTAGTCACATATATTCTTGTGCGGTGAATAGGGGGTGTTGAGTCCAGTTCACTGAGCGAGGAGTAGGTCTTGTCTATTACATATTGGGTGTATTGAACAGTATCTGAGCGAATTTGAAACCCTTGTTTTATGCCTCACCCCACCTCACCTTTCCCGTTAAGCAGCCATAGTGTGTTTTCTAAACGTGTGACTCTGTTCTGTTTTGTAATTCAGTTCAAGTGTAGCGGTTTTTACATTCCCTCTATAAGTGATAGCCTTTGATAAGTGTCTATTTCTGTGTGACTTATTTCACTTAGAATCGTCGTACCTAAATCCACTCATCTTGCTTCTACTAGCCTTATGACATTGATTTCATGTCTGAGTGATATTCCATTGTACATAAGGACCACAACTTCTTTATCCATTTTTCTCTTTCCTGGGATATTTAAGGTGCATTAAGTGGAGGTTCTTGTCAACAGAGTAGCCCTAAACTTTGGGGTGCCTGTTTCTTGCTGATTTTTAGTTTTCCCAATTTATACGCCCATGAGTGGACGTGCCCTATGCTCCCTAAGCTGTGTTTTTTCGATGTTTCAGGACACACCGTACACTTCTCCAGAGTGGCTGTTGGCAATTTACATCCCGCCCATCAGCGTAGCAAGGCTGCCATTTCTCCATGGCCTGTCCTGCATTTCTGGTTTTGACACTTTTTGCAGCATGGCCCTTTTGACCGATGGGAAGCGAGACTTCTTTGTAGCGCTGATTAGCCTTTCCAGGTTGCTTGGTTGGCCAAACAGGGCGTATGCGTTTTTTCCTGAATATATTCAGGAAAAAACGCATACGCCCTGTTTGGCCAAGGGCATCATTGTCGACGTTTTACCACTTTTCATGTGCTTTAAAGGCGATTCGAATCTACCTCCTGAAACCTGTTTCCTGCAATTCTGCCTTGCTTTCAAATCCTCTTCGTTGCCTTCCCTCAATATATCTGTGGATGAGAGTTATCATTTATAACTCTGCGTGTTTGTGAATTGCAGTGTCCCTGAGCTCCATTTTTCAACTGGCTTTTTTGGGAGCTGGCCACAAATGCGCAGGATTGCCTCAGGCCCTATTCTGCTTCTGGGCGGCAGGCTGAGCCTGTGGTTAATTCTTCTTCCCGATGGGAAAATAGAGTGACCTGTGCCTGTCCCAACACCTAGATCTAGTCTCTCATTGGTTGCCCCTCTTCCCGTTCATCCTCAAGACAAATTGCAACCTGTAGGGGACAGGAGCTTAAAGGTGTTGATTCTCCAAGTAGGCAGATTGCTAGTAAAGTAGCTGGAAAGGCGAACCCGAGCACAAGGAGATGAGAAATGAGGTGCGTATTAGAAACCTTTCAAAATCACACGGTGTACCATCTTCTGGGTTTCTCATGCATGTTTTCGATGTAGGAAGATGCCCTTGAACCTGGAGATTTGGGACCCATGGGATGGGTACCAGGCAGTATTACTTTAAAGGGTCTGCGTTTGCTCACCCAACCTCACCCAACCTTTCAGCCCCAAGAGTGTCCACCCTTATGTCTCATCCAGCTGTGGGTCTAGATATGGTCAATCTAGGTTGCATCACAGCCTCTGAACGAATTTTGTAAGAATTTCTCTCTCTTTCACTGTCTTTGTTTTACGGGTTTTTAAAAGTAATTTATTTTTATAATGGGGTTTAGCTGCTTTTCACGGCTGTGTTTATGCGGCTTTACACCCACTTGACTCACTTCCAGACAGATATCAATATATAGGTTTTAAGATTCTTACTAGTCACATATATTCTTGTGCGGTGAATAGGGGGTGTTGAGTCCAGTTCACTGAGCGAGGAGTAGGTCTTGTCTATTACATATTGGGTGTATGGAACGGTATCTGAGCGAATTTGAAACCCTTGTTTTATGCCTCACCCCACCTCACCTTTCCCGTTAAGCAGCCATAGTGTGTTTTCTAAACGTGTGACTCTGTTCTGTTTTGTAATTCAGTTCAAGTGTAGCGGTTTTTACATTCCCTCTATAAGTGATAGCCTTTGATAAGTGTCTTTTTCTGTGTGACTTATTTCACTTAGAATCGTCGTACCTAAATCCACTCATCTTGCTTCTACTAGCCTTATGACATTGATTTCATGTCTGAGTGATATTCCATTGTACATAAGGACCACAACTTCTTTATCCATTTTTCTCTTTCCTGGGATATTTAAGGTGTCATGAAGTGGAGGTTCTTGTCAACAGAGCAGCCCTAAACTTTGGGGTGCCTGTGTCTTGCTGATTTTTAGTTTTCCCAATTTATACGCCCATGAGAGGGCGTGTCCTATGCTCCCTAAGCTTTATTTTTACGATGTTTCAGGACACACCGTACACTTCTCCAGAGTGGCTGTTGGCAATTTACATCCCGCCCATCAGCGTAGCAAGGCTGCCATTTCTCCATGGCCTGTCCTGCATTTCTGGTTTTGACACTTTTTGCAGCATGGCCCTTTTGACCGATGGGAAGCGAGACTTCTTTGTAGCGCTGATTAGCCTTTCCAGGTTGCTTGGTTGGCCAAACAGGGCGTATGCGTTTTTTCCTGAATATATTCAGGAAAAAACGCATACGCCCTGTTTGGCCAAGGGCATCATTGTCGACGTTTTACCACTTTTTATGTGCTTTAAAGGCGATTCGAATCTACCTCCTGAAACCTGTTTCCTGCAATTCTGCCTTGCTTTCAAATCCTCTTCGTTGCCTTCCCTCAATATATCTGTGGATGAGAGTTATCATTTATAGCTCTGCGGGTTTGTGAATTGCAGTGTCCCTGAGCTCCATTTTTCAACTGGCTTTTTTGGGAGCTGGCCGCAAAAGCGCGGGATTGCCTCAGGCCCTATTCTGCTTCTGGGCGGCAGGCTGAGCCTGTGGTTAATTCTTCTTCCCGATGGGAAAATAGAGTGACCTGTGCCTGTCCCAACACCTAGATCTAGTCTCTCATTGGTTGCCCCTCTTCCCGTTCATCCTCAGGACAAATTGCAACCTGTAGGGAACAGGAGCTTAAAGGTGCTGATTCTCCAAGTAGGGAGATTGCTAGTAAAGTAGCTGGAAAGGCGAACCCGAGCACAAGGAGATGAGAAATGAGGTGCGTATTAGAAACTTTTCAAAATCACACGGTGTACCATCTTCTGGGTTTCTCATGCATGTTTTCGATGTAGGAAGATGCCCTTGAACCTGGAGATTTGGGACCCATGGGATGGGTACCAGGCAGTATTACTTTAAAGGGTCTGCGTTTGCTCACCCAACCTCACCCAACCTTTCAGCCCCAAGAGTGTCCACCCTTATGTCTCATCCAGCTGTGGGTCTAGATATGGTCAATCCAGGTTGCATCACAGCCTCTGAACGAATTTTGTAAGAATTTCTCTCTCTTTCACTGTCTTTGTTTTACCGGTTTTTAAAAGTAATTTATTTTTATAATGGGGTTTAGCTGCTTTTCACGGCTGTGTTTATGCGGCTTTACACCCACTTGACTCACTTCCAGACAGATATCAATACATAGGTTTTAAGATTCTTACTAGTCACATATATTCTTGTGCGGTGAATAGGGGGTGTTGAGTCCAGTTCACTGAGCGAGGAGTAGGTCTTGTCTATTACATATTGGGTGTATGGAACGGTATCTGAGCGAATTTGAAACCCTTGTTTTATGCCTCACCCCACCTCACCTTTCCCGTTAAGCAGCCATAGTGTGTTTTCTAAACGTGTGACTCTGTTCTGTTTTGTAATTCAGTTCAATTGTAGCGGTTTTTACATTCCCTCTATAAGTGATAGCCTTTGATAAGTGTCTTTTTCTGTGTGACTTATTTCACTTAGAATCGTCGTACCTAAATCCACTCATCTTGCTTCTACTAGCCTTATGACATTGATTTCATGTCTGAGTGATATTCCATTGTACATAAGGACCACAACTTCTTTATCCATTTTTCTCTTTCCTGGGATATTTAAGGTGTCATGAAGTGGAGGTTCTTGTCAACAGAGCAGCACTAAACTTTGGGGTGCCTGTGTCTTGCTTAATTTTATTTTTCCCAATTAATACGCCCATGAGAGGACGTGCCCTATGCTCCCTAAGCTGTGTTTTTTCGATGTTTCAGGACACACCGTACACTTCTCCAGAGTGGCTGTTGGCAATTTACATCCCGCCCATCAGCGTAGCAAGGCTGCCATTTCTCCATGGCCTGTCCTGCATTTCTGGTTTTGACACTTTTTGCAGCATGGCCCTTTTGACCGATGGGAAGCGAGACTTCTTTGTAGCGCTGATTAGCCTTTCCAGGTTGCTTGGTTGGCCAAACAGGGCGTATGCGTTTTTTCCTGAATATATTCAGGAAAAAACGCATACGCCCTGTTTGGCCAAGGGCATCATTGTCGACGTTTTACCACTTTTCATGTGCTTTAAAGGCGATTCGAATCTACCTCCTGAAACCTGTTTCCTGCAATTCTGCCTTGCTTTCAAATCCTCTTCGTTGCCTTCCCTCAATATATCTGTGGATGAGAGTTATCATTTATAGCTCTGCGGGTTTGTGAATTGCAGTGTCCCTGAGCTCCATTTTTCAACTGGCTTTTTTGGGAGCTGGCCGCAAAAGCGCGGGATTGCCTCAGGCCCTATTCTGCTTCTGGGCGGCAGGCTGAGCCTGTGGTTAATTCTTCTTCCCGATGGGAAAATAGAGTGACCTGTGCCTGTCCCAACACCTAGATCTAGTCTCTCATTGGTTGCCCCTCTTCCCGTTCATCCTCAGGACAAATTGCAACCTGTAGGGAACAGGAGCTTAAAGGTGCTGATTCTCCAAGTAGGGAGATTGCTAGTAAAGTAGCTGGAAAGGCGAACCCGAGCACAAGGAGATGAGAAATGAGGTGCGTATTAGAAACTTTTCAAAATCACACGGTGTACCATCTTCTGGGTTTCTCATGCATGTTTTCGATGTAGGAAGATGCCCTTGAACCTGGAGATTTGGGACCCATGGGATGGGTACCAGGCAGTATTACTTTAAAGGGTCTGCGTTTGCTCACCCAACCTCACCCAACCTTTCAGCCCCAAGAGTGTCCACCCTTATGTCTCATCCAGCTGTGGGTCTAGATATGGTCAATCCAGGTTGCATCACAGCCTCTGAACGAATTTTGTAATAATTTCTCTCTCTTTCACTGTCTTTGTTTTACCGGTTTTTAAAAGTAATTTATTTTTATAATGGGTTTTAGCTGCTTTTCACGGCTGTGTTTATGCGGCTTTACACCCACTTGACTCACTTCCAGACAGATATCAATATATAGGTTTTAAGATTCTTACTAGTCACATATATTCTTGTGCGGTGAATAGGGGGTGTTGAGTCCAGTTCACTGAGCGAGGAGTAGGTCTTGTCTATTACATATTGGGTGTATGGAACGGTATCTGAGCGAATTTGAAACCCTTGTTTTATGCCTCACCCCACCTCACCTTTCCCGTTAAGCAGCCATAGTGTGTTTTCTAAACGTGTGACTCTGTTCTGTTTTGTAATTCAGTTCAAGTGTAGCGGTTTTTACATTCCCTCTATAAGTGATAGCCTTTGATAAGTGTCTTTTTCTGTGTGACTTATTTCACTTAGAATCGTCGTACCTAAATCCACTCATCTTGCTTCTACTAGCCTTATGACATTGATTTCATGTCTGAGTGATATTCCATTGTACATAAGGACCACAACTTCTTTATCCATTTTTCTCTTTCCTGGGATATTTAAGGTGTCATGAAGTGGAGGTTCTTGTCAACAGAGCATCCCTAAACTTTGGGGTGCCTGTGTCTTGCTGATTTTTAGTTTTCCCAATTTATACGCCCATGAGAGGGCGTGCCCTATGCTCCCTAAGCTGTATTTTTTCGATGTTTCAGGACACACCGTACACTTCTCCAGAGTGGCTGTTGGCAATTTACATCCCGCCCATCAGCGTAGCAAGGCTGCCATTTCTCCATGGCCTGTCCTGCATTTCTGGTTTTGACACTTTTTGCAGCATGGCCCTTTTGACCGATGGGAAGCGAGACTTCTTTGTAGCGCTGATTAGCCTTTCCAGGTTGCTTGGTTGGCCAAACAGGGCGTATGCGTTTTTTCCTGAATATATTCAGGAAAAAACGCATACTCCCTGTTTGGCCAAGGGCATCATTGTCGACGTTTTACCACTTTTCATGTGCTTTAAAGGCGATTCGAATCTACCTCCTGAAACCTGTTTCCTGCAATTCTGCCTTGCTTTCAAATCCTCTTCGTTGCCTTCCCTCAATATATCTGTGGATGAGAGTTATCATTTATAGTTCTGCGGGTTTGTGAATTGCAGTGTCCCTGAGCTCCATTTTTCAACTGGCTTTTTTGGGAGCTGGCCGCAAATGCGCAGGATTGCCTCAGGCCCTATTCTGCTTCTGGGCGGCAGGCTGAGCCTGTGGTTAATTCTTCTTCCCGATGGGAAAATAGAGTGACCTGTGCCTGTCCCAACACCTAGATCTAGTCTCTCATTGGTTGCCCCTCTTCCCGTTCATCCTCAGGACAAATTGCAACCTGTAGGGAACAGGAGCTTAAAGGTGCTGATTCTCCAAGTAGGGAGATTGCTAGTAAAGTAGCTGGAAAGGCGAACCCGAGCACAAGGAGATGAGAAATGAGGTGCGTATTAGAAACTTTTCAAAATCACACGGTGTACCATCTTCTGGGTTTCTCATGCATGTTTTCGATGTAGGAAGATGCCCTTGAACCTGGAGATTTGGGACCCATGGGATGGGTACCAGGCAGTATTACTTTAAAGGGTCTGCGTTTGCTCACCCAACCTCACCCAACCTTTCAGCCCCAAGAGTGTCCACCCTTATGTCTCATCCAGCTGTGGGTCTAGATATGGTCAATCCAGGTTGCATCACAGCCTCTGAACGAATTTTGTAAGAATTTCTCTCTCTTTCACTGTCTTTGTTTTACCGGTTTTTAAAAGTAATTTATTTTTATAATGGGGTTTAGCTGCTTTTCACGGCTGTGTTTATGCGGCTTTACACCCACTTGACTCACTTCCAGACAGATATCAATACATAGGTTTTAAGATTCTTACTAGTCACATATATTCTTGTGCGGTGAATAGGGGGTGTTGAGTCCAGTTCACTGAGCGAGGAGTAGGTCTTGTCTATTACATATTGGGTGTATGGAACGGTATCTGAGCGAATTTGAAACCCTTGTTTTATGCCTCACCCCACCTCACCTTTCCCGTTAAGCAGCCATAGTGTGTTTTCTAAACGTGTGACTCTGTTCTGTTTTGTAATTCAGTTCAAGTGTAGCGGTTTTTACATTCCCTCTATAAGTGATAGCCTTTGATAAGTGTCTTTTTCTGTGTGACTTATTTCACTTAGAATCGTCGTACCTAAATCCACTCATCTTGCTTCTACTAGCCTTATGACATTGATTTCATGTCTGAGTGATATTCCATTGTACATAAGGACCACAACTTCTTTATCCATTTTTCTCTTTCCTGGGATATTTAAGGTGTCATGAAGTGGAGGTTCTTGTCAACAGAGCAGCCCTAAACTTTGGGGTGCCTGTGTCTTGCTGATTTTTAGTTTTCCCAATTTATACGCCCATGAGAGGGCGTGCCCTATGCTCCCTAAGCTGTATTTTTTCGATGTTTCAGGACACACCGTACACTTCTCCAGAGTGGCTGTTGGCAATTTACATCCCGCCCATCAGTGTAGCAAGGCTGCCATTTCTCCATGGCCTGTCCTGCATTTCTGGTTTTGACACTTTTTGCAGCATGGCCCTTTTGACCGATGGGAAGCGAGACTTCTTTGTAGCGCTGATTAGCCTTTCCAGGTTGCTTGGTTGGCCAAACAGGGCGTATGCGTTTTTTCCTGAATATATTCAGGAAAAAACGCATACGCCCTGTTTGGCCAAGGGCATCATTGTCGACGTTTTACCACTTTTCATGTGCTTTAAAGGCGATTCGAATCTACCTCCTGAAACCTGTTTCCTGCAATTCTGCCTTGCTTTCAAATCCTCTTCGTTGCCTTCCCTCAATATATCTGTGGATGAGAGTTATCATTTATAGCTCTGCGGGTTTGTGAATTGCAGTGTCCCTGAGCTCCATTTTTCAACTGGCTTTTTTGGGAGCTGGCCGCAAAAGCGCGGGATTGCCTCAGGCCCTATTCTGCTTCTGGGCGGCAGGCTGAGCCTGTGGTTAATTCTTCTTCCCGATGGGAAAATAGAGTGACCTGTGCCTGTCCCAACACCTAGATCTAGTCTCTCATTGGTTGCCCCTCTTCCCGTTCATCCTCAGGACAAATTGCAACCTGTAGGGAACAGGCGCTTAAAGGTGCTGATTCTCCAAGTAGGGAGATTGCTAGTAAAGTAGCTGGAAAGGCGAACCCGAGCACAAGGAGATGAGAAATGAGGTGCGTATTAGAAACTTTTCAAAATCACACGGTGTACCATCTTCTGGGTTTCTCATGCATGTTTTCGATGTAGGAAGATGCCCTTGAACCTGGAGATTTGGGACCCATGGGATGGGTACCAGGCAGTATTACTTTAAAGGGTCTGCGTTTGCTCACCCAACCTCACCCAACCTTTCAGCCCCAAGAGTGTCCACCCTTATGTCTCATCCAGCTGTGGGTCTAGATATGGTCAATCCAGGTTGCATCACAGCCTCTGAACGAATTTTGTAAGAATTTCTCTCTCTTTCACTGTCTTTGTTTTACCGGTTTTTAAAAGTAATTTATTTTTATAATGGGGTTTAGCTGCTTTTCACGGCTGTGTTTATGCGGCTTTACACCCACTTGACTCACTTCCAGACAGATATCAATACATAGGTTTTAAGATTCTTACTAGTCACATATATTCTTGTGCGGTGAATAGGGGGTGTTGAGTCCAGTTCACTGAGCGAGGAGTAGGTCTTGTCTATTACATATTGGGTGTATGGAACGGTATCTGAGCGAATTTGAAACCCTTGTTTTATGCCTCACCCCACCTCACCTTTCCCGTTAAGCAGCCATAGTGTGTTTTCTAAACGTGTGACTCTGTTCTGTTTTGTAATTCAGTTCAATTGTAGCGGTTTTTACATTCCCTCTATAAGTGATAGCCTTTGATAAGTGTCTTTTTCTGTGTGACTTATTTCACTTAGAATCGTCGTACCTAAATCCACTCATCTTGCTTCTACTAGCCTTATGACATTGATTTCATGTCTGAGTGATATTCCATTGTACATAAGGACCACAACTTCTTTATCCATTTTTCTCTTTCCTGGGATATTTAAGGTGTCATGAAGTGGAGGTTCTTGTCAACAGAGCAGCACTAAACTTTGGGGTGCCTGTGTCTTGCTTAATTTTATTTTTCCCAATTAATACGCCCATGAGAGGACGTGCCCTATGCTCCCTAAGCTGTGTTTTTTCGATGTTTCAGGACACACCGTACACTTCTCCAGAGTGGCTGTTGGCAATTTACATCCCGCCCATCAGCGTAGCAAGGCTGCCATTTCTCCATGGCCTGTCCTGCATTTCTGGTTTTGACACTTTTTGCAGCATGGCCCTTTTGACCGATGGGAAGCGAGACTTCTTTGTAGCGCTGATTAGCCTTTCCAGGTTGCTTGGTTGGCCAAACAGGGCGTATGCGTTTTTTCCTGAATATATTCAGGAAAAAACGCATACGCCCTGTTTGGCCAAGGGCATCATTGTCGACGTTTTACCACTTTTCATGTGCTTTAAAGGCGATTCGAATCTACCTCCTGAAACCTGTTTCCTGCAATTCTGCCTTGCTTTCAAATCCTCTTCGTTGCCTTCCCTCAATATATCTGTGGATGAGAGTTATCATTTATAGCTCTGCGGGTTTGTGAATTGCAGTGTCCCTGAGCTCCATTTTTCAACTGGCTTTTTTGGGAGCTGGCCGCAAAAGCGCGGGATTGCCTCAGGCCCTATTCTGCTTCTGGGCGGCAGGCTGAGCCTGTGGTTAATTCTTCTTCCCGATGGGAAAATAGAGTGACCTGTGCCTGTCCCAACACCTAGATCTAGTCTCTCATTGGTTGCCCCTCTTCCCGTTCATCCTCAGGACAAATTGCAACCTGTAGGGAACAGGAGCTTAAAGGTGCTGATTCTCCAAGTAGGGAGATTGCTAGTAAAGTAGCTGGAAAGGCGAACCCGAGCACAAGGAGATGAGAAATGAGGTGCGTATTAGAAACTTTTCAAAATCACACGGTGTACCATCTTCTGGGTTTCTCATGCATGTTTTCGATGTAGGAAGATGCCCTTGAACCTGGAGATTTGGGACCCATGGGATGGGTACCAGGCAGTATTACTTTAAAGGGTCTGCGTTTGCTCACCCAACCTCACCCAACCTTTCAGCCCCAAGAGTGTCCACCCTTATGTCTCATCCAGCTGTGGGTCTAGATATGGTCAATCCAGGTTGCATCACAGCCTCTGAACGAATTTTGTAAGAATTTCTCTCTCTTTCACTGTCTTTGTTTTACCGGTTTTTAAAAGTAATTTATTTTTATAATGGGGTTTAGCTGCTTTTCACGGCTGTGTTTATGCGGCTTTACACCCACTTGACTCACTTCCAGACAGATATCAATACATAGGTTTTAAGATTCTTACTAGTCACATATATTCTTGTGCGGTGAATAGGGGGTGTTGAGTCCAGTTCACTGAGCGAGGAGTAGGTCTTGTCTATTACATATTGGGTGTATGGAACGGTATCTGAGCGAATTTGAAACCCTTGTTTTATGCCTCACCCCACCTCACCTTTCCCGTTAAGCAGCCATAGTGTGTTTTCTAAACGTGTGACTCTGTTCTGTTTTGTAATTCAGTTCAAGTGTAGCGGTTTTTACATTCCCTCTATAAGTGATAGCCTTTGATAAGTGTCTTTTTCTGTGTGACTTATTTCACTTAGAATCGTCGTACCTAAATCCACTCATCTTGCTTCTACTAGCCTTATGACATTGATTTCATGTCTGAGTGATATTCCATTGTACATAAGGACCACAACTTCTTTATCCATTTTTCTCTTTCCTGGGATATTTAAGGTGTCATGAAGTGGAGGTTCTTGTCAACAGAGCAGCCCTAAACTTTGGGGTGCCTGTGTCTTGCTGATTTTTAGTTTTCCCAATTTATACGCCCATGAGAGGGCGTGCCCTATGCTCCCTAAGCTGTATTTTTTCGATGTTTCAGGACACACCGTACACTTCTCCAGAGTGGCTGTTGGCAATTTACATCCCGCCCATCAGTGTAGCAAGGCTGCCATTTCTCCATGGCCTGTCCTGCATTTCTGGTTTTGACACTTTTTGCAGCATGGCCCTTTTGACCGATGGGAAGCGAGACTTCTTTGTAGCGCTGATTAGCCTTTCCAGGTTGCTTGGTTGGCCAAACAGGGCGTATGCGTTTTTTCCTGAATATATTCAGGAAAAAACGCATACGCCCTGTTTGGCCAAGGGCATCATTGTCGACGTTTTACCACTTTTCATGTGCTTTAAAGGCGATTCGAATCTACCTCCTGAAACCTGTTTCCTGCAATTCTGCCTTGCTTTCAAATCCTCTTCGTTGCCTTCCCTCAATATATCTGTGGATGAGAGTTATCATTTATAGCTCTGCGGGTTTGTGAATTGCAGTGTCCCTGAGCTCCATTTTTCAACTGGCTTTTTTGGGAGCTGGCCGCAAAAGCGCGGGATTGCCTCAGGCCCTATTCTGCTTCTGGGCGGCAGGCTGAGCCTGTGGTTAATTCTTCTTCCCGATGGGAAAATAGAGTGACCTGTGCCTGTCCCAACACCTAGATCTAGTCTCTCATTGGTTGCCCCTCTTCCCGTTCATCCTCAGGACAAATTGCAACCTGTAGGGAACAGGCGCTTAAAGGTGCTGATTCTCCAAGTAGGGAGATTGCTAGTAAAGTAGCTGGAAAGGCGAACCCGAGCACAAGGAGATGAGAAATGAGGTGCGTATTAGAAACTTTTCAAAATCACACGGTGTACCATCTTCTGGGTTTCTCATGCATGTTTTCGATGTAGGAAGATGCCCTTGAACCTGGAGATTTGGGACCCATGGGATGGGTACCAGGCAGTATTACTTTAAAGGGTCTGCGTTTGCTCACCCAACCTCACCCAACCTTTCAGCCCCAAGAGTGTCCACCCTTATGTCTCATCCAGCTGTGGGTCTAGATATGGTCAATCCAGGTTGCATCACAGCCTCTGAACGAATTTTGTAAGAATTTCTCTCTCTTTCACTGTCTTTGTTTTACCGGTTTTTAAAAGTAATTTATTTTTATAATGGGGTTTAGCTGCTTTTCACGGCTGTGTTTATGCGGCTTTACACCCACTTGACTCACTTCCAGACAGATATCAATACATAGGTTTTAAGATTCTTACTAGTCACATATATTCTTGTGCGGTGAATAGGGGGTGTTGAGTCCAGTTCACTGAGCGAGGAGTAGGTCTTGTCTATTACATATTGGGTGTATGGAACGGTATCTGAGCGAATTTGAAACCCTTGTTTTATGCCTCACCCCACCTCACCTTTCCCGTTAAGCAGCCATAGTGTGTTTTCTAAACGTGTGACTCTGTTCTGTTTTGTAATTCAGTTCAATTGTAGCGGTTTTTACATTCCCTCTATAAGTGATAGCCTTTGATAAGTGTCTTTTTCTGTGTGACTTATTTCACTTAGAATCGTCGTACCTAAATCCACTCATCTTGCTTCTACTAGCCTTATGACATTGATTTCATGTCTGAGTGATATTCCATTGTACATAAGGACCACAACTTCTTTATCCATTTTTCTCTTTCCTGGGATATTTAAGGTGTCATGAAGTGGAGGTTCTTGTCAACAGAGCAGCACTAAACTTTGGGGTGCCTGTGTCTTGCTTAATTTTATTTTTCCCAATTAATACGCCCATGAGAGGACGTGCCCTATGCTCCCTAAGCTGTGTTTTTTCGATGTTTCAGGACACACCGTACACTTCTCCAGAGTGGCTGTTGGCAATTTACATCCCGCCCATCAGCGTAGCAAGGCTGCCATTTCTCCATGGCCTGTCCTGCATTTCTGGTTTTGACACTTTTTGCAGCATGGCCCTTTTGACCGATGGGAAGCGAGACTTCTTTGTAGCGCTGATTAGCCTTTCCAGGTTGCTTGGTTGGCCAAACAGGGCGTATGCGTTTTTTCCTGAATATATTCAGGAAAAAACGCATACGCCCTGTTTGGCCAAGGGCATCATTGTCGACGTTTTACCACTTTTCATGTGCTTTAAAGGCGATTCGAATCTACCTCCTGAAACCTGTTTCCTGCAATTCTGCCTTGCTTTCAAATCCTCTTCGTTGCCTTCCCTCAATATATCTGTGGATGAGAGTTATCATTTATAGCTCTGCGGGTTTGTGAATTGCAGTGTCCCTGAGCTCCATTTTTCAACTGGCTTTTTTGGGAGCTGGCCGCAAAAGCGCGGGATTGCCTCAGGCCCTATTCTGCTTCTGGGCGGCAGGCTGAGCCTGTGGTTAATTCTTCTTCCCGATGGGAAAATAGAGTGACCTGTGCCTGTCCCAACACCTAGATCTAGTCTCTCATTGGTTGCCCCTCTTCCCGTTCATCCTCAGGACAAATTGCAACCTGTAGGGAACAGGAGCTTAAAGGTGCTGATTCTCCAAGTAGGGAGATTGCTAGTAAAGTAGCTGGAAAGGCGAACCCGAGCACAAGGAGATGAGAAATGAGGTGCGTATTAGAAACTTTTCAAAATCACACGGTGTACCATCTTCTGGGTTTCTCATGCATGTTTTCGATGTAGGAAGATGCCCTTGAACCTGGAGATTTGGGACCCATGGGATGGGTACCAGGCAGTATTACTTTAAAGGGTCTGCGTTTGCTCACCCAACCTCACCCAACCTTTCAGCCCCAAGAGTGTCCACCCTTATGTCTCATCCAGCTGTGGGTCTAGATATGGTCAATCCAGGTTGCATCACAGCCTCTGAACGAATTTTGTAAGAATTTCTCTCTCTTTCACTGTCTTTGTTTTACCGGTTTTTAAAAGTAATTTATTTTTATAATGGGGTTTAGCTGCTTTTCACGGCTGTGTTTATGCGGCTTTACACCCACTTGACTCACTTCCAGACAGATATCAATACATAGGTTTTAAGATTCTTACTAGTCACATATATTCTTGTGTGGTGAATAGGGGGTGTTGAGTCCATTTCACTGAGCGAGGAGTAGGTCTTGTCTATTACATATTGGGTGTATGGAACGGTATCTGAGCGAATTTGAAACCCTTGTTTTATGCCTCACCCCACCTCACCTTTCCCGTTAAGCAGCCATAGTGTGTTTTCTAAACGTGTGACTCTGTTCTGTTTTGTAATTCAGTTCAAGTGTAGCGGTTTTTACATTCCCTCTATAAGTGATAGCCTTTGATAAGTGTCTTTTTCTGTGTGACTTATTTCACTTAGAATCGTCGTACCTAAATCCACTCATCTTGCTTCTACTAGCCTTATGACATTGATTTCATGTCTGAGTGATATTCCATTGTACATAAGGACCACAACTTCTTTATCCATTTTTCTCTTTCCTGGGATATTTAAGGTGGCATGAAGTGGAGGTTCTTGTCAACAGAGCAGCACTAAACTTTGGGGTGCCTGTGTCTTGCTTAATTTTATTTTTCCCAATTTATACGCCCATGAGAGGACGTGCCCTATGCTCCCTAAGCTGTGTTTTTTCGATGTTTCAGGACACACCGTACACTTCTCCAGAGTGGCTGTTGGCAATTTACATCCCGCCCATCAGCGTAGCAAGGCTGCCATTTCTCCATGGCCTGTCCTGCATTTCTGGTTTTGACACTTTTTGCAGCATGGCCCTTTTGACCGATGGGAAGCGAGACTTCTTTGTAGCGCTGATTAGCCTTTCCAGGTTGCTTGGTTGGCCAAACAGGGCGTATGCGTTTTTTCCTGAATATATTCAGGAAAAAACGCATACGCCCTGTTTGGCCAAGGGCATCATTGTCGACGTTTTACCACTTTTCATGTGCTTTAAAGGCGATTCGAATCTACCTCCTGAAACCTGTTTCCTGCAATTCTGCCTTGCTTTCAAATCCTCTTCGTTGCCTTCCCTCAATATATCTGTGGATGAGAGTTATCATTTATAGCTCTGCGGGTTTGTGAATTGCAGTGTCCCTGAGCTCCATTTTTCAACTGGCTTTTTTGGGAGCTGGCCGCAAAAGCGCGGGATTGCCTCAGGCCCTATTCTGCTTCTGGGCGGCAGGCTGAGCCTGTGGTTAATTCTTCTTCCCGATGGGAAAATAGAGTGACCTGTGCCTGTCCCAACACCTAGATCTAGTCTCTCATTGGTTGCCCCTCTTCCCGTTCATCCTCAGGACAAATTGCAACCTGTAGGGAACAGGAGCTTAAAGGTGCTGATTCTCCAAGTAGGGAGATTGCTAGTAAAGTAGCTGGAAAGGCGAACCCGAGCACAAGGAGATGAGAAATGAGGTGCGTATTAGAAACTTTTCAAAATCACACGGTGTACCATCTTCTGGGTTTCTCATGCATGTTTTCGATGTAGGAAGATGCCCTTGAACCTGGAGATTTGGGACCCATGGGATGGGTACCAGGCAGTATTACTTTAAAGGGTCTGCGTTTGCTCACCCAACCTCACCCAACCTTTCAGCCCCAAGAGTGTCCACCCTTATGTCTCATCCAGCTGTGGGTCTAGATATGGTCAATCCAGGTTGCATCACAGCCTCTGAACGAATTTTGTAAGAATTTCTCTCTCTTTCACTGTCTTTGTTTTACCGGTTTTTAAAAGTAATTTATTTTTATAATGGGGTTTAGCTGCTTTTCACGGCTGTGTTTATGCGGCTTTACACCCACTTGACTCACTTCCAGACAGATATCAATACATAGGTTTTAAGATTCTTACTAGTCACATATATTCTTGTGCGGTGAATAGGGGGTGTTGAGTCCAGTTCACTGAGCGAGGAGTAGGTCTTGTCTATTACATATTGGGTGTATGGAACGGTATCTGAGCGAATTTGAAACCCTTGTTTTATGCCTCACCCCACCTCACCTTTCCCGTTAAGCAGCCATAGTGTGTTTTCTAAACGTGTGACTCTGTTCTGTTTTGTAATTCAGTTCAAGTGTAGCGGTTTTTACATTCCCTCTATAAGTGATAGCCTTTGATAAGTGTCTTTTTCTGTGTGACTTATTTCACTTAGAATCGTCGTACCTAAATCCACTCATCTTGCTTCTACTAGCCTTATGACATTGATTTCATGTCTGAGTGATATTCCATTGTACATAAGGACCACAACTTCTTTATCCATTTTTCTCTTTCCTGGGATATTTAAGGTGTCATGAAGTGGAGGTTCTTGTCAACAGAGCAGCCCTAAACTTTGGGGTGCCTGTGTCTTGCTGATTTTTATTTTTCCCAATTTATACGCCCATGAGAGGGCGTGCCCTATGCTCCCTAAGCTGTATTTTTTCGATGTTTCAGGACACACCGTACACTTCTCCAGAGTGGCTGTTGGCAATTTACATCCCGCCCCTCAGCGTAGCAAGGCTGCCATTTCTCCATGGCCTGTCCTGCATTCTGGTTTTGACACTTTTTGCAGCATGGCCCTTTTGACCGATGGGAAGCGAGACTTCTTTGTAGCGCTGATTAGCCTTTCCAGGTTGCTTGGTTGGCCAAACAGGGCGTATGCGTTTTTTCCTGAATATATTCAGGAAAAAACGCATACTCCCTGTTTGGCCAAGGGCATCATTGTCGACGTTTTACCACTTTTCATGTGCTTTAAAGGCGATTCGAATCTACCTCCTGAAACCTGTTTCCTGCAATTCTGCCTTGCTTTCAAATCCTCTTCGTTGCCTTCCCTCAATATATCTGTGGATGAGAGTTATCATTTATAGCTCTGCGGGTTTGTGAATTGCAGTGTCCCTGAGCTCCATTTTTCAACTGGCTTTTTTGGGAGCTGGCCGCAAAAGCGCGGGATTGCCTCAGGCCCTATTCTGCTTCTGGGCGGCAGGCTGAGCCTGTGGTTAATTCTTCTTCCCGATGGGAAAATAGAGTGACCTGTGCCTGTCCCAACACCTAGATCTAGTCTCTCATTGGTTGCCCCTCTTCCCGTTCATCCTCAGGACAAATTGCAACCTGTAGGGAACAGGAGCTTAAAGGTGCTGATTCTCCAAGTAGGGAGATTGCTAGTAAAGTAGCTGGAAAGGCGAACCCGAGCACAAGGAGATGAGAAATGAGGTGCGTATTAGAAACTTTTCAAAATCACACGGTGTACCATCTTCTGGGTTTCTCATGCATGTTTTCGATGTAGGAAGATGCCCTTGAACCTGGAGATTTGGGACCCATGGGATGGGTACCAGGCAGTATTACTTTAAAGGGTCTGCGTTTGCTCACCCAACCTCACCCAACCTTTCAGCCCCAAGAGTGTCCACCCTTATGTCTCATCCAGCTGTGGGTCTAGATATGGTCAATCCAGGTTGCATCACAGCCTCTGAACGAATTTTGTAAGAATTTCTCTCTCTTTCACTGTCTTTGTTTTACCGGTTTTTAAAAGTAATTTATTTTTATAATGGGGTTTAGCTGCTTTTCACGGCTGTGTTTATGCGGCTTTACACCCACTTGACTCACTTCCAGACAGATATCAATACATAGGTTTTAAGATTCTTACTAGTCACATATATTCTTGTGCGGTGAATAGGGGGTGTTGAGTCCATTTCACTGAGCGAGGAGTAGGTCTTGTCTATTACATATTGGGTGTATGGAACGGTATCTGAGCGAATTTGAAACCCTTGTTTTATGCCTCACCCCACCTCACCTTTCCCGTTAAGCAGCCATAGTGTGTTTTCTAAACGTGTGACTCTGTTCTGTTTTGTAATTCAGTTCAAGTGTAGCGGTTTTTACATTCCCTCTATAAGTGATAGCCTTTGATAAGTGTCTTTTTCTGTGTGACTTATTTCACTTAGAATCGTCGTACCTAAATCCACTCATCTTGCTTCTACTAGCCTTATGACATTGATTTCATGTCTGAGTGATATTCCATTGTACATAAGGACCACAACTTCTTTATCCATTTTTCTCTTTCCTGGGATATTTAAGGTGGCATGAAGTGGAGGTTCTTGTCAACAGAGCAGCACTAAACTTTGGGGTGCCTGTGTCTTGCTTAATTTTATTTTTCCCAATTTATACGCCCATGAGAGGACGTGCCCTATGCTCCCTAAGCTGTGTTTTTTCGATGTTTCAGGACACACCGTACACTTCTCCAGAGTGGCTGTTGGCAATTTACATCCCGCCCATCAGCGTAGCAAGGCTGCCATTTCTCCATGGCCTGTCCTGCATTTCTGGTTTTGACACTTTTTGCAGCATGGCCCTTTTGACCGATGGGAAGCGAGACTTCTTTGTAGCGCTGATTAGCCTTTCCAGGTTGCTTGGTTGGCCAAACAGGGCGTATGCGTTTTTTCCTGAATATATTCAGGAAAAAACGCATACGCCCTGTTTGGCCAAGGGCATCATTGTCGACGTTTTACCACTTTTCATGTGCTTTAAAGGCGATTCGAATCTACCTCCTGAAACCTGTTTCCTGCAATTCTGCCTTGCTTTCAAATCCTCTTCGTTGCCTTCCCTCAATATATCTGTGGATGAGAGTTATCATTTATAGCTCTGCGGGTTTGTGAATTGCAGTGTCCCTGAGCTCCATTTTTCAACTGGCTTTTTTGGGAGCTGGCCGCAAAAGCGCGGGATTGCCTCAGGCCCTATTCTGCTTCTGGGCGGCAGGCTGAGCCTGTGGTTAATTCTTCTTCCCGATGGGAAAATAGAGTGACCTGTGCCTGTCCCAACACCTAGATCTAGTCTCTCATTGGTTGCCCCTCTTCCCGTTCATCCTCAGGACAAATTGCAACCTGTAGGGAACAGGAGCTTAAAGGTGCTGATTCTCCAAGTAGGGAGATTGCTAGTAAAGTAGCTGGAAAGGCGAACCCGAGCACAAGGAGATGAGAAATGAGGTGCGTATTAGAAACTTTTCAAAATCACACGGTGTACCATCTTCTGGGTTTCTCATGCATGTTTTCGATGTAGGAAGATGCCCTTGAACCTGGAGATTTGGGACCCATGGGATGGGTACCAGGCAGTATTACTTTAAAGGGTCTGCGTTTGCTCACCCAACCTCACCCAACCTTTCAGCCCCAAGAGTGTCCACCCTTATGTCTCATCCAGCTGTGGGTCTAGATATGGTCAATCCAGGTTGCATCACAGCCTCTGAACGAATTTTGTAAGAATTTCTCTCTCTTTCACTGTCTTTGTTTTACCGGTTTTTAAAAGTAATTTATTTTTATAATGGGGTTTAGCTGCTTTTCACGGCTGTGTTTATGCGGCTTTACACCCACTTGACTCACTTCCAGACAGATATCAATACATAGGTTTTAAGATTCTTACTAGTCACATATATTCTTGTGCGGTGAATAGGGGGTGTTGAGTCCAGTTCACTGAGCGAGGAGTAGGTCTTGTCTATTACATATTGGGTGTATGGAACGGTATCTGAGCGAATTTGAAACCCTTGTTTTATGCCTCACCCCACCTCACCTTTCCCGTTAAGCAGCCATAGTGTGTTTTCTAAACGTGTGACTCTGTTCTGTTTTGTAATTCAGTTCAAGTGTAGCGGTTTTTACATTCCCTCTATAAGTGATAGCCTTTGATAAGTGTCTTTTTCTGTGTGACTTATTTCACTTAGAATCGTCGTACCTAAATCCACTCATCTTGCTTCTACTAGCCTTATGACATTGATTTCATGTCTGAGTGATATTCCATTGTACATAAGGACCACAACTTCTTTATCCATTTTTCTCTTTCCTGGGATATTTAAGGTGTCATGAAGTGGAGGCTCTTGTCAACAGAGCAGCCCTAAACTTTGGGGTGCCTGTGTCTTGCTGATTTTTAGTTTTCCCAATTTATACGCCCATGAGAGGGCGTGCCCTATGCTCCCTAAGCTGTATTTTTTCGATGTTTCAGGACACACCGTACACTTCTCCAGAGTGGCTGTTGGCAATTTACATCCCGCCCATCAGTGTAGCAAGGCTGCCATTTCTCCATGGCCTGTCCTGCATTCTGGTTTTGACACTTTTTGCAGCATGGCCCTTTTGACCGATGGGAAGCGAGACTTCTTTGTAGCGCTGATTAGCCTTTCCAGGTTGCTTGGTTGGCCAAACAGGGCGTATGCGTTTTTTCCTGAATATATTCAGGAAAAAACGCATACGCCCTGTTTGGCCAAGGGCATCATTGTCGACGTTTTACCACTTTTCATGTGCTTTAAAGGCGATTCGAATCTACCTCCTGAAACCTGTTTCCTGCAATTCTGCCTTGCTTTCAAATCCTCTTCGTTGCCTTCCCTCAATATATCTGTGGATGAGAGTTATCATTTATAGCTCTGCGGGTTTGTGAATTGCAGTGTCCCTGAGCTCCATTTTTCAACTGGCTTTTTTGGGAGCTGGCCGCAAAAGCGCAGGATTGCCTCAGGCCCTATTCTGCTTCTGGGCGGCAGGCTGAGCCTGTGGTTAATTCTTCTTCCCGATGGGAAAATAGAGTGACCTGTGCCTGTCCCAACACCTAGATCTAGTCTCTCATTGGTTGCCCCTCTTCCCGTTCATCCTCAGGACAAATTGCAACCTGTAGGGAACAGGAGCTTAAAGGTGCTGATTCTCCAAGTAGGGAGATTGCTAGTAAAGTAGCTGGAAAGGCGAACCCGAGCACAAGGAGATGAGAAATGAGGTGCGTATTAGAAACTTTTCAAAATCACACGGTGTACCATCTTCTGGGTTTCTCATGCATGTTTTCGATGTAGGAAGATGCCCTTGAACCTGGAGATTTGGGACCCATGGGATGGGTACCAGGCAGTATTACTTTAAAGGGTCTGCGTTTGCTCACCCAACCTCACCCAACCTTTCAGCCCCAAGAGTGTCCACCCTTATGTCTCATCCAGCTGTGGGTCTAGATATGGTCAATCCAGGTTGCATCACAGCCTCTGAACGAATTTTGTAAGAATTTCTCTCTCTTTCACTGTCTTTGTTTTACCGGTTTTTAAAAGTAATTTATTTTTATAATGGGGTTTAGCTGCTTTTCACGGCTGTGTTTATGCGGCTTTACACCCACTTGACTCACTTCCAGACAGATATCAATACATAGGTTTTAAGATTCTTACTAGTCACATATATTCTTGTGCGGTGAATAGGGGGTGTTGAGTCCAGTTCACTGAGCGAGGAGTAGGTCTTGTCTATTACATATTGGGTGTATGGAACGGTATCTGAGCGAATTTGAAACCCTTGTTTTATGCCTCACCCCACCTCACCTTTCCCGTTAAGCAGCCATAGTGTGTTTTCTAAACGTGTGACTCTGTTCTGTTTTGTAATTCAGTTCAATTGTAGCGGTTTTTACATTCCCTCTATAAGTGATAGCCTTTGATAAGTGTCTTTTTCTGTGTGACTTATTTCACTTAGAATCGTCGTACCTAAATCCACTCATCTTGCTTCTACTAGCCTTATGACATTGATTTCATGTCTGAGTGATATTCCATTGTACATAAGGACCACAACTTCTTTATCCATTTTTCTCTTTCCTGGGATATTTAAGGTGTCATGAAGTGGAGGTTCTTGTCAACAGAGCAGCACTAAACTTTGGGGTGCCTGTGTCTTGCTTAATTTTATTTTTCCCAATTAATACGCCCATGAGAGGACGTGCCCTATGCTCCCTAAGCTGTGTTTTTTCGATGTTTCAGGACACACCGTACACTTCTCCAGAGTGGCTGTTGGCAATTTACATCCCGCCCATCAGCGTAGCAAGGCTGCCATTTCTCCATGGCCTGTCCTGCATTTCTGGTTTTGACACTTTTTGCAGCATGGCCCTTTTGACCGATGGGAAGCGAGACTTCTTTGTAGCGCTGATTAGCCTTTCCAGGTTGCTTGGTTGGCCAAACAGGGCGTATGCGTTTTTTCCTGAATATATTCAGGAAAAAACGCATACGCCCTGTTTGGCCAAGGGCATCATTGTCGACGTTTTACCACTTTTCATGTGCTTTAAAGGCGATTCGAATCTACCTCCTGAAACCTGTTTCCTGCAATTCTGCCTTGCTTTCAAATCCTCTTCGTTGCCTTCCCTCAATATATCTGTGGATGAGAGTTATCATTTATAGCTCTGCGGGTTTGTGAATTGCAGTGTCCCTGAGCTCCATTTTTCAACTGGCTTTTTTGGGAGCTGGCCGCAAAAGCGCGGGATTGCCTCAGGCCCTATTCTGCTTCTGGGCGGCAGGCTGAGCCTGTGGTTAATTCTTCTTCCCGATGGGAAAATAGAGTGACCTGTGCCTGTCCCAACACCTAGATCTAGTCTCTCATTGGTTGCCCCTCTTCCCGTTCATCCTCAGGACAAATTGCAACCTGTAGGGAACAGGAGCTTAAAGGTGCTGATTCTCCAAGTAGGGAGATTGCTAGTAAAGTAGCTGGAAAGGCGAACCCGAGCACAAGGAGATGAGAAATGAGGTGCGTATTAGAAACTTTTCAAAATCACACGGTGTACCATCTTCTGGGTTTCTCATGCATGTTTTCGATGTAGGAAGATGCCCTTGAACCTGGAGATTTGGGACCCATGGGATGGGTACCAGGCAGTATTACTTTAAAGGGTCTGCGTTTTCTCACCCAACCTCACCCAACCTTTCAGCCCCAAGAGTGTCCACCCTTATGTCTCATCCAGCTGTGGGTCTAGATATGGTCAATCCAGGTTGCATCACAGCCTCTGAACGAATTTTGTAAGAATTTCTCTCTCTTTCACTGTCTTTGTTTTACCGGTTTTTAAAAGTAATTTATTTTTATAATGGGGTTTAGCTGCTTTTCACGGCTGTGTTTATGCGGCTTTACACCCACTTGACTCACTTCCAGACAGATATCAATACATAGGTTTTAAGATTCTTACTAGTCACATATATTCTTGTGCGGTGAATAGGGGGTGTTGAGTCCATTTCACTGAGCGAGGAGTAGGTCTTGTCTATTACATATTGGGTGTATGGAACGGTATCTGAGCGAATTTGAAACCCTTGTTTTATGCCTCACCCCACCTCACCTTTCCCGTTAAGCAGCCATAGTGTGTTTTCTAAACGTGTGACTCTGTTCTGTTTTGTAATTCAGTTCAAGTGTAGCGGTTTTTACATTCCCTCTATAAGTGATAGCCTTTGATAAGTGTCTTTTTCTGTGTGACTTATTTCACTTAGAATCGTCGTACCTAAATCCACTCATCTTGCTTCTACTAGCCTTATGACATTGATTTCATGTCTGAGTGATATTCCATTGTACATAAGGACCACAACTTCTTTATCCATTTTTCTCTTTCCTGGGATATTTAAGGTGTCATGAAGTGGAGGTTCTTGTCAACAGAGCAGCACTAAACTTTGGGGTGCCTGTGTCTTGCTTAATTTTATTTTTCCCAATTTATACGCCCATGAGAGGACGTGCCCTATGCTCCCTAAGCTGTGTTTTTTCGATGTTTCAGGACACACCGTACACTTCTCCAGAGTGGCTGTTGGCAATTTACATCCCGCCCATCAGCGTAGCAAGGCTGCCATTTCTCCATGGCCTGTCCTGCATTTCTGGTTTTGACACTTTTTGCAGCATGGCCCTTTTGACCGATGGGAAGCGAGACTTCTTTGTAGCGCTGATTAGCCTTTCCAGGTTGCTTGGTTGGCCAAACAGGGCGTATGCGTTTTTTCCTGAATATATTCAGGAAAAAACGCATACGCCCTGTTTGGCCAAGGGCATCATTGTCGACGTTTTACCACTTTTCATGTGCTTTAAAGGCGATTCGAATCTACCTCCTGAAACCTGTTTCCTGCAATTCTGCCTTGCTTTCAAATCCTCTTCGTTGCCTTCCCTCAATATATCTGTGGATGAGAGTTATCATTTATAGCTCTGCGGGTTTGTGAATTGCAGTGTCCCTGAGCTCCATTTTTCAACTGGCTTTTTTGGGAGCTGGCCGCAAAAGCGCGGGATTGCCTCAGGCCCTATTCTGCTTCTGGGCGGCAGGCTGAGCCTGTGGTTAATTCTTCTTCCCGATGGGAAAATAGAGTGACCTGTGCCTGTCCCAACACCTAGATCTAGTCTCTCATTGGTTGCCCCTCTTCCCGTTCATCCTCAGGACAAATTGCAACCTGTAGGGAACAGGAGCTTAAAGGTGCTGATTCTCCAAGTAGGGAGATTGCTAGTAAAGTAGCTGGAAAGGCGAACCCGAGCACAAGGAGATGAGAAATGAGGTGCGTATTAGAAACTTTTCAAAATCACACGGTGTACCATCTTCTGGGTTTCTCATGCATGTTTTCGATGTAGGAAGATGCCCTTGAACCTGGAGATTTGGGACCCATGGGATGGGTACCAGGCAGTATTACTTTAAAGGGTCTGCGTTTGCTCACCCAACCTCACCCAACCTTTCAGCCCCAAGAGTGTCCACCCTTATGTCTCATCCAGCTGTGGGTCTAGATATGGTCAATCCAGGTTGCATCACAGCCTCTGAACGAATTTTGTAAGAATTTCTCTCTCTTTCACTGTCTTTGTTTTACCGGTTTTTAAAAGTAATTTATTTTTATAATGGGGTTTAGCTGCTTTTCACGGCTGTGTTTATGCGGCTTTACACCCACTTGACTCACTTCCAGACAGATATCAATACATAGGTTTTAAGATTCTTACTAGTCACATATATTCTTGTGCGGTGAATAGGGGGTGTTGAGTCCAGTTCACTGAGCGAGGAGTAGGTCTTGTCTATTACATATTGGGTGTATGGAACGGTATCTGAGCGAATTTGAAACCCTTGTTTTATGCCTCACCCCACCTCACCTTTCCCGTTAAGCAGCCATAGTGTGTTTTCTAAACGTGTGACTCTGTTCTGTTTTGTAATTCAGTTCAATTGTAGCGGTTTTTACATTCCCTCTATAAGTGATAGCCTTTGATAAGTGTCTTTTTCTGTGTGACTTATTTCACTTAGAATCGTCGTACCTAAATCCACTCATCTTGCTTCTACTAGCCTTATGACATTGATTTCATGTCTGAGTGATATTCCATTGTACATAAGGACCACAACTTCTTTATCCATTTTTCTCTTTCCTGGGATATTTAAGGTGTCATGAAGTGGAGGTTCTTGTCAACAGAGCAGCACTAAACTTTGGGGTGCCTGTGTCTTGCTTAATTTTATTTTTCCCAATTAATACGCCCATGAGAGGACGTGCCCTATGCTCCCTAAGCTGTGTTTTTTCGATGTTTCAGGACACACCGTACACTTCTCCAGAGTGGCTGTTGGCAATTTACATCCCGCCCATCAGCGTAGCAAGGCTGCCATTTCTCCATGGCCTGTCCTGCATTTCTGGTTTTGACACTTTTTGCAGCATGGCCCTTTTGACCGATGGGAAGCGAGACTTCTTTGTAGCGCTGATTAGCCTTTCCAGGTTGCTTGGTTGGCCAAACAGGGCGTATGCGTTTTTTCCTGAATATATTCAGGAAAAAACGCATACGCCCTGTTTGGCCAAGGGCATCATTGTCGACGTTTTACCACTTTTCATGTGCTTTAAAGGCGATTCGAATCTACCTCCTGAAACCTGTTTCCTGCAATTCTGCCTTGCTTTCAAATCCTCTTCGTTGCCTTCCCTCAATATATCTGTGGATGAGAGTTATCATTTATAGCTCTGCGGGTTTGTGAATTGCAGTGTCCCTGAGCTCCATTTTTCAACTGGCTTTTTTGGGAGCTGGCCGCAAAAGCGCGGGATTGCCTCAGGCCCTATTCTGCTTCTGGGCGGCAGGCTGAGCCTGTGGTTAATTCTTCTTCCCGATGGGAAAATAGAGTGACCTGTGCCTGTCCCAACACCTAGATCTAGTCTCTCATTGGTTGCCCCTCTTCCCGTTCATCCTCAGGACAAATTGCAACCTGTAGGGAACAGGAGCTTAAAGGTGCTGATTCTCCAAGTAGGGAGATTGCTAGTAAAGTAGCTGGAAAGGCGAACCCGAGCACAAGGAGATGAGAAATGAGGTGCGTATTAGAAACTTTTCAAAATCACACGGTGTACCATCTTCTGGGTTTCTCATGCATGTTTTCGATGTAGGAAGATGCCCTTGAACCTGGAGATTTGGGACCCATGGGATGGGTACCAGGCAGTATTACTTTAAAGGGTCTGCGTTTGCTCACCCAACCTCACCCAACCTTTCAGCCCCAAGAGTGTCCACCCTTATGTCTCATCCAGCTGTGGGTCTAGATATGGTCAATCCAGGTTGCATCACAGCCTCTGAACGAATTTTGTAAGAATTTCTCTCTCTTTCACTGTCTTTGTTTTACCGGTTTTTAAAAGTAATTTATTTTTATAATGGGGTTTAGCTGCTTTTCACGGCTGTGTTTATGCGGCTTTACACCCACTTGACTCACTTCCAGACAGATATCAATACATAGGTTTTAAGATTCTTACTAGTCACATATATTCTTGTGCGGTGAATAGGGGGTGTTGAGTCCAGTTCACTGAGCGAGGAGTAGGTCTTGTCTATTACATATTGGGTGTATGGAACGGTATCTGAGCGAATTTGAAACCCTTGTTTTATGCCTCACCCCACCTCACCTTTCCCGTTAAGCAGCCATAGTGTGTTTTCTAAACGTGTGACTCTGTTCTGTTTTGTAATTCAGTTCAAGTGTAGCGGTTTTTACATTCCCTCTATAAGTGATAGCCTTTGATAAGTGTCTTTTTCTGTGTGACTTATTTCACTTAGAATCGTCGTACCTAAATCCACTCATCTTGCTTCTACTAGCCTTATGACATTGATTTCATGTCTGAGTGATATTCCATTGTACATAAGGACCACAACTTCTTTATCCATTTTTCTCTTTCCTGGGATATTTAAGGTGTCATGAAGTGGAGGTTCTTGTCAACAGAGCAGCCCTAAACTTTGGGGTGCCTGTGTCTTGCTGATTTTTAGTTTTCCCAATTTATACGCCCATGAGAGGGCGTGCCCTATGCTCCCTAAGCTGTATTTTTTCGATGTTTCAGGACACACCGTACACTTCTCCAGAGTGGCTGTTGGCAATTTACATCCCGCCCATCAGTGTAGCAAGGCTGCCATTTCTCCATGGCCTGTCCTGCATTTCTGGTTTTGACACTTTTTGCAGCATGGCCCTTTTGACCGATGGGAAGCGAGACTTCTTTGTAGCGCTGATTAGCCTTTCCAGGTTGCTTGGTTGGCCAAACAGGGCGTATGCGTTTTTTCCTGAATATATTCAGGAAAAAACGCATACGCCCTGTTTGGCCAAGGGCATCATTGTCGACGTTTTACCACTTTTCATGTGCTTTAAAGGCGATTCGAATCTACCTCCTGAAACCTGTTTCCTGCAATTCTGCCTTGCTTTCAAATCCTCTTCGTTGCCTTCCCTCAATATATCTGTGGATGAGAGTTATCATTTATAGCTCTGCGGGTTTGTGAATTGCAGTGTCCCTGAGCTCCATTTTTCAACTGGCTTTTTTGGGAGCTGGCCGCAAAAGCGCGGGATTGCCTCAGGCCCTATTCTGCTTCTGGGCGGCAGGCTGAGCCTGTGGTTAATTCTTCTTCCCGATGGGAAAATAGAGTGACCTGTGCCTGTCCCAACACCTAGATCTAGTCTCTCATTGGTTGCCCCTCTTCCCGTTCATCCTCAGGACAAATTGCAACCTGTAGGGAACAGGCGCTTAAAGGTGCTGATTCTCCAAGTAGGGAGATTGCTAGTAAAGTAGCTGGAAAGGCGAACCCGAGCACAAGGAGATGAGAAATGAGGTGCGTATTAGAAACTTTTCAAAATCACACGGTGTACCATCTTCTGGGTTTCTCATGCATGTTTTCGATGTAGGAAGATGCCCTTGAACCTGGAGATTTGGGACCCATGGGATGGGTACCAGGCAGTATTACTTTAAAGGGTCTGCGTTTGCTCACCCAACCTCACCCAACCTTTCAGCCCCAAGAGTGTCCACCCTTATGTCTCATCCAGCTGTGGGTCTAGATATGGTCAATCCAGGTTGCATCACAGCCTCTGAACGAATTTTGTAAGAATTTCTCTCTCTTTCACTGTCTTTGTTTTACCGGTTTTTAAAAGTAATTTATTTTTATAATGGGGTTTAGCTGCTTTTCACGGCTGTGTTTATGCGGCTTTACACCCACTTGACTCACTTCCAGACAGATATCAATACATAGGTTTTAAGATTCTTACTAGTCACATATATTCTTGTGCGGTGAATAGGGGGTGTTGAGTCCAGTTCACTGAGCGAGGAGTAGGTCTTGTCTATTACATATTGGGTGTATGGAACGGTATCTGAGCGAATTTGAAACCCTTGTTTTATGCCTCACCCCACCTCACCTTTCCCGTTAAGCAGCCATAGTGTGTTTTCTAAACGTGTGACTCTGTTCTGTTTTGTAATTCAGTTCAATTGTAGCGGTTTTTACATTCCCTCTATAAGTGATAGCCTTTGATAAGTGTCTTTTTCTGTGTGACTTATTTCACTTAGAATCGTCGTACCTAAATCCACTCATCTTGCTTCTACTAGCCTTATGACATTGATTTCATGTCTGAGTGATATTCCATTGTACATAAGGACCACAACTTCTTTATCCATTTTTCTCTTTCCTGGGATATTTAAGGTGTCATGAAGTGGAGGTTCTTGTCAACAGAGCAGCACTAAACTTTGGGGTGCCTGTGTCTTGCTTAATTTTATTTTTCCCAATTAATACGCCCATGAGAGGACGTGCCCTATGCTCCCTAAGCTGTGTTTTTTCGATGTTTCAGGACACACCGTACACTTCTCCAGAGTGGCTGTTGGCAATTTACATCCCGCCCATCAGCGTAGCAAGGCTGCCATTTCTCCATGGCCTGTCCTGCATTTCTGGTTTTGACACTTTTTGCAGCATGGCCCTTTTGACCGATGGGAAGCGAGACTTCTTTGTAGCGCTGATTAGCCTTTCCAGGTTGCTTGGTTGGCCAAACAGGGCGTATGCGTTTTTTCCTGAATATATTCAGGAAAAAACGCATACGCCCTGTTTGGCCAAGGGCATCATTGTCGACGTTTTACCACTTTTCATGTGCTTTAAAGGCGATTCGAATCTACCTCCTGAAACCTGTTTCCTGCAATTCTGCCTTGCTTTCAAATCCTCTTCGTTGCCTTCCCTCAATATATCTGTGGATGAGAGTTATCATTTATAGCTCTGCGGGTTTGTGAATTGCAGTGTCCCTGAGCTCCATTTTTCAACTGGCTTTTTTGGGAGCTGGCCGCAAAAGCGCGGGATTGCCTCAGGCCCTATTCTGCTTCTGGGCGGCAGGCTGAGCCTGTGGTTAATTCTTCTTCCCGATGGGAAAATAGAGTGACCTGTGCCTGTCCCAACACCTAGATCTAGTCTCTCATTGGTTGCCCCTCTTCCCGTTCATCCTCAGGACAAATTGCAACCTGTAGGGAACAGGAGCTTAAAGGTGCTGATTCTCCAAGTAGGGAGATTGCTAGTAAAGTAGCTGGAAAGGCGAACCCGAGCACAAGGAGATGAGAAATGAGGTGCGTATTAGAAACTTTTCAAAATCACACGGTGTACCATCTTCTGGGTTTCTCATGCATGTTTTCGATGTAGGAAGATGCCCTTGAACCTGGAGATTTGGGACCCATGGGATGGGTACCAGGCAGTATTACTTTAAAGGGTCTGCGTTTGCTCACCCAACCTCACCCAACCTTTCAGCCCCAAGAGTGTCCACCCTTATGTCTCATCCAGCTGTGGGTCTAGATATGGTCAATCCAGGTTGCATCACAGCCTCTGAACGAATTTTGTAAGAATTTCTCTCTCTTTCACTGTCTTTGTTTTACCGGTTTTTAAAAGTAATTTATTTTTATAATGGGGTTTAGCTGCTTTTCACGGCTGTGTTTATGCGGCTTTACACCCACTTGACTCACTTCCAGACAGATATCAATACATAGGTTTTAAGATTCTTACTAGTCACATATATTCTTGTGCGGTGAATAGGGGGTGTTGAGTCCAGTTCACTGAGCGAGGAGTAGGTCTTGTCTATTACATATTGGGTGTATGGAACGGTATCTGAGCGAATTTGAAACCCTTGTTTTATGCCTCACCCCACCTCACCTTTCCCGTTAAGCAGCCATAGTGTGTTTTCTAAACGTGTGACTCTGTTCTGTTTTGTAATTCAGTTCAAGTGTAGCGGTTTTTACATTCCCTCTATAAGTGATAGCCTTTGATAAGTGTCTTTTTCTGTGTGACTTATTTCACTTAGAATCGTCGTACCTAAATCCACTCATCTTGCTTCTACTAGCCTTATGACATTGATTTCATGTCTGAGTGATATTCCATTGTACATAAGGACCACAACTTCTTTATCCATTTTTCTCTTTCCTGGGATATTTAAGGTGTCATGAAGTGGAGGTTCTTGTCAACAGAGCAGCCCTAAACTTTGGGGTGCCTGTGTCTTGCTGATTTTTAGTTTTCCCAATTTATACGCCCATGAGAGGGCGTGCCCTATGCTCCCTAAGCTGTATTTTTTCGATGTTTCAGGACACACCGTACACTTCTCCAGAGTGGCTGTTGGCAATTTACATCCCGCCCATCAGTGTAGCAAGGCTGCCATTTCTCCATGGCCTGTCCTGCATTTCTGGTTTTGACACTTTTTGCAGCATGGCCCTTTTGACCGATGGGAAGCGAGACTTCTTTGTAGCGCTGATTAGCCTTTCCAGGTTGCTTGGTTGGCCAAACAGGGCGTATGCGTTTTTTCCTGAATATATTCAGGAAAAAACGCATACGCCCTGTTTGGCCAAGGGCATCATTGTCGACGTTTTACCACTTTTCATGTGCTTTAAAGGCGATTCGAATCTACCTCCTGAAACCTGTTTCCTGCAATTCTGCCTTGCTTTCAAATCCTCTTCGTTGCCTTCCCTCAATATATCTGTGGATGAGAGTTATCATTTATAGCTCTGCGGGTTTGTGAATTGCAGTGTCCCTGAGCTCCATTTTTCAACTGGCTTTTTTGGGAGCTGGCCGCAAAAGCGCGGGATTGCCTCAGGCCCTATTCTGCTTCTGGGCGGCAGGCTGAGCCTGTGGTTAATTCTTCTTCCCGATGGGAAAATAGAGTGACCTGTGCCTGTCCCAACACCTAGATCTAGTCTCTCATTGGTTGCCCCTCTTCCCGTTCATCCTCAGGACAAATTGCAACCTGTAGGGAACAGGCGCTTAAAGGTGCTGATTCTCCAAGTAGGGAGATTGCTAGTAAAGTAGCTGGAAAGGCGAACCCGAGCACAAGGAGATGAGAAATGAGGTGCGTATTAGAAACTTTTCAAAATCACACGGTGTACCATCTTCTGGGTTTCTCATGCATGTTTTCGATGTAGGAAGATGCCCTTGAACCTGGAGATTTGGGACCCATGGGATGGGTACCAGGCAGTATTACTTTAAAGGGTCTGCGTTTGCTCACCCAACCTCACCCAACCTTTCAGCCCCAAGAGTGTCCACCCTTATGTCTCATCCAGCTGTGGGTCTAGATATGGTCAATCCAGGTTGCATCACAGCCTCTGAACGAATTTTGTAAGAATTTCTCTCTCTTTCACTGTCTTTGTTTTACCGGTTTTTAAAAGTAATTTATTTTTATAATGGGGTTTAGCTGCTTTTCACGGCTGTGTTTATGCGGCTTTACACCCACTTGACTCACTTCCAGACAGATATCAA
Organism: Eschrichtius robustus; assembly: GCF_028021215.1. Lineage (NCBI taxonomy): Eukaryota > Metazoa > Chordata > Mammalia > Artiodactyla > Eschrichtiidae > Eschrichtius > Eschrichtius robustus. The sequence continues at coordinate 219,776 of NW_027175294.1, read as the reverse complement.
TACATAGGTTTTAAGATTCTTACTAGTCACATATATTCTTGTGCGGTGAATAGGGGGTGTTGAGTCCAGTTCACTGAGCGAGGAGTAGGTCTTGTCTATTACATATTGGGTGTATGGAACGGTATCTGAGCGAATTTGAAACCCTTGTTTTATGCCTCACCCCACCTCACCTTTCCCGTTAAGCAGCCATAGTGTGTTTTCTAAACGTGTGACTCTGTTCTGTTTTGTAATTCAGTTCAATTGTAGCGGTTTTTACATTCCCTCTATAAGTGATAGCCTTTGATAAGTGTCTTTTTCTGTGTGACTTATTTCACTTAGAATCGTCGTACCTAAATCCACTCATCTTGCTTCTACTAGCCTTATGACATTGATTTCATGTCTGAGTGATATTCCATTGTACATAAGGACCACAACTTCTTTATCCATTTTTCTCTTTCCTGGGATATTTAAGGTGTCATGAAGTGGAGGTTCTTGTCAACAGAGCAGCACTAAACTTTGGGGTGCCTGTGTCTTGCTTAATTTTATTTTTCCCAATTAATACGCCCATGAGAGGACGTGCCCTATGCTCCCTAAGCTGTGTTTTTTCGATGTTTCAGGACACACCGTACACTTCTCCAGAGTGGCTGTTGGCAATTTACATCCCGCCCATCAGCGTAGCAAGGCTGCCATTTCTCCATGGCCTGTCCTGCATTTCTGGTTTTGACACTTTTTGCAGCATGGCCCTTTTGACCGATGGGAAGCGAGACTTCTTTGTAGCGCTGATTAGCCTTTCCAGGTTGCTTGGTTGGCCAAACAGGGCGTATGCGTTTTTTCCTGAATATATTCAGGAAAAAACGCATACGCCCTGTTTGGCCAAGGGCATCATTGTCGACGTTTTACCACTTTTCATGTGCTTTAAAGGCGATTCGAATCTACCTCCTGAAACCTGTTTCCTGCAATTCTGCCTTGCTTTCAAATCCTCTTCGTTGCCTTCCCTCAATATATCTGTGGATGAGAGTTATCATTTATAGCTCTGCGGGTTTGTGAATTGCAGTGTCCCTGAGCTCCATTTTTCAACTGGCTTTTTTGGGAGCTGGCCGCAAAAGCGCGGGATTGCCTCAGGCCCTATTCTGCTTCTGGGCGGCAGGCTGAGCCTGTGGTTAATTCTTCTTCCCGATGGGAAAATAGAGTGACCTGTGCCTGTCCCAACACCTAGATCTAGTCTCTCATTGGTTGCCCCTCTTCCCGTTCATCCTCAGGACAAATTGCAACCTGTAGGGAACAGGAGCTTAAAGGTGCTGATTCTCCAAGTAGGGAGATTGCTAGTAAAGTAGCTGGAAAGGCGAACCCGAGCACAAGGAGATGAGAAATGAGGTGCGTATTAGAAACTTTTCAAAATCACACGGTGTACCATCTTCTGGGTTTCTCATGCATGTTTTCGATGTAGGAAGATGCCCTTGAACCTGGAGATTTGGGACCCATGGGATGGGTACCAGGCAGTATTACTTTAAAGGGTCTGCGTTTGCTCACCCAACCTCACCCAACCTTTCAGCCCCAAGAGTGTCCACCCTTATGTCTCATCCAGCTGTGGGTCTAGATATGGTCAATCCAGGTTGCATCACAGCCTCTGAACGAATTTTGTAAGAATTTCTCTCTCTTTCACTGTCTTTGTTTTACCGGTTTTTAAAAGTAATTTATTTTTATAATGGGGTTTAGCTGCTTTTCACGGCTGTGTTTATGCGGCTTTACACCCACTTGACTCACTTCCAGACAGATATCAATACATAGGTTTTAAGATTCTTACTAGTCACATATATTCTTGTGTGGTGAATAGGGGGTGTTGAGTCCATTTCACTGAGCGAGGAGTAGGTCTTGTCTATTACATATTGGGTGTATGGAACGGTATCTGAGCGAATTTGAAACCCTTGTTTTATGCCTCACCCCACCTCACCTTTCCCGTTAAGCAGCCATAGTGTGTTTTCTAAACGTGTGACTCTGTTCTGTTTTGTAATTCAGTTCAAGTGTAGCGGTTTTTACATTCCCTCTATAAGTGATAGCCTTTGATAAGTGTCTTTTTCTGTGTGACTTATTTCACTTAGAATCGTCGTACCTAAATCCACTCATCTTGCTTCTACTAGCCTTATGACATTGATTTCATGTCTGAGTGATATTCCATTGTACATAAGGACCACAACTTCTTTATCCATTTTTCTCTTTCCTGGGATATTTAAGGTGGCATGAAGTGGAGGTTCTTGTCAACAGAGCAGCACTAAACTTTGGGGTGCCTGTGTCTTGCTTAATTTTATTTTTCCCAATTTATACGCCCATGAGAGGACGTGCCCTATGCTCCCTAAGCTGTGTTTTTTCGATGTTTCAGGACACACCGTACACTTCTCCAGAGTGGCTGTTGGCAATTTACATCCCGCCCATCAGCGTAGCAAGGCTGCCATTTCTCCATGGCCTGTCCTGCATTTCTGGTTTTGACACTTTTTGCAGCATGGCCCTTTTGACCGATGGGAAGCGAGACTTCTTTGTAGCGCTGATTAGCCTTTCCAGGTTGCTTGGTTGGCCAAACAGGGCGTATGCGTTTTTTCCTGAATATATTCAGGAAAAAACGCATACGCCCTGTTTGGCCAAGGGCATCATTGTCGACGTTTTACCACTTTTCATGTGCTTTAAAGGCGATTCGAATCTACCTCCTGAAACCTGTTTCCTGCAATTCTGCCTTGCTTTCAAATCCTCTTCGTTGCCTTCCCTCAATATATCTGTGGATGAGAGTTATCATTTATAGCTCTGCGGGTTTGTGAATTGCAGTGTCCCTGAGCTCCATTTTTCAACTGGCTTTTTTGGGAGCTGGCCGCAAAAGCGCGGGATTGCCTCAGGCCCTATTCTGCTTCTGGGCGGCAGGCTGAGCCTGTGGTTAATTCTTCTTCCCGATGGGAAAATAGAGTGACCTGTGCCTGTCCCAACACCTAGATCTAGTCTCTCATTGGTTGCCCCTCTTCCCGTTCATCCTCAGGACAAATTGCAACCTGTAGGGAACAGGAGCTTAAAGGTGCTGATTCTCCAAGTAGGGAGATTGCTAGTAAAGTAGCTGGAAAGGCGAACCCGAGCACAAGGAGATGAGAAATGAGGTGCGTATTAGAAACTTTTCAAAATCACACGGTGTACCATCTTCTGGGTTTCTCATGCATGTTTTCGATGTAGGAAGATGCCCTTGAACCTGGAGATTTGGGACCCATGGGATGGGTACCAGGCAGTATTACTTTAAAGGGTCTGCGTTTGCTCACCCAACCTCACCCAACCTTTCAGCCCCAAGAGTGTCCACCCTTATGTCTCATCCAGCTGTGGGTCTAGATATGGTCAATCCAGGTTGCATCACAGCCTCTGAACGAATTTTGTAAGAATTTCTCTCTCTTTCACTGTCTTTGTTTTACCGGTTTTTAAAAGTAATTTATTTTTATAATGGGGTTTAGCTGCTTTTCACGGCTGTGTTTATGCGGCTTTACACCCACTTGACTCACTTCCAGACAGATATCAATACATAGGTTTTAAGATTCTTACTAGTCACATATATTCTTGTGCGGTGAATAGGGGGTGTTGAGTCCAGTTCACTGAGCGAGGAGTAGGTCTTGTCTATTACATATTGGGTGTATGGAACGGTATCTGAGCGAATTTGAAACCCTTGTTTTATGCCTCACCCCACCTCACCTTTCCCGTTAAGCAGCCATAGTGTGTTTTCTAAACGTGTGACTCTGTTCTGTTTTGTAATTCAGTTCAAGTGTAGCGGTTTTTACATTCCCTCTATAAGTGATAGCCTTTGATAAGTGTCTTTTTCTGTGTGACTTATTTCACTTAGAATCGTCGTACCTAAATCCACTCATCTTGCTTCTACTAGCCTTATGACATTGATTTCATGTCTGAGTGATATTCCATTGTACATAAGGACCACAACTTCTTTATCCATTTTTCTCTTTCCTGGGATATTTAAGGTGTCATGAAGTGGAGGTTCTTGTCAACAGAGCAGCCCTAAACTTTGGGGTGCCTGTGTCTTGCTGATTTTTATTTTTCCCAATTTATACGCCCATGAGAGGGCGTGCCCTATGCTCCCTAAGCTGTATTTTTTCGATGTTTCAGGACACACCGTACACTTCTCCAGAGTGGCTGTTGGCAATTTACATCCCGCCCCTCAGTGTAGCAAGGCTGCCATTTCTCCATGGCCTGTCCTGCATTCTGGTTTTGACACTTTTTGCAGCATGGCCCTTTTGACCGATGGGAAGCGAGACTTCTTTGTAGCGCTGATTAGCCTTTCCAGGTTGCTTGGTTGGCCAAACAGGGCGTATGCGTTTTTTCCTGAATATATTCAGGAAAAAACGCATACTCCCTGTTTGGCCAAGGGCATCATTGTCGACGTTTTACCACTTTTCATGTGCTTTAAAGGCGATTCGAATCTACCTCCTGAAACCTGTTTCCTGCAATTCTGCCTTGCTTTCAAATCCTCTTCGTTGCCTTCCCTCAATATATCTGTGGATGAGAGTTATCATTTATAGCTCTGCGGGTTTGTGAATTGCAGTGTCCCTGAGCTCCATTTTTCAACTGGCTTTTTTGGGAGCTGGCCGCAAAAGCGCGGGATTGCCTCAGGCCCTATTCTGCTTCTGGGCGGCAGGCTGAGCCTGTGGTTAATTCTTCTTCCCGATGGGAAAATAGAGTGACCTGTGCCTGTCCCAACACCTAGATCTAGTCTCTCATTGGTTGCCCCTCTTCCCGTTCATCCTCAGGACAAATTGCAACCTGTAGGGAACAGGAGCTTAAAGGTGCTGATTCTCCAAGTAGGGAGATTGCTAGTAAAGTAGCTGGAAAGGCGAACCCGAGCACAAGGAGATGAGAAATGAGGTGCGTATTAGAAACTTTTCAAAATCACACGGTGTACCATCTTCTGGGTTTCTCATGCATGTTTTCGATGTAGGAAGATGCCCTTGAACCTGGAGATTTGGGACCCATGGGATGGGTACCAGGCAGTATTACTTTAAAGGGTCTGCGTTTGCTCACCCAACCTCACCCAACCTTTCAGCCCCAAGAGTGTCCACCCTTATGTCTCATCCAGCTGTGGGTCTAGATATGGTCAATCCAGGTTGCATCACAGCCTCTGAACGAATTTTGTAAGAATTTCTCTCTCTTTCACTGTCTTTGTTTTACCGGTTTTTAAAAGTAATTTATTTTTATAATGGGGTTTAGCTGCTTTTCACGGCTGTGTTTATGCGGCTTTACACCCACTTGACTCACTTCCAGACAGATATCAATACATAGGTTTTAAGATTCTTACTAGTCACATATATTCTTGTGCGGTGAATAGGGGGTGTTGAGTCCATTTCACTGAGCGAGGAGTAGGTCTTGTCTATTACATATTGGGTGTATGGAACGGTATCTGAGCGAATTTGAAACCCTTGTTTTATGCCTCACCCCACCTCACCTTTCCCGTTAAGCAGCCATAGTGTGTTTTCTAAACGTGTGACTCTGTTCTGTTTTGTAATTCAGTTCAAGTGTAGCGGTTTTTACATTCCCTCTATAAGTGATAGCCTTTGATAAGTGTCTTTTTCTGTGTGACTTATTTCACTTAGAATCGTCGTACCTAAATCCACTCATCTTGCTTCTACTAGCCTTATGACATTGATTTCATGTCTGAGTGATATTCCATTGTACATAAGGACCACAACTTCTTTATCCATTTTTCTCTTTCCTGGGATATTTAAGGTGTCATGAAGTGGAGGTTCTTGTCAACAGAGCAGCCCTAAACTTTGGGGTGCCTGTGTCTTGCTGATTTTTAGTTTTCCCAATTTATACGCCCATGAGAGGGCGTGCCCTATGCTCCCTAAGCTGTATTTTTTCGATGTTTCAGGACACACCGTACACTTCTCCAGAGTGGCTGTTGGCAATTTACATCCCGCCCATCAGTGTAGCAAGGCTGCCATTTCTCCATGGCCTGTCCTGCATTCTGGTTTTGACACTTTTTGCAGCATGGCCCTTTTGACCGATGGGAAGCGAGACTTCTTTGTAGCGCTGATTAGCCTTTCCAGGTTGCTTGGTTGGCCAAACAGGGCGTATGCGTTTTTTCCTGAATATATTCAGGAAAAAACGCATACTCCCTGTTTGGCCAAGGGCATCATTGTCGACGTTTTACCACTTTTCATGTGCTTTAAAGGCGATTCGAATCTACCTCCTGAAACCTGTTTCCTGCAATTCTGCCTTGCTTTCAAATCCTCTTCGTTGCCTTCCCTCAATATATCTGTGGATGAGAGTTATCATTTATAGCTCTGCGGGTTTGTGAATTGCAGTGTCCCTGAGCTCCATTTTTCAACTGGCTTTTTTGGGAGCTGGCCGCAAAAGCGCGGGATTGCCTCAGGCCCTATTCTGCTTCTGGGCGGCAGGCTGAGCCTGTGGTTAATTCTTCTTCCCGATGGGAAAATAGAGTGACCTGTGCCTGTCCCAACACCTAGATCTAGTCTCTCATTGGTTGCCCCTCTTCCCGTTCATCCTCAGGACAAATTGCAACCTGTAGGGAACAGGAGCTTAAAGGTGCTGATTCTCCAAGTAGGGAGATTGCTAGTAAAGTAGCTGGAAAGGCGAACCCGAGCACAAGGAGATGAGAAATGAGGTGCGTATTAGAAACTTTTCAAAATCACACGGTGTACCATCTTCTGGGTTTCTCATGCATGTTTTCGATGTAGGAAGATGCCCTTGAACCTGGAGATTTGGGACCCATGGGATGGGTACCAGGCAGTATTACTTTAAAGGGTCTGCGTTTGCTCACCCAACCTCACCCAACCTTTCAGCCCCAAGAGTGTCCACCCTTATGTCTCATCCAGCTGTGGGTCTAGATATGGTCAATCCAGGTTGCATCACAGCCTCTGAACGAATTTTGTAAGAATTTCTCTCTCTTTCACTGTCTTTGTTTTACCGGTTTTTAAAAGTAATTTATTTTTATAATGGGGTTTAGCTGCTTTTCACGGCTGTGTTTATGCGGCTTTACACCCACTTGACTCACTTCCAGACAGATATCAATACATAGGTTTTAAGATTCTTACTAGTCACATATATTCTTGTGCGGTGAATAGGGGGTGTTGAGTCCAGTTCACTGAGCGAGGAGTAGGTCTTGTCTATTACATATTGGGTGTATGGAACGGTATCTGAGCGAATTTGAAACCCTTGTTTTATGCCTCACCCCACCTCACCTTTCCCGTTAAGCAGCCATAGTGTGTTTTCTAAACGTGTGACTCTGTTCTGTTTTGTAATTCAGTTCAAGTGTAGCGGTTTTTACATTCCCTCTATAAGTGATAGCCTTTGATAAGTGTCTTTTTCTGTGTGACTAATTTCACTTAGAATCGTCGTACCTAAATCCACTCATCTTGCTTCTACTAGCCTTATGACATTGATTTCATGTCTGAGTGATATTCCATTGTACATAAGGACCACAACTTCTTTATCCATTTTTCTCTTTCCTGGGATATTTAAGGTGTCATGAAGTGGAGGTTCTTGTCAACAGAGCAGCCCTAAACTTTGGGGTGCCTGTGTCTTGCTGATTTTTAGTTTTCCCAATTTATACGCCCATGAGAGGGCGTGCCCTATGCTCCCTAAGCTGTATTTTTTCGATGTTTCAGGACACACCGTACACTTCTCCAGAGTGGCTGTTGGCAATTTACATCCCGCCCATCAGTGTAGCAAGGCTGCCATTTCTCCATGGCCTGTCCTGCATTTCTGGTTTTGACACTTTTTGCAGCATGGCCCTTTTGACCGATGGGAAGCGAGACTTCTTTGTAGCGCTGATTAGCCTTTCCAGGTTGCTTGGTTGGCCAAACAGGGCGTATGCGTTTTTTCCTGAATATATTCAGGAAAAAACGCATATGCCCTGTTTGGCCAAGGGCATCATTGTCGACGTTTTACCACTTTTCATGTGCTTTAAAGGCGATTCGAATCTACCTCCTGAAACCTGTTTCCTGCAATTCTGCCTTGCTTTCAAATCCTCTTCGTTGCCTTCCCTCAATATATCTGTGGATGAGAGTTATCATTTATAGCTCTGCGGGTTTGTGAATTGCAGTGTCCCTGAGCTCCATTTTTCAACTGGCTTTTTTGGGAGCTGGCCGCAAAAGCGCGGGATTGCCTCAGGCCCTATTCTGCTTCTGGGCGGCAGGCTGAGCCTGTGGTTAATTCTTCTTCCCGATGGGAAAATAGAGTGACCTGTGCCTGTCCCAACACCTAGATCTAGTCTCTCATTGGTTGCCCCTCTTCCCGTTCATCCTCAGGACAAATTGCAACCTGTAGGGAACAGGCGCTTAAAGGTGCTGATTCTCCAAGTAGGGAGATTGCTAGTAAAGTAGCTGGAAAGGCGAACCCGAGCACAAGGAGATGAGAAATGAGGTGCGTATTAGAAACTTTTCAAAATCACACGGTGTACCATCTTCTGGGTTTCTCATGCATGTTTTCGATGTAGGAAGATGCCCTTGAACCTGGAGATTTGGGACCCATGGGATGGGTACCAGGCAGTATTACTTTAAAGGGTCTGCGTTTGCTCACCCAACCTCACCCAACCTTTCAGCCCCAAGAGTGTCCACCCTTATGTCTCATCCAGCTGTGGGTCTAGATATGGTCAATCCAGGTTGCATCACAGCCTCTGAACGAATTTTGTAAGAATTTCTCTCTCTTTCACTGTCTTTGTTTTACCGGTTTTTAAAAGTAATTTATTTTTATAATGGGGTTTAGCTGCTTTTCACGGCTGTGTTTATGCGGCTTTACACCCACTTGACTCACTTCCAGACAGATATCAATACATAGGTTTTAAGATTCTTACTAGTCACATATATTCTTGTGCGGTGAATAGGGGGTGTTGAGTCCAGTTCACTGAGCGAGGAGTAGGTCTTGTCTATTACATATTGGGTGTATGGAACGGTATCTGAGCGAATTTGAAACCCTTGTTTTATGCCTCACCCCACCTCACCTTTCCCGTTAAGCAGCCATAGTGTGTTTTCTAAACGTGTGACTCTGTTCTGTTTTGTAATTCAGTTCAATTGTAGCGGTTTTTACATTCCCTCTATAAGTGATAGCCTTTGATAAGTGTCTTTTTCTGTGTGACTTATTTCACTTAGAATCGTCGTACCTAAATCCACTCATCTTGCTTCTACTAGCCTTATGACATTGATTTCATGTCTGAGTGATATTCCATTGTACATAAGGACCACAACTTCTTTATCCATTTTTCTCTTTCCTGGGATATTTAAGGTGTCATGAAGTGGAGGTTCTTGTCAACAGAGCAGCACTAAACTTTGGGGTGCCTGTGTCTTGCTTAATTTTATTTTTCCCAATTAATACGCCCATGAGAGGACGTGCCCTATGCTCCCTAAGCTGTGTTTTTTCGATGTTTCAGGACACACCGTACACTTCTCCAGAGTGGCTGTTGGCAATTTACATCCCGCCCATCAGCGTAGCAAGGCTGCCATTTCTCCATGGCCTGTCCTGCATTTCTGGTTTTGACACTTTTTGCAGCATGGCCCTTTTGACCGATGGGAAGCGAGACTTCTTTGTAGCGCTGATTAGCCTTTCCAGGTTGCTTGGTTGGCCAAACAGGGCGTATGCGTTTTTTCCTGAATATATTCAGGAAAAAACGCATACGCCCTGTTTGGCCAAGGGCATCATTGTCGACGTTTTACCACTTTTCATGTGCTTTAAAGGCGATTCGAATCTACCTCCTGAAACCTGTTTCCTGCAATTCTGCCTTGCTTTCAAATCCTCTTCGTTGCCTTCCCTCAATATATCTGTGGATGAGAGTTATCATTTATAGCTCTGCGGGTTTGTGAATTGCAGTGTCCCTGAGCTCCATTTTTCAACTGGCTTTTTTGGGAGCTGGCCGCAAAAGCGCGGGATTGCCTCAGGCCCTATTCTGCTTCTGGGCGGCAGGCTGAGCCTGTGGTTAATTCTTCTTCCCGATGGGAAAATAGAGTGACCTGTGCCTGTCCCAACACCTAGATCTAGTCTCTCATTGGTTGCCCCTCTTCCCGTTCATCCTCAGGACAAATTGCAACCTGTAGGGAACAGGAGCTTAAAGGTGCTGATTCTCCAAGTAGGGAGATTGCTAGTAAAGTAGCTGGAAAGGCGAACCCGAGCACAAGGAGATGAGAAATGAGGTGCGTATTAGAAACTTTTCAAAATCACACGGTGTACCATCTTCTGGGTTTCTCATGCATGTTTTCGATGTAGGAAGATGCCCTTGAACCTGGAGATTTGGGACCCATGGGATGGGTACCAGGCAGTATTACTTTAAAGGGTCTGCGTTTGCTCACCCAACCTCACCCAACCTTTCAGCCCCAAGAGTGTCCACCCTTATGTCTCATCCAGCTGTGGGTCTAGATATGGTCAATCCAGGTTGCATCACAGCCTCTGAACGAATTTTGTAAGAATTTCTCTCTCTTTCACTGTCTTTGTTTTACCGGTTTTTAAAAGTAATTTATTTTTATAATGGGGTTTAGCTGCTTTTCACGGCTGTGTTTATGCGGCTTTACACCCACTTGACTCACTTCCAGACAGATATCAATACATAGGTTTTAAGATTCTTACTAGTCACATATATTCTTGTGCGGTGAATAGGGGGTGTTGAGTCCATTTCACTGAGCGAGGAGTAGGTCTTGTCTATTACATATTGGGTGTATGGAACGGTATCTGAGCGAATTTGAAACCCTTGTTTTATGCCTCACCCCACCTCACCTTTCCCGTTAAGCAGCCATAGTGTGTTTTCTAAACGTGTGACTCTGTTCTGTTTTGTAATTCAGTTCAAGTGTAGCGGTTTTTACATTCCCTCTATAAGTGATAGCCTTTGATAAGTGTCTTTTTCTGTGTGACTTATTTCACTTAGAATCGTCGTACCTAAATCCACTCATCTTGCTTCTACTAGCCTTATGACATTGATTTCATGTCTGAGTGATATTCCATTGTACATAAGGACCACAACTTCTTTATCCATTTTTCTCTTTCCTGGGATATTTAAGGTGGCATGAAGTGGAGGTTCTTGTCAACAGAGCAGCACTAAACTTTGGGGTGCCTGTGTCTTGCTTAATTTTATTTTTCCCAATTTATACGCCCATGAGAGGACGTGCCCTATGCTCCCTAAGCTGTGTTTTTTCGATGTTTCAGGACACACCGTACACTTCTCCAGAGTGGCTGTTGGCAATTTACATCCCGCCCATCAGCGTAGCAAGGCTGCCATTTCTCCATGGCCTGTCCTGCATTTCTGGTTTTGACACTTTTTGCAGCATGGCCCTTTTGACCGATGGGAAGCGAGACTTCTTTGTAGCGCTGATTAGCCTTTCCAGGTTGCTTGGTTGGCCAAACAGGGCGTATGCGTTTTTTCCTGAATATATTCAGGAAAAAACGCATACGCCCTGTTTGGCCAAGGGCATCATTGTCGACGTTTTACCACTTTTCATGTGCTTTAAAGGCGATTCGAATCTACCTCCTGAAACCTGTTTCCTGCAATTCTGCCTTGCTTTCAAATCCTCTTCGTTGCCTTCCCTCAATATATCTGTGGATGAGAGTTATCATTTATAGCTCTGCGGGTTTGTGAATTGCAGTGTCCCTGAGCTCCATTTTTCAACTGGCTTTTTTGGGAGCTGGCCGCAAAAGCGCGGGATTGCCTCAGGCCCTATTCTGCTTCTGGGCGGCAGGCTGAGCCTGTGGTTAATTCTTCTTCCCGATGGGAAAATAGAGTGACCTGTGCCTGTCCCAACACCCAGATCTAGTCTCTCATTGGTTGCCCCTCTTCCCGTTCATCCTCAGGACAAATTGCAACCTGTAGGGAACAGGAGCTTAAAGGTGCTGATTCTCCAAGTAGGGAGATTGCTAGTAAAGTAGCTGGAAAGGCGAACCCGAGCACAAGGAGATGAGAAATGAGGTGCGTATTAGAAACTTTTCAAAATCACACGGTGTACCATCTTCTGGGTTTCTCATGCATGTTTTCGATGTAGGAAGATGCCCTTGAACCTGGAGATTTGGGACCCATGGGATGGGTACCAGGCAGTATTACTTTAAAGGGTCTGCGTTTGCTCACCCAACCTCACCCAACCTTTCAGCCCCAAGAGTGTCCACCCTTATGTCTCATCCAGCTGTGGGTCTAGATATGGTCAATCCAGGTTGCATCACAGCCTCTGAACGAATTTTGTAAGAATTTCTCTCTCTTTCACTGTCTTTGTTTTACCGGTTTTTAAAAGTAATTTATTTTTATAATGGGGTTTAGCTGCTTTTCACGGCTGTGTTTATGCGGCTTTACACCCACTTGACTCACTTCCAGACAGATATCAATACATAGGTTTTAAGATTCTTACTAGTCACATATATTCTTGTGCGGTGAATAGGGGGTGTTGAGTCCAGTTCACTGAGCGAGGAGTAGGTCTTGTCTATTACATATTGGGTGTATGGAACGGTATCTGAGCGAATTTGAAACCCTTGTTTTATGCCTCACCCCACCTCACCTTTCCCGTTAAGCAGCCATAGTGTGTTTTCTAAACGTGTGACTCTGTTCTGTTTTGTAATTCAGTTCAAGTGTAGCGGTTTTTACATTCCCTCTATAAGTGATAGCCTTTGATAAGTGTCTTTTTCTGTGTGACTTATTTCACTTAGAATCGTCGTACCTAAATCCACTCATCTTGCTTCTACTAGCCTTATGACATTGATTTCATGTCTGAGTGATATTCCATTGTACATAAGGACCACAACTTCTTTATCCATTTTTCTCTTTCCTGGGATATTTAAGGTGTCATGAAGTGGAGGTTCTTGTCAACAGAGCAGCCCTAAACTTTGGGGTGCCTGTGTCTTGCTGATTTTTAGTTTTCCCAATTTATACGCCCATGAGAGGGCGTGCCCTATGCTCCCTAAGCTGTATTTTTTCGATGTTTCAGGACACACCGTACACTTCTCCAGAGTGGCTGTTGGCAATTTACATCCCGCCCATCAGTGTAGCAAGGCTGCCATTTCTCCATGGCCTGTCCTGCATTTCTGGTTTTGACACTTTTTGCAGCATGGCCCTTTTGACCGATGGGAAGCGAGACTTCTTTGTAGCGCTGATTAGCCTTTCCAGGTTGCTTGGTTGGCCAAACAGGGCGTATGCGTTTTTTCCTGAATATATTCAGGAAAAAACGCATACTCCCTGTTTGGCCAAGGGCATCATTGTCGACGTTTTACCACTTTTCATGTGCTTTAAAGGCGATTCGAATCTACCTCCTGAAACCTGTTTCCTGCAATTCTGCCTTGCTTTCAAATCCTCTTCGTTGCCTTCCCTCAATATATCTGTGGATGAGAGTTATCATTTATAGCTCTGCGGGTTTGTGAATTGCAGTGTCCCTGAGCTCCATTTTTCAACTGGCTTTTTTGGGAGCTGGCCGCAAAAGCGCGGGATTGCCTCAGGCCCTATTCTGCTTCTGGGCGGCAGGCTGAGCCTGTGGTTAATTCTTCTTCCCGATGGGAAAATAGAGTGACCTGTGCCTGTCCCAACACCTAGATCTAGTCTCTCATTGGTTGCCCCTCTTCCCGTTCATCCTCAGGACAAATTGCAACCTGTAGGGAACAGGAGCTTAAAGGTGCTGATTCTCCAAGTAGGGAGATTGCTAGTAAAGTAGCTGGAAAGGCGAACCCGAGCACAAGGAGATGAGAAATGAGGTGCGTATTAGAAACTTTTCAAAATCACACGGTGTACCATCTTCTGGGTTTCTCATGCATGTTTTCGATGTAGGAAGATGCCCTTGAACCTGGAGATTTGGGACCCATGGGATGGGTACCAGGCAGTATTACTTTAAAGGGTCTGCGTTTGCTCACCCAACCTCACCCAACCTTTCAGCCCCAAGAGTGTCCACCCTTATGTCTCATCCAGCTGTGGGTCTAGATATGGTCAATCCAGGTTGCATCACAGCCTCTGAACGAATTTTGTAAGAATTTCTCTCTCTTTCACTGTCTTTGTTTTACCGGTTTTTAAAAGTAATTTATTTTTATAATGGGGTTTAGCTGCTTTTCACGGCTGTGTTTATGCGGCTTTACACCCACTTGACTCACTTCCAGACAGATATCAATACATAGGTTTTAAGATTCTTACTAGTCACATATATTCTTGTGCGGTGAATAGGGGGTGTTGAGTCCAGTTCACTGAGCGAGGAGTAGGTCTTGTCTATTACATATTGGGTGTATGGAACGGTATCTGAGCGAATTTGAAACCCTTGTTTTATGCCTCACCCCACCTCACCTTTCCCGTTAAGCAGCCATAGTGTGTTTTCTAAACGTGTGACTCTGTTCTGTTTTGTAATTCAGTTCAAGTGTAGCGGTTTTTACATTCCCTCTATAAGTGATAGCTTATGATAAGTGTCTTTTTCTGTGTGACTTATTTCACTTAGAATCATCGTACCTAAATCCACTCATCTTGCTTCTACTAGCCTTATGACATTGATTTCATGTCTGAGTGATATTCCATTGTACATAAGGACCACAACTTCTTTATCCATTTTTCTCTTTCCTGGGATATTTAAGGTGCATTAAGTGGAGGTTCTTGTCAACAGAGTAGCCCTAAACTTTGGGGTGCCTGTGTCTTGCTGATTTTTAGTTTTCCCAATTTATACGCCCATGAGTGGACGTGCCCTATGCTCCCTAAGCTGTGTTTTTTCGATGTTTCAGGACACACCGTACACTTCTCCAGAGTGGCTGTTGGCAATTTACATCCCGCCCATCGGCGTAGCAAGGCTGCCATTTCTCCATGGCCTGTCCTGCATTTCTGGTTTTGACACTTTTTGCAGCATGACCCTTTTGACCGATGGGAAGCGAGACTTCTTTGTAGCGCTGATTAGCATTTCCAGGTTGCTTGGTTGGCCAAACAGGGCGTATGCGTTTTTACCTGAATATATTCAGGAAAAAACGCATACGCCCTGTTTGGCCAAGGGCATCATTGTCGACGTTTTGCCACTTTTCATGTGCTTTAAAGGTGATTCGAATCTACCTCCTGAAACCTGTTTCCTGCAATTCTGACTTGCCTTCAAATCCTCTTCGTTGCCTTCCCTCAATATATCTGTGGATGAGAGTTATCATTTATAGCTCTGCGGGTTTGTGAATTGCAGTGTCCCTGAGCTCCATTTTTCAACTGGCTTTTTTGGGAGGTGGCCGCAAAAGCACGGGATTGCCTCAGGCCCTATTATGCTTCTGGGCGGCAGGCTGAGCCTGTGGTTAAATCTTCTTCCCGATGGGAAAATAGAGTGACCTGTGCCTGTCCCAACACCTAGATCTAGTCTCTCATTGGTTGCCCCTCTTCCCGTTCATCCTCAGGACAAATTGCAACCTGTAGGGAACAGGAGCTTAAAGGTGCTGATTCTCCAAGTAGGGAGATTGCTAGTAAAGTAGCTGGAAAGGCGAACCCGAGCACAAGGAGTTGAGAAATGAGGTGCGTATTAGAAACCTTTCAAAATCACACGGTGTACCATCTTCTGGGTTTCTCATGCATGTTTTCGATGTAGGAAGATGCCCTTGAACCTGGAGATTTGGGACCCATGGGATGGGTACCAGGCAGTATTACTTTAAAGGGTCTGCGTTTGCTCACCCAACCTCACCCAACCTTTCAGCCCCAAGAGTGTCCACCCTTATGTCTCATCCAGCTGTGGGTCTAGATATGGTCAATCCAGGTTGCATCACAGCCTCTGAACGAATTTTGTAAGAATTTCTCTCTCTTTCACTGTCTTTGTTTTACCGGTTTTTAAAAGTAATTTATTTTTATAATGGGGTTTAGCTGCTTTTCACGGCTGTGTTTATGCGGCTTTACACCCACTTGACTCTCTTCCAGACAGATATCAATACATAGGTTTTAAGATTCTTACTAGTCACATATATTCTTGTGCGGTGAATAGGGGGTGTTGAGTCCAGTTCACTGAGCGAGGAGTAGGTCTTGTCTATTACATATTGGGTGTATTGAACAGTATCTGAGCGAATTTGAAACCCTTGTTTTATGCCTCACCCCACCTCACCTTTCCCGTTAAGCAGCCATAGTGTGTTTTCTAAACGTGTGACTCTGTTCTCTTTTGTAATTCAGTTCAAGTGTAGCGGTTTTTACATTCCCTCTATAAGTGATAGCCTTTGATAAGTGTCTTTTTCTGTGTGACTTATTTCACTTAGAATTGTCGTACCTAAATCCACTCATCTTGCTTCTACTAGCCTTATGACATTGATTTCATGTCTGAGTGATATTCCATTGTACATAAGGACCACAACTTCTTTATCCATTTTTCTCTTTCCTGGGATATTTAAGGTGTCATGAAGTGGAGGTTCTTGTCAACAGAGCAGCCCTAAACTTTGGGGTGCCTGTGTCTTGCTGATTTTTAGTTTTCCCAATTTATACGCCCATGAGAGGGCGTGCCCTATGCTCCCTAAGCTGTATTTTTTCGATGTTTCAGGACACACCGTACACTTCTCCAGAGTGGCTGTTGGCAATTTACATCCCGCCCATCAGTGTAGCAAGGCTGCCATTTCTCCATGGCCTGTCCTGCATTTCTGGTTTTGACACTTTTTGCAGCATGGCCCTTTTGACCGATGGGAAGCGAGACTTCTTTGTAGCGCTGATTAGCCTTTCCAGGTTGCTTGGTTGGCCAAACAGGGCGTATGCGTTTTTTCCTGAATATATTCAGGAAAAAACGCATACTCCCTGTTTGGCCAAGGGCATCATTGTCGACGTTTTACCACTTTTCATGTGCTTTAAAGGCGATTCGAATCTACCTCCTGAAACCTGTTTCCTGCAATTCTGCCTTGCTTTCAAATCCTCTTCGTTGCCTTCCCTCAATATATCTGTGGATGAGAGTTATCATTTATAGCTCTGCGGGTTTGTGAATTGCAGTGTCCCTGAGCTCCATTTTTCAACTGGCTTTTTTGGGAGCTGGCCGCAAAAGCGCGGGATTGCCTCAGGCCCTATTCTGCTTCTGGGCGGCAGGCTGAGCCTGTGGTTAATTCTTCTTCCCGATGGGAAAATAGAGTGACCTGTGCCTGTCCCAACACCTAGATCTAGTCTCTCATTGGTTGCCCCTCTTCCCGTTCATCCTCAGGACAAATTGCAACCTGTAGGGAACAGGAGCTTAAAGGTGCTGATTCTCCAAGTAGGGAGATTGCTAGTAAAGTAGCTGGAAAGGCGAACCCGAGCACAAGGAGATGAGAAATGAGGTGCGTATTAGAAACTTTTCAAAATCACACGGTGTACCATCTTCTGGGTTTCTCATGCATGTTTTCGATGTAGGAAGATGCCCTTGAACCTGGAGATTTGGGACCCATGGGATGGGTACCAGGCAGTATTACTTTAAAGGGTCTGCGTTTGCTCACCCAACCTCACCCAACCTTTCAGCCCCAAGAGTGTCCACCCTTATGTCTCATCCAGCTGTGGGTCTAGATATGGTCAATCCAGGTTGCATCACAGCCTCTGAACGAATTTTGTAAGAATTTCTCTCTCTTTCACTGTCTTTGTTTTACCGGTTTTTAAAAGTAATTTATTTTTATAATGGGGTTTAGCTGCTTTTCACGGCTGTGTTTATGCGGCTTTACACCCACTTGACTCACTTCCAGACAGATATCAATACATAGGTTTTAAGATTCTTACTAGTCACATATATTCTTGTGCGGTGAATAGGGGGTGTTGAGTCCAGTTCACTGAGCGAGGAGTAGGTCTTGTCTATTACATATTGGGTGTATGGAACGGTATCTGAGCGAATTTGAAACCCTTGTTTTATGCCTCACCCCACCTCACCTTTCCCGTTAAGCAGCCATAGTGTGTTTTCTAAACGTGTGACTCTGTTCTGTTTTGTAATTCAGTTCAAGTGTAGCGGTTTTTACATTCCCTCTATAAGTGATAGCCTTTGATAAGTGTCTTTTTCTGTGTGACTTATTTCACTTAGAATCGTCGTACCTAAATCCACTCATCTTGCTTCTACTAGCCTTATGACATTGATTTCATGTCTGAGTGATATTCCATTGTACATAAGGACCACAACTTCTTTATCCATTTTTCTCTTTCCTGGGATATTTAAGGTGTCATGAAGTGGAGGTTCTTGTCAACAGAGCAGCCCTAAACTTTGGGGTGCCTGTGTCTTGCTGATTTTTAGTTTTCCCAATTTATACGCCCATGAGAGGGCGTGCCCTATGCTCCCTAAGCTGTATTTTTTCGATGTTTCAGGACACACCGTACACTTCTCCAGAGTGGCTGTTGGCAATTTACATCCCGCCCATCAGTGTAGCAAGGCTGCCATTTCTCCATGGCCTGTCCTGCATTTCTGGTTTTGACACTTTTTGCAGCATGGCCCTTTTGACCGATGGGAAGCGAGACTTCTTTGTAGCGCTGATTAGCCTTTCCAGGTTGCTTGGTTGGCCAAACAGGGCGTATGCGTTTTTTCCTGAATATATTCAGGAAAAAACGCATACTCCCTGTTTGGCCAAGGGCATCATTGTCGACGTTTTACCACTTTTCATGTGCTTTAAAGGCGATTCGAATCTACCTCCTGAAACCTGTTTCCTGCAATTCTGCCTTGCTTTCAAATCCTCTTCGTTGCCTTCCCTCAATATATCTGTGGATGAGAGTTATCATTTATAGCTCTGCGGGTTTGTGAATTGCAGTGTCCCTGAGCTCCATTTTTCAACTGGCTTTTTTGGGAGCTGGCCGCAAAAGCGCGGGATTGCCTCAGGCCCTATTCTGCTTCTGGGCGGCAGGCTGAGCCTGTGGTTAATTCTTCTTCCCGATGGGAAAATAGAGTGACCTGTGCCTGTCCCAACACCTAGATCTAGTCTCTCATTGGTTGCCCCTCTTCCCGTTCATCCTCAGGACAAATTGCAACCTGTAGGGAACAGGAGCTTAAAGGTGCTGATTCTCCAAGTAGGGAGATTGCTAGTAAAGTAGCTGGAAAGGCGAACCCGAGCACAAGGAGATGAGAAATGAGGTGCGTATTAGAAACTTTTCAAAATCACACGGTGTACCATCTTCTGGGTTTCTCATGCATGTTTTCGATGTAGGAAGATGCCCTTGAACCTGGAGATTTGGGACCCATGGGATGGGTACCAGGCAGTATTACTTTAAAGGGTCTGCGTTTGCTCACCCAACCTCACCCAACCTTTCAGCCCCAAGAGTGTCCACCCTTATGTCTCATCCAGCTGTGGGTCTAGATATGGTCAATCCAGGTTGCATCACAGCCTCTGAACGAATTTTGTAAGAATTTCTCTCTCTTTCACTGTCTTTGTTTTACCGGTTTTTAAAAGTAATTTATTTTTATAATGGGGTTTAGCTGCTTTTCACGGCTGTGTTTATGCGGCTTTACACCCACTTGACTCACTTCCAGACAGATATCAATACATAGGTTTTAAGATTCTTACTAGTCACATATATTCTTGTGCGGTGAATAGGGGGTGTTGAGTCCAGTTCACTGAGCGAGGAGTAGGTCTTGTCTATTACATATTGGGTGTATGGAACGGTATCTGAGCGAATTTGAAACCCTTGTTTTATGCCTCACCCCACCTCACCTTTCCCGTTAAGCAGCCATAGTGTGTTTTCTAAACGTGTGACTCTGTTCTGTTTTGTAATTCAGTTCAAGTGTAGCGGTTTTTACATTCCCTCTATAAGTGATAGCCTTTGATAAGTGTCTTTTTCTGTGTGACTTATTTCACTTAGAATCGTCGTACCTAAATCCACTCATCTTGCTTCTACTAGCCTTATGACATTGATTTCATGACTGAGTGATATTCCATTGTACATAAGGACCACAACTTCTTTATCCATTTTTCTCTTTCCTGGGATATTTAAGGTGTCATGAAGTGGAGGTTCTTGTCAACAGAGCAGCCCTAAACTTTGGGGTGCCTGTGTCTTGCTGATTTTTAGTTTTCCCAATTTATACGCCCATGAGAGGGCGTGCCCTATGCTCCCTAAGCTGTATTTTTCGATATTTCAGGACACACCGTACACTTCTCCAGAGTGGCTGTTGGCAATTTACATCCCGCCCATCAGCGTAGCAAGGCTGCCATTTCTCCATGGCCTGTCCTGCATTTCTGGTTTTGACACTTTTTGCAGCATGGCCCTTTTGACCGATGGGAAGCGAGACTTCTTTGTAGCGCTGATTAGCCTTTCCAGGTTGCTTGGTTGGCCAAACAGGGCGTATGCGTTTTTTCCTGAATATATTCAGGAAAAAACGCATACTCCCTGTTTGGCCAAGGGCATCATTGTCGACGTTTTACCACTTTTCATGTGCTTTAAAGGCGATTCGAATCTACCTCCTGAAACCTGTTTCCTGCAATTCTGCCTTGCTTTCAAATCCTCTTCGTTGCCTTCCCTCAATATATCTGTGGATGAGAGTTATCATTTATAGCTCTGCGGGTTTGTGAATTGCAGTGTCCCTGAGCTCCATTTTTCAACTGGCTTTTTTGGGAGCTGGCCGCAAAAGCGCGGGATTGCCTCAGGCCCTATTCTGCTTCTGGGCGGCAGGCTGAGCCTGTGGTTAATTCTTCTTCCCGATGGGAAAATAGAGTGACCTGTGCCTGTCCCAACACCTAGATCTAGTCTCTCATTGGTTGCCCCTCTTCCCGTTCATCCTCAGGACAAATTGCAACCTGTAGGGAACAGGAGCTTAAAGGTGCTGATTCTCCAAGTAGGGAGATTGCTAGTAAAGTAGCTGGAAAGGCGAACCCGAGCACAAGGAGATGAGAAATGAGGTGCGTATTAGAAACTTTTCAAAATCACACGGTGTACCATCTTCTGGGTTTCTCATGCATGTTTTCGATGTAGGAAGATGCCCTTGAACCTGGAGATTTGGGACCCATGGGATGGGTACCAGGCAGTATTACTTTAAAGGGTCTGCGTTTGCTCACCCAACCTCACCCAACCTTTCAGCCCCAAGAGTGTCCACCCTTATGTCTCATCCAGCTGTGGGTCTAGATATGGTCAATCCAGGTTGCATCACAGCCTCTGAACGAATTTTGTAAGAATTTCTCTCTCTTTCACTGTCTTTGTTTTACCGGTTTTTAAAAGTAATTTATTTTTATAATGGGGTTTAGCTGCTTTTCACGGCTGTGTTTATGCGGCTTTACACCCACTTGACTCACTTCCAGACAGATATCAATACATAGGTTTTAAGATTCTTACTAGTCACATATATTCTTGTGCGGTGAATAGGGGGTGTTGAGTCCATTTCACTGAGCGAGGAGTAGGTCTTGTCTATTACATATTGGGTGTATGGAACGGTATCTGAGCGAATTTGAAACCCTTGTTTTATGCCTCACCCCACCTCACCTTTCCCGTTAAGCAGCCATAGTGTGTTTTCTAAACGTGTGACTCTGTTCTGTTTTGTAATTCAGTTCAAGTGTAGCGGTTTTTACATTCCCTCTATAAGTGATAGCCTTTGATAAGTGTCTTTTTCTGTGTGACTTATTTCACTTAGAATCGTCGTACCTAAATCCACTCATCTTGCTTCTACTAGCCTTATGACATTGATTTCATGTCTGAGTGATATTCCATTGTACATAAGGACCACAACTTCTTTATCCATTTTTCTCTTTCCTGGGATATTTAAGGTGGCATGAAGTGGAGGTTCTTGTCAACAGAGCAGCACTAAACTTTGGGGTGCCTGTGTCTTGCTTAATTTTATTTTTCCCAATTTATACGCCCATGAGAGGACGTGCCCTATGCTCCCTAAGCTGTGTTTTTTCGATGTTTCAGGACACACCGTACACTTCTCCAGAGTGGCTGTTGGCAATTTACATCCCGCCCATCAGCGTAGCAAGGCTGCCATTTCTCCATGGCCTGTCCTGCATTTCTGGTTTTGACACTTTTTGCAGCATGGCCCTTTTGACCGATGGGAAGCGAGACTTCTTTGTAGCGCTGATTAGCCTTTCCAGGTTGCTTGGTTGGCCAAACAGGGCGTATGCGTTTTTTCCTGAATATATTCAGGAAAAAACGCATACGCCCTGTTTGGCCAAGGGCATCATTGTCGACGTTTTACCACTTTTCATGTGCTTTAAAGGCGATTCGAATCTACCTCCTGAAACCTGTTTCCTGCAATTCTGCCTTGCTTTCAAATCCTCTTCGTTGCCTTCCCTCAATATATCTGTGGATGAGAGTTATCATTTATAGCTCTGCGGGTTTGTGAATTGCAGTGTCCCTGAGCTCCATTTTTCAACTGGCTTTTTTGGGAGCTGGCCGCAAAAGCGCGGGATTGCCTCAGGCCCTATTCTGCTTCTGGGCGGCAGGCTGAGCCTGTGGTTAATTCTTCTTCCCGATGGGAAAATAGAGTGACCTGTGCCTGTCCCAACACCTAGATCTAGTCTCTCATTGGTTGCCCCTCTTCCCGTTCATCCTCAGGACAAATTGCAACCTGTAGGGAACAGGAGCTTAAAGGTGCTGATTCTCCAAGTAGGGAGATTGCTAGTAAAGTAGCTGGAAAGGCGAACCCGAGCACAAGGAGATGAGAAATGAGGTGCGTATTAGAAACTTTTCAAAATAACACGGTGTACCATCTTCTGGGTTTCTCATGCATGTTTTCGATGTAGGAAGATGCCCTTGAACCTGGAGATTTGGGACCCATGGGATGGGTACCAGGCAGTATTACTTTAAAGGGTCTGCGTTTGCTCACCCAACCTCACCCAACCTTTCAGCCCCAAGAGTGTCCACCCTTATGTCTCATCCAGCTGTGGGTCTAGATATGGTCAATCCAGGTTGCATCACAGCCTCTGAACGAATTTTGTAAGAATTTCTCTCTCTTTCACTGTCTTTGTTTTACCGGTTTTTAAAAGTAATTTATTTTTATAATGGGGTTTAGCTGCTTTTCACGGCTGTGTTTATGCGGCTTTACACCCACTTGACTCACTTCCAGACAGATATCAATACATAGGTTTTAAGATTCTTACTAGTCACATATATTCTTGTGCGGTGAATAGGGGGTGTTGAGTCCAGTTCACTGAGCGAGGAGTAGGTCTTGTCTATTACATATTGGGTGTATGGAACGGTATCTGAGCGAATTTGAAACCCTTGTTTTATGCCTCACCCCACCTCACCTTTCCCGTTAAGCAGCCATAGTGTGTTTTCTAAACGTGTGACTCTGTTCTGTTTTGTAATTCAGTTCAAGTGTAGCGGTTTTTACATTCCCTCTATAAGTGATAGCCTTTGATAAGTGTCTTTTTCTGTGTGACTTATTTCACTTAGAATCGTCGTACCTAAATCCACTCATCTTGCTTCTACTAGCCTTATGACATTGATTTCATGACTGAGTGATATTCCATTGTACATAAGGACCACAACTTCTTTATCCATTTTTCTCTTTCCTGGGATATTTAAGGTGTCATGAAGTGGAGGTTCTTGTCAACAGAGCAGCCCTAAACTTTGGGGTGCCTGTGTCTTGCTGATTTTTAGTTTTCCCAATTTATACGCCCATGAGAGGGCGTGCCCTATGCTCCCTAAGCTGTATTTTTTCGATATTTCAGGACACACCGTACACTTCTCCAGAGTGGCTGTTGGCAATTTACATCCCGCCCATCAGCGTAGCAAGGCTGCCATTTCTCCATGGCCTGTCCTGCATTTCTGGTTTTGACACTTTTTGCAGCATGGCCCTTTTGACCGATGGGAAGCGAGACTTCTTTGTAGCGCTGATTAGCCTTTCCAGGTTGCTTGGTTGGCCAAACAGGGCGTATGCGTTTTTTCCTGAATATATTCAGGAAAAAACGCATACTCCCTGTTTGGCCAAGGGCATCATTGTCGACGTTTTACCACTTTTCATGTGCTTTAAAGGCGATTCGAATCTACCTCCTGAAACCTGTTTCCTGCAATTCTGCCTTGCTTTCAAATCCTCTTCGTTGCCTTCCCTCAATATATCTGTGGATGAGAGTTATCATTTATAGCTCTGCGGGTTTGTGAATTGCAGTGTCCCTGAGCTCCATTTTTCAACTGGCTTTTTTGGGAGCTGGCCGCAAAAGCGCGGGATTGCCTCAGGCCCTATTCTGCTTCTGGGCGGCAGGCTGAGCCTGTGGTTAATTCTTCTTCCCGATGGGAAAATAGAGTGACCTGTGCCTGTCCCAACACCTAGATCTAGTCTCTCATTGGTTGCCCCTCTTCCCGTTCATCCTCAGGACAAATTGCAACCTGTAGGGAACAGGAGCTTAAAGGTGCTGATTCTCCAAGTAGGGAGATTGCTAGTAAAGTAGCTGGAAAGGCGAACCCGAGCACAAGGAGATGAGAAATGAGGTGCGTATTAGAAACTTTTCAAAATCACACGGTGTACCATCTTCTGGGTTTCTCATGCATGTTTTCGATGTAGGAAGATGCCCTTGAACCTGGAGATTTGGGACCCATGGGATGGGTACCAGGCAGTATTACTTTAAAGGGTCTGCGTTTGCTCACCCAACCTCACCCAACCTTTCAGCCCCAAGAGTGTCCACCCTTATGTCTCATCCAGCTGTGGGTCTAGATATGGTCAATCCAGGTTGCATCACAGCCTCTGAACGAATTTTGTAAGAATTTCTCTCTCTTTCACTGTCTTTGTTTTACCGGTTTTTAAAAATAATTTATTTTTATAATGGGGTTTAGCTGCTTTTCACGGCTGTGTTTATGCGGCTTTACACCCACTT
This sequence comes from Eschrichtius robustus, assembly GCF_028021215.1. NCBI lineage: Eukaryota > Metazoa > Chordata > Mammalia > Artiodactyla > Eschrichtiidae > Eschrichtius > Eschrichtius robustus. The sequence continues at coordinate 195,164 of NW_027175294.1, read as the reverse complement.
GACTCACTTCCAGACAGATATCAATACATAGGTTTTAAGATTCTTACTAGTCACATATATTCTTGTGCGGTGAATAGGGGGTGTTGAGTCCAGTTCACTGAGCGAGGAGTAGGTCTTGTCTATTACATATTGGGTGTATGGAACGGTATCTGAGCGAATTTGAAACCCTTGTTTTATGCCTCACCCCACCTCACCTTTCCCGTTAAGCAGCCATAGTGTGTTTTCTAAACGTGTGACTCTGTTCTGTTTTGTAATTCAGTTCAAGTGTAGCGGTTTTTACATTCCCTCTATAAGTGATAGCTTATGATAAGTGTCTTTTTCTGTGTGACTTATTTCACTTAGAATCATCGTACCTAAATCCACTCATCTTGCTTCTACTAGCATTATGACATTGATTTCATGTCTGAGTGATATTCCATTGTACATAAGGACCACAACTTCTTTATCCATTTTTCTCTTTCCTGGGATATTTAAGGTGTTATGAAGTGGAGGTTCTTGTCAACAGAGCAGCCCTAAACTTTGGGGTGCCTGTGTCTTGCTGAATTTTAGTTTTCCCAATTTATACGCCCATGAGTGGACGTGCCCTATGCTCCCTAAGCTGTGTTTTTTCGATGTTTCAGGACACACCGTACACTTCTCCAGAGTGGCTGTTGGCAATTTACATCCCGCCCATCAGCGTAGCAAGGCTGCCATTTCTCCATGGCCTGTCCTGCATTTCTGGTTTTGACACTTTTTGCAGCATGGCCCTTTTGACCGATGGGAAGCGAGACTTCTTTGTAGCGCTGATTAGCCTTTCCAGGTTGCTTGGTTGGCCAAACAGGGCGTATGCGTTTTTTCCTGAATATATTCAGGAAAAAACGCATACGCCCTTTTTGGCAAAGGGCATCATTGTCGACGTTTTGCCACTTTTCATGTGCTTTAAATGCGATTCGAATCTACCTCCTGAAACCTGTTTCCTGCAATTCTGCCTTGCTTTCAAATCCTCTTCGTTGCCTTCCCTCAATATATCTGTGGATGAGAGTTATCATTTATAGCTCTGCGGGTTTGTGAATTGCAGTGTCCCTGAGCTCCATTTTTCAACTGGCTTTTTTGGGAGCTGGCCGCAAAAGCGCGGGATTGCCTCAGGCCCTATTCTGCTTCTGGGCGGCAGGCTGAGCCTGTGGTTAATTCTTCTTCCTGATGGGAAAATAGAGTGACCTGTGCCTGTCCCAACACATAGATCTAGTCTCTCATTGGTTGCCCCTCTTCCCGTTCATCCTCAGGACAAATTGCATCCTGTAGGGGACAGGAGCTTAAAGGTGCTGATTCTCCAAGTAGGGAGATTGCTAGTAAAGTAGCTGGAAAGGCGAACCCGAGCACAAGGAGATGAGAAATGAGGTGCGTATTAGAAACCTTTCAAAATCACACGGTGTACCATCTTCTGGGTTTCTCATGAATGTTTTCCATATAGGAAGATGCCCTTGAACCTGGAGATTTGGGACCCATGGGATGGGTACCAGGCAGTATTACTTTAAAGGGTCTGCGTTTGCTCACCCAACCTCACCCAACCTTTCAGCCCCAAGAGTGTCCACCCTTATGTCTCATCCAGCTGTGGGTCGAGATATGGTAAGTCCAGGTTGCATCACAGCCTCTGAACGAATTTTGTAAGAATTTCTCTCCCTTTCACTGTCTGTTTTACGGGTTTTTAAAAGTAATTTATTTTTATAATGGGGTTTAGCTGCTTTTCACGGCTGTGTTTATGCGGCTTTACACCCACTTGACTCACTTCCAGACATATATCAATACATAGGTTTTAAGATTCTTACTAGTCACATATATTCTTGTGCGGTGAATAGGGGGTGTTGAGTCCATTTCACTGAGCGAGGAGTAGGTCTTGTCTATTACATATTGGGTGTATGGAACGGTATCTGAGCGAATTTGAAACCCTTGTTTTATGCATCACCCCTCCTCACCTTTCCCGCTCAGCAGCCATAGTGTGTTTTCTAAACGTGTGACTCTGTTCTGTTTTGTAATTCAGTTCAAGTGTAGCGGTTTTTACATTCCCTCTATAAGTGATAGCTTATGATAAGTGTCTTTTTCTGTGTGACTTATTTCACTTAGAATCATCGTACCTAAATCCACTCATCTTGCTTCTACTAGCCTTATGACATTGATTTCATGTCTGAGTGATATTCCATTGTACATAAGGACCACAACTTCTTTATCCATTTTTCTCTTTCCTGGGATATTTAAGGTGCATTAAGTGGAGGTTCTTGTCAACAGAGTAGCCCTAAACTTTGGGGTGCCTGTGTCTTGCTGATTTTTAGTTTTCCCAATTTATACGCCCATGAGTGGACGTGCCCTATGCTCCCTAAGCTGTGTTTTTTCGATGTTTCAGGACACACCGTACACTTCTCCAGAGTGGCTGTTGGCAATTTACATCCCGCCCATCGGCGTAGCAAGGCTGCCATTTCTCCATGGCCTGTCCTGCATTTCTGGTTTTGACACTTTTTGCAGCATGACCCTTTTGACCGATGGGAAGCGAGACTTCTTTGTAGCGCTGATTAGCATTTCCAGGTTGCTTGGTTGGCCAAACAGGGCGTATGCGTTTTTACCTGAATATATTCAGGAAAAAACGCATACGCCCTGTTTGGCCAAGGGCATCATTGTCGACGTTTTGCCACTTTTCATGTGCTTTAAAGGTGATTCGAATCTACCTCCTGAAACCTGTTTCCTGCAATTCTGACTTGCCTTCAAATCCTCTTCGTTGCCTTCCCTCAATATATCTGTGGATGAGAGTTATCATTTATAGCTCTGCGGGTTTGTGAATTGCAGTGTCCCTGAGCTCCATTTTTCAACTGGCTTTTTTGGGAGGTGGCCGCAAAAGCACGGGATTGCCTCAGGCCCTATTATGCTTCTGGGCGGCAGGCTGAGCCTGTGGTTAATTCTTCTTCCCGATGGGAAAATAGAGTGACCTGTGCCTGTCCCAACACCTAGATCTAGTCTCTCATTGGTTGTCCCTCTTCCCGTTCATCCTCAGGACAAATTGCAACCTGTAGGGAACAGGAGCTTAAAGGTGCTGATTCTCCAAGTAGGGAGATTGCTAGTAAAGTAGCTGGAAAGGCGAACCCGAGCACAAGGAGTTGAGAAATGAGGTGCGTATTAGAAACCTTTCAAAATCACACGGTGTACCATCTTCTGGGTTTCTCATGCATGTTTTCGATGTAGGAAGATGCCCTTGAACCTGGAGATTTGGGACCCATGGGATGGGTACCAGGCAGTATTACTTTAAAGGGTCTGCGTTTGCTCACCCAACCTCACCCAACCTTTCAGCCCCAAGAGTGTCCACCCTTATGTCTCATCCAGCTGTGGGTCTAGATATGGTCAATCCAGGTTGCATCACAGCCTCTGAACGAATTTTGTAAGAATTTCTCTCTCTTTCACTGTCTTTGTTTTACCGGTTTTTAAAAGTAATTTATTTTTATAATGGGGTTTAGCTGCTTTTCACGGCTGTGTTTATGCGGCTTTACACCCACTTGACTCTCTTCCAGACAGATATCAATACATAGGTTTTAAGATTCTTACTAGTCACATATATTCTTGTGCGGTGAATAGGGGGTGTTGAGTCCAGTTCACTGAGCGAGGAGTAGGTCTTGTCTATTACATATTGGGTGTATTGAACAGTATCTGAGCGAATTTGAAACCCTTGTTTTATGCCTCACCCCACCTCACCTTTCCCGTTAAGCAGCCATAGTGTGTTTTCTAAACGTGTGACTCTGTTCTCTTTTGTAATTCAGTTCAAGTGTAGCGGTTTTTACATTCCCTCTATAAGTGATAGCCTTTGATAAGTGTCTTTTTCTGTGTGACTTATTTCACTTAGAATCGTCGTACCTAAATCCACTCATCTTGCTTCTACTAGCCTTATGACATTGATTTCATGTCTGAGTGATATTCCATTGTACATAAGGACCACAACTTCTTTATCCATTTTTCTCTTTCCTGGGATATTTAAGGTGTCATGAAGTGGAGGTTCTTGTCAACAGAGCAGCCCTAAACTTTGGGGTGCCTGTGTCTTGCTGATTTTTAGTTTTCCCAATTTATACGCCCATGAGAGGGCGTGCCCTATGCTCCCTAAGCTGTATTTTTTCGATGTTTCAGGACACACCGTACACTTCTCCAGAGTGGCTGTTGGCAATTTACATCCCGCCCATCAGTGTAGCAAGGCTGCCATTTCTCCATGGCCTGTCCTGCATTTCTGGTTTTGACACTTTTTGCAGCATGGCCCTTTTGACCGATGGGAAGCGAGACTTCTTTGTAGCGCTGATTAGCCTTTCCAGGTTGCTTGGTTGGCCAAACAGGGCGTATGCGTTTTTTCCTGAATATATTCAGGAAAAAACGCATACTCCCTGTTTGGCCAAGGGCATCATTGTCGACGTTTTACCACTTTTCATGTGCTTTAAAGGCGATTCGAATCTACCTCCTGAAACCTGTTTCCTGCAATTCTGCCTTGCTTTCAAATCCTCTTCGTTGCCTTCCCTCAATATATCTGTGGATGAGAGTTATCATTTATAGCTCTGCGGGTTTGTGAATTGCAGTGTCCCTGAGCTCCATTTTTCAACTGGCTTTTTTGGGAGCTGGCCGCAAAAGCGCGGGATTGCCTCAGGCCCTATTCTGCTTCTGGGCGGCAGGCTGAGCCTGTGGTTAATTCTTCTTCCCGATGGGAAAATAGAGTGACCTGTGCCTGTCCCAACACCTAGATCTAGTCTCTCATTGGTTGCCCCTCTTCCCGTTCATCCTCAGGACAAATTGCAACCTGTAGGGAACAGGAGCTTAAAGGTGCTGATTCTCCAAGTAGGGAGATTGCTAGTAAAGTAGCTGGAAAGGCGAACCCGAGCACAAGGAGATGAGAAATGAGGTGCGTATTAGAAACTTTTCAAAATCACACGGTGTACCATCTTCTGGGTTTCTCATGCATGTTTTCGATGTAGGAAGATGCCCTTGAACCTGGAGATTTGGGACCCATGGGATGGGTACCAGGCAGTATTACTTTAAAGGGTCTGCGTTTGCTCACCCAACCTCACCCAACCTTTCAGCCCCAAGAGTGTCCACCCTTATGTCTCATCCAGCTGTGGGTCTAGATATGGTCAATCCAGGTTGCATCACAGCCTCTGAACGAATTTTGTAAGAATTTCTCTCTCTTTCACTGTCTTTGTTTTACCGGTTTTTAAAAGTAATTTATTTTTATAATGGGGTTTAGCTGCTTTTCACGGCTGTGTTTATGCGGCTTTACACCCACTTGACTCACTTCCAGACAGATATCAATACATAGGTTTTAAGATTCTTACTAGTCACATATATTCTTGTGCGGTGAATAGGGGGTGTTGAGTCCATTTCACTGAGCGAGGAGTAGGTCTTGTCTATTACATATTGTGTGTATGGAACGGTATCTGAGCGAATTTGAAACCCTTGTTTTATGCCTCACCCCACCTCACCTTTCCCGTTAAGCAGCCATAGTGTGTTTTCTAAACGTGTGACTCTGTTCTGTTTTGTAATTCAGTTCAAGTGTAGCGGTTTTTACATTCCCTCTATAAGTGATAGCCTTTGATAAGTGTCTTTTTCTGTGTGACTTATTTCACTTAGAATCGTCGTACCTAAATCCACTCATCTTGCTTCTACTAGCCTTATGACATTGATTTCATGTCTGAGTGATATTCCATTGTACATAAGGACCACAACTTCTTTATCCATTTTTCTCTTTCCTGGGATATTTAAGGTGGCATGAAGTGGAGGTTCTTGTCAACAGAGCAGCACTAAACTTTGGGGTGCCTGTGTCTTGCTTAATTTTATTTTTCCCAATTTATACGCCCATGAGAGGACGTGCCCTATGCTCCCTAAGCTGTGTTTTTTCGATGTTTCAGGACACACCGTACACTTCTCCAGAGTGGCTGTTGGCAATTTACATCCCGCCCATCAGCGTAGCAAGGCTGCCATTTCTCCATGGCCTGTCCTGCATTTCTGGTTTTGACACTTTTTGCAGCATGACCCTTTTGACCGATGGGAAGCGAGACTTCTTTGTAGCGCTGATTAGCATTTCCAGGTTGCTTGGTTGGCCAAACAGGGCGTATGCGTTTTTTCCTGAATATATTCAGGAAAAAACGCATACGCCCTGTTTGGCCAAGGGCATCATTGTCGACGTTTTGCCACTTTTCATGTGCTTTAAAGGTGATTCGAATCTACCTCCTGAAACCTGTTTCCTGCAATTCTGACTTGCCTTCAAATCCTCTTCGTTGCCTTCCCTCAATATATCTGTGGATGAGAGTTATCATTTATAGCTCTGCGGGTTTGTGAATTGCAGTGTCCCTGAGCTCCATTTTTCAACTGGCTTTTTTGGGAGGTGGCCGCAAAAGCACGGGATTGCCTCAGGCCCTATTATGCTTCTGGGCGGCAGGCTGAGCCTGTGGTTAATTCTTCTTCCCGATGGGAAAATAGAGTGACCTGTGCCTGTCCCAACACCTAGATCTAGTCTCTCATTGGTTGCCCCTCTTCCCGTTCATCCTCAGGACAAATTGCAACCTGTAGGGAACAGGAGCTTAAAGGTGCTGATTCTCCAAGTAGGGAGATTGCTAGTAAAGTAGCTGGAAAGGCGAACCCGAGCACAAGGAGTTGAGAAATGAGGTGCGTATTAGAAACCTTTCAAAATCACACGGTGTACCATCTTCTGGGTTTCTCATGCATGTTTTCGATGTAGGAAGATGCCCTTGAACCTGGAGATTTGGGACCCATGGGATGGGTACCAGGCAGTATTACTTTAAAGGGTCTGCGTTTGCTCACCCAACCTCACCCAACCTTTCAGCCCCAAGAGTGTCCACCCTTATGTCTCATCCAGCTGTGGGTCTAGATATGGTCAATCCAGGTTGCATCACAGCCTCTGAACGAATTTTGTAAGAATTTCTCTCTCTTTCACTGTCTTTGTTTTACCGGTTTTTAAAAGTAATTTATTTTTATAATGGGGTTTAGCTGCTTTTCACGGCTGTGTTTATGCGGCTTTACACCCACTTGACTCTCTTCCAGACAGATATCAATACATAGGTTTTAAGATTCTTACTAGTCACATATATTCTTGTGCGGTGAATAGGGGGTGTTGAGTCCAGTTCACTGAGCGAGGAGTAGGTCTTGTCTATTACATATTGGGTGTATTGAACAGTATCTGAGCGAATTTGAAACCCTTGTTTTATGCCTCACCCCACCTCACCTTTCCCGTTAAGCAGCCATAGTGTGTTTTCTAAACGTGTGACTCTGTTCTCTTTTGTAATTCAGTTCAAGTGTAGCGGTTTTTACATTCCCTCTATAAGTGATAGCCTTTGATAAGTGTCTATTTCTGTGTGACTTATTTCACTTAGAATCGTCGTACCTAAATCAACTCATCTTGCTTCTACTAGCCTTATGACATTGATTTCATGTCTGAGTGATATTCCATTGTACATAAGGACCACAACTTCTTTATCCATTTTTCTCTTTCCTGGGATATTTAAGGTGGCATGAAGTGGAGGTTCTTGTCAACAGAGCAGCACTAAACTTTGGGGTGCCTGTGTCTTGCTTAATTTTATTTTTCCCAATTTATACGCCCATGAGAGGACGTGCCCTATGCTCCCTAAGCTGTGTTTTTTCGATGTTTCAGGACACACCGTACACTTCTCCAGAGTGGCTGTTGGCAATTTACATCCCGCCCATCAGCGTAGCAAGGCTGCCATTTCTCCATGGCCTGTCCTGCATTTCTGGTTTTGACACTTTTTGCAGCATGGCCCTTTTGACCGATGGGAAGCGAGACTTCTTTGTAGCGCTGATTAGCCTTTCCAGGTTGCTTGGTTGGCCAAACAGGGCGTATGCGTTTTTTCCTGAATATATTCAGGAAAAAACGCATACGCCCTGTTTGGCCAAGGGCATCATTGTCGACGTTTTGCCACTTTTCATGTGCTTTAAAGGTGATTCGAATGTACCTCCTGAAACCTGTTTCCTGCAATTCTGCCTTGCTTTCAAATCCTCTTCGTTGCCTTCCCTCAATATATCTGTGGATGAGAGTTATCATTTATAGATCTGCGGGTTTCTGAATTGCAGTGTCCCTGAGCTCCATTTTTCAACTGGCTTTTTTGGGAGCTGGCCACAAATGCGCAGGATTGCCTCAGGCCCTATTCTGCTTCTGGGCGGCAGGCTGAGCCTGTGGTTAATTCTTCTTCCCGATGGGAAAATAGAGTGACCTGTGCCTGTCCCAACACCTAGATCTAGTCTCTCATTGGTTGCCCCTCTTCCCGTTCATCCTCAAGACAAATTGCAACCTGTAGGGGACAGGAGCTTAAAGGTGTTGATTCTCCAAGTAGGCAGATTGCTAGTAAAGTAGCTGGAAAGGCGAACCCGAGCACAAGGAGATGAGAAATGAGGTGCGTATTAGAAACCTTTCAAAATCACACGGTGTACCATCTTCTGGGTTTCTCATGCATGTTTTCGATGTAGGAAGATGCCCTTGAACCTGGAGATTTGGGACCCATGGGATGGGTACCAGGCAGTATTACTTTAAAGGGTCTGCGTTTGCTCACCCAACCTCACCCAACCTTTCAGCCCCAAGAGTGTCCACCCTTATGTCTCATCCAGCTGTGGGTCTAGATATGGTCAATCTAGGTTGCATCACAGCCTCTGAACGAATTTTGTAAGAATTTCTCTCTCTTTCACTGTCTTTGTTTTACGGGTTTTTAAAAGTAATTTATTTTTATAATGGGGTTTAGCTGCTTTTCACGGCTGTGTTTATGCGGCTTTACACCCACTTGACTCACTTCCAGACAGATATCAATATATAGGTTTTAAGATTCTTACTAGTCACATATATTCTTGTGCGGTGAATAGGGGGTGTTGAGTCCAGTTCACTGAGCGAGGAGTAGGTCTTGTCTATTACATATTGGGTGTATGGAACGGTATCTGAGCGAATTTGAAACCCTTGTTTTATGCCTCACCCCACCTCACCTTTCCCGTTAAGCAGCCATAGTGTGTTTTCTAAACGTGTGACTCTGTTCTGTTTTGTAATTCAGTTCAAGTGTAGCGGTTTTTACATTCCCTCTATAAGTGATAGCCTTTGATAAGTGTCTTTTTCTGTGTGACTTATTTCACTTAGAATCGTCGTACCTAAATCCACTCATCTTGCTTCTACTAGCCTTATGACATTGATTTCATGTCTGAGTGATATTCCATTGTACATAAGGACCACAACTTCTTTATCCATTTTTCTCTTTCCTGGGATATTTAAGGTGTCATGAAGTGGAGGTTCTTGTCAACAGAGCATCCCTAAACTTTGGGGTGCCTGTGTCTTGCTGATTTTTAGTTTTCCCAATTTATACGCCCATGAGAGGGCGTGCCCTATGCTCCCTAAGCTGTATTTTTTCGATGTTTCAGGACACACCGTACACTTCTCCAGAGTGGCTGTTGGCAATTTACATCCCGCCCATCAGCGTAGCAAGGCTGCCATTTCTCCATGGCCTGTCCTGCATTTCTGGTTTTGACACTTTTTGCAGCATGGCCCTTTTGACCGATGGGAAGCGAGACTTCTTTGTAGCGCTGATTAGCCTTTCCAGGTTGCTTGGTTGGCCAAACAGGGCGTATGCGTTTTTTCCTGAATATATTCAGGAAAAAACGCATACTCCCTGTTTGGCCAAGGGCATCATTGTCGACGTTTTACCACTTTTCATGTGCTTTAAAGGCGATTCGAATCTACCTCCTGAAACCTGTTTCCTGCAATTCTGCCTTGCTTTCAAATCCTCTTCGTTGCCTTCCCTCAATATATCTGTGGATGAGAGTTATCATTTATAGCTCTGCGGGTTTGTGAATTGCAGTGTCCCTGAGCTCCATTTTTCAACTGGCTTTTTTGGGAGCTGGCCGCAAATGCGCAGGATTGCCTCAGGCCCTATTCTGCTTCTGGGCGGCAGGCTGAGCCTGTGGTTAATTCTTCTTCCCGATGGGAAAATAGAGTGACCTGTGCCTGTCCCAACACCTAGATCTAGTCTCTCATTGGTTGCCCCTCTTCCCGTTCATCCTCAGGACAAATTGCAACCTGTAGGGAACAGGAGCTTAAAGGTGCTGATTCTCCAAGTAGGGAGATTGCTAGTAAAGTAGCTGGAAAGGCGAACCCGAGCACAAGGAGATGAGAAATGAGGTGCGTATTAGAAACTTTTCAAAATCACACGGTGTACCATCTTCTGGGTTTCTCATGCATGTTTTCGATGTAGGAAGATGCCCTTGAACCTGGAGATTTGGGACCCATGGGATGGGTACCAGGCAGTATTACTTTAAAGGGTCTGCGTTTGCTCACCCAACCTCACCCAACCTTTCAGCCCCAAGAGTGTCCACCCTTATGTCTCATCCAGCTGTGGGTCTAGATATGGTCAATCCAGGTTGCATCACAGCCTCTGAACGAATTTTGTAAGAATTTCTCTCTCTTTCACTGTCTTTGTTTTACCGGTTTTTAAAAGTAATTTATTTTTATAATAGGGTTTAGCTGCTTTTCACGGCTGTGTTTATGCGGCTTTACACCCACTTGACTCACTTCCAGACAGATATCAATACATAGGTTTTAAGATTCTTACTAGTCACATATATTCTTGTGCGGTGAATAGGGGGTGTTGAGTCCAGTTCACTGAGCGAGGAGTAGGTCTTGTCTATTACATATTGGGTGTATGGAACGGTATCTGAGCGAATTTGAAACCCTTGTTTTATGCCTCACCCCACCTCACCTTTCCCGTTAAGCAGCCATAGTGTGTTTTCTAAACGTGTGACTCTGTTCTGTTTTGTAATTCAGTTCAATTGTAGCGGTTTTTACATTCCCTCTATAAGTGATAGCCTTTGATAAGTGTCTTTTTCTGTGTGACTTATTTCACTTAGAATCGTCGTACCTAAATCCACTCATCTTGCTTCTACTAGCCTTATGACATTGATTTCATGTCTGAGTGATATTCCATTGTACATAAGGACCACAACTTCTTTATCCATTTTTCTCTTTCCTGGGATATTTAAGGTGTCATGAAGTGGAGGTTCTTGTCAACAGAGCAGCACTAAACTTTGGGGTGCCTGTGTCTTGCTTAATTTTATTTTTCCCAACTAATACGCCCATGAGAGGACGTGCCCTATGCTCCCTAAGCTGTGTTTTTTCGATGTTTCAGGACACACCGTACACTTCTCCAGAGTGGCTGTTGGCAATTTACATCCCGCCCATCAGCGTAGCAAGGCTGCCATTTCTCCATGGCCTGTCCTGCATTTCTTGTTTTGACACTTTTTGCAGCATGGCCCTTTTGACCGATGGGAAGCGAGACTTCTTTGTAGCGCTGATTAGCCTTTCCAGGTTGCTTGGTTGGCCAAACAGGGCGTATGCGTTTTTTCCTGAATATATTCAGGAAAAAACGCATACGCCCTGTTTGGCCAAGGGCATCATTGTCGACGTTTTACCACTTTTCATGTGCTTTAAAGGCGATTCGAATCTACCTCCTGAAACCTGTTTCCTGCAATTCTGCCTTGCTTTCAAATCCTCTTCGTTGCCTTCCCTCAATATATCTGTGGATGAGAGTTATCATTTATAGCTCTGCGGGTTTGTGAATTGCAGTGTCCCTGAGCTCCATTTTTCAACTGGCTTTTTTGGGAGCTGGCCGCAAAAGCCTTGGATTGCCTCAGGCCCTATTCTGCTTCTGGGCGGCAGGCTGAGCCTGTGGTTAATTCTTCTTCCCGATGGGAAAATAGAGTGACCTGTGCCTGTCCCAACACCTAGATCTAGTCTCTCATTGGTTGCCCCTCTTCCCGTTCATCCTCAGGACAAATTGCAACCTGTAGGGAACAGGAGCTTAAAGGTGCTGTTTCTCCAAGTAGGGAGATTGCTAGTAAAGTAGCTGGAAAGGCGAACCCGAGCACAAGGAGATGAGAAATGAGGTGCGTATTAGAAACTTTTCAAAATCACACGGTGTACCATCTTCTGGGTTTCTCATGCATGTTTTCGATGTAGGAAGATGCCCTTGAACCTGGAGATTTGGGACCCATGGGATGGGTACCAGGCAGTATTACTTTAAAGGGTCTGCGTTTGCTCACCCAACCTCACCCAACCTTTCAGCCCCAAGAGTGTCCACCCTTATGTCTCATCCAGCTGTGGGTCTAGATATGGTCAATCCAGGTTGCATCACAGCCTCTGAACGAATTTTGTAAGAATTTCTCTCTCTTTCACTGTCTTTGTTTTACCGGTTTTTAAAAGTAATTTATTTTTATAATGGGGTTTAGCTGCTTTTCACGGCTGTGTTTATGCGGCTTTACACCCACTTGACTCACTTCCAGACAGATATCAATACATAGGTTTTAAGATTCTTACTAGTCACATATATTCTTGTGCGGTGAATAGGGGGTGTTGAGTCCTGTTCACTGAGCAAGGAGTAGGTCTTGTCTATTACATATTGGGTGTATGGAACGGTATCTGAGCGAATTTGAAACCCTTGTTTTATGCATCACCCCACCTCACCTTTCCCGTTAAGCAGCCATAGTGTGTTTTCTAAACGTGTGACTCTGTTCTGTTTTGTAATTCAGTTCAAGTGTAGCGGTTTTTACATTCCCTCTATAAGTGATAGCCTTTGATAAGTGTCTTTTTCTGTGTGACTTATTTCACTTAGAATCGTCGTACCTAAATCCACTCATCTTGCTTCTACTAGCCTTATGACATTGATTTCATGTCTGAGTGATATTCCATTGTACATAAGGACCACAACTTCTTTATCCATTTTTCTCTTTCCTGGGATATTTAAGGTGGCATGAAGTGGAGGTTCTTGTCAACAGAGCAGCACTAAACTTTGGGGTGCCTGTGTCTTGCTTAATTTTATTTTTCCCAATTTATACGCCCATGAGAGGACGTGCCCTATGCTCCCTAAGCTGTGTTTTTTCGATGTTTCAGGACACACCGTACACTTCTCCAGAGTGGCTGTTGGCAATTTACATCCCGCCCATCAGCGTAGCAAGGCTGCCATTTCTCCATGGCCTGTCCTGCATTTCTGGTTTTGACACTTTTTGCAGCATGGCCCTTTTGACCGATGGGAAGCGAGACTTCTTTGTAGCGCTGATTAGCCTTTCCAGGTTGCTTGGTTGGCCAAAAAGGGCGTATGCGTTTTTTCCTGAATATATTCAGGAAAAAACGCATACGCCCTGTTTGGCCAAGGGCATCATTGTCGACGTTTTACCACTTTTCATGTGCTTTAAAGGCGATTCGAATCTACCTCCTGAAACCTGTTTCCTGCAATTCTGCCTTGCTTTCAAATCCTCTTCGTTGCCTTCCCTCAATATATCTGTGGATGAGAGTTATCATTTATAGCTCTGCGGGTTTGTGAATTGCAGTGTCCCTGAGCTCCATTTTTCAACTGGCTTTTTTGGGAGCTGGCCGCAAAAGCGCGGGATTGCCTCAGGCCCTATTCTGCTTCTGGGCGGCAGGCTGAGCCTGTGGTTAATTCTTCTTCCCGATGGGAAAATAGAGTGACCTGTGCCTGTCCCAACACCTAGATCTAGTCTCTCATTGGTTGCCCCTCTTCCCGTTCATCCTCAGGACAAATTGCAACCTGTAGGGAACAGGAGCTTAAAGGTGCTGATTCTCCAAGTAGGGAGATTGCTAGTAAAGTAGCTGGAAAGGCGAACCCGAGCACAAGGAGATGAGAAATGAGGTGCGTATTAGAAACTTTTCAAAATCACACGGTGTACCATCTTCTGGGTTTCTCATGCATGTTTTAGATGTAGGAAGATGCCCTTGAACCTGGAGATTTGGGACCCATGGGATGGGTACCAGGCAGTATTACTTTAAAGGGTCTGCGTTTGCTCACCCAACCTCACCCAACCTTTCAGCCCCAAGAGTGTCCACCCTTATGTCTCATCCAGCTGTGGGTCTAGATATGGTCAATCCAGGTTGCATCACAGCCTCTGAACGAATTTTGTAAGAATTTCTCTCTCTTTCACTGTCTTTGTTTTACCGGTTTTTAAAAGTAATTTATTTTTATAATGGGGTTTAGCTGCTTTTCACGGCTGTGTTTATGCGGCTTTACACCCACTTGACTCACTTCCAGACAGATATCAATACATAGGTTTTAAGATTCTTACTAGTCACATATATTCTTGTGCGGTGAATAGGGGGTGTTGAGTCCAGTTCACTGAGCGAGGAGTAGGTCTTGTCTATTACATATTGGGTGTATGGAACGGTATCTGAGCGAATTTGAAACCCTTGTTTTATGCCTCACCCCACCTCACCTTTCCCGTTAAGCAGCCATAGTGTGTTTTCTAAACGTGTGACTCTGTTCTCTTTTGTAATTCAGTTCAAGTGTAGCGGTTTTTACATTCCCTCTATAAGTGATAGCCTTTGATAAGTGTCTATTTCTGTGTGACTTATTTCACTTAGAATCGTCGTACCTAAATCCACTCATCTTGCTTCTACTAGCCTTATGACATTGATTTCATGTCTGAGTGATATTCCATTGTACATAAGGACCACAACTTCTTTATCCATTTTTCTCTTTCCTGGGATATTTAAGGTGGCATGAAGTGGAGGTTCTTGTCCACAGAGCAGCACTAAACTTTGGGGTGCCTGTGTCTTGCTTAATTTTATTTTTCCCAATTTATACGCCCATGAGAGGACGTGCCCTATGCTCCCTAAGCTGTGTTTTTTCGATGTTTCAGGACACACCGTACACTTCTCCAGAGTGGCTGTTGGCAATTTACATCCCGCCCATCAGCGTAGCAAGGCTGCCATTTCTCCATGGCCTGTCCTGCATTTCTGGTTTTGACACTTTTTGCAGCATGGCCCTTTTGACCGATGGGAAGCGAGACTTCTTTGTAGCGCTGATTAGCCTTTCCAGGTTGCTTGGTTGGCCAAACAGGGCGTATGCGTTTTTTCCTGAATATATTCAGGAAAAAACGCATACGCCCTTTTTGGCCAAGGGCATCATTGTCGACGTTTTGCCGCTTTTCATGTGCTTTAAAGGCGATTCGTATCTACCTCCTGAAATCTGTTTCCTGCAATTCTGCCTGGCTTTCAATTCCTCTTCGTTGCCTTCCCTCAATATATTTGTGGACGAGAGTTATCATTTATAACTCTGCAGGTTTGTGAATTGCAGTGCCCCTGAGCTCCATTTTTCAACTGTCTTTTTTGGGAGCTGGCCGCAAAAGCACGGGATTGCCTCAGGCCCTATTCTGTTTCCGGGCGGCAGGCTGAGCCTGTGGTTAATTCTTCTTCCTGTTGGGAAAATAGAGTGACCTGTGCCTGTCCCAACACCTAGATCTAGTCTCTCATTGGTTGCCCCTCTTCCCGTTCATCCTCAAGACAAATTGCAACTTGTAGGGAACAGGAGCTTAAAGGTGCTGATTCTCCAAGGAGGGAGATTGCTAGTAAAGTAGCTGGAATGGTGAACCCGAGCACAAGGAGATGAGAAATGAGGTGCGTTTTAGAAACCTTTCAAAATCACATGGTGTACCATCTTCTGGGTTTCTCATGCATGTTTTCGATGTAGGAAGATGCCCTTGAACCTGGAGATTTGGGACCCATGGGATGGGTACCAGGCAGTATTACTTTAAAGGGTCTGCGTTTGCTCACGCAACCTCACCCAATCTCTCAGCCCGAAGAGTGTCCACCCTTATGTCTCATCCAGCTGTGGGTCTAGATATGGTCAATCCAGGTTGCATCACAGCCTCTGAACGAATTTTGTAAGAATGTCTCTCTCTTTCACTGTCTTTGTTTTACGGGTTTTTAAAAGTAATTTATTTTTATAATGGGGTTTAGCTGCTTTTCATGGCTCTGTTTATGCGGCTTTACACCCCCTTGACTCACTTCCAGAGACATATCAATATATAGGTTTTAAGATTCTTACTAGTCACATATATTCTTGTGCAGTGAATAGGGGGTGTTGAGTCCAGTTCACTGAGCAAGGAGTAGGTCTTGTCTATTACATATTGGGTGTATGGAACGGTATCGGAGCGAATTTGAAACCCTTGTTTTATGCATCACCCCACCTCACCTTTCCCGTTAAGCAGCCATAGTGTGTTTTCTAAACGTGTGACTCTGTTCTGTTTTGTAATTCAGTTCAAGTGTAGCGGTTTTTACATTCCCTATATAAGTGATAGCTTATGATAAGTGTCTTTTTCTGTGTGACTTATTTCACTTAGAATCGTCGTACCTAACTCCACTCATCTTGCTTCTTCTAGCCTTATAACATTGATTTCATGTCTGAGTGATATTCCATTGTACATAAGGACCACAACTTCTTTATCCATTTTTCTCTTTCCTGGGATATTTAAGGTGTCATGAAGTGGAGGTTCTTGTCAACAGAGCAGCCCTAAACTTTCGGGTGCCTGTGTCTTGCTGATTTTTAGTTTTTCCAATTTATATGCCCATGAGTGGACGTGCCCTATGCTCCCTAAGCTGTTTTTTTTCGATGTTTCAGGACACAACGTACACTTCTCCAGAGTGGCTCTTGGCAATTTACATCCCGCCCATCAGTGTAGCAAGGCTGCCATTTCTCCATGGCCTGTCCTGCATTTCTCGTTTTGACACTTTTAGCAGCATGGCCCTTTTCACCGATGGGAAGCGAGACTTCTTTGTAGCGCTGATTTGCCTTTCCAGGTTGCTTGGTTGGCCAAAAAGGGCGTATGCGTTTTTTCCTGAATATATTCAGGAAAAAACGCATACGCCCTTTTTGACCAAGGGCATCATTGTCGACGTTTTGCCGCTTTTCATGTGCTTTAAAGGCGATTCGTATCTACCTCCTGAAATCTGTTTCCTGCAATTCTGCCTTGCTTTCAATTCCTCTTCGTTGCCTTCCCTCAATATATTTGTGGACGAGAGTTATCATTTATAACTCTGCAGGTTTGTGAATTGCAGTGCCCCTGAGCTCGATTTTTCAACTGTCTTTTTTGGGAGCTGGCCGCAAAAGCACGGGATTGCCTCAGGCCCTATTCTGGTTCCGGGCGGCAGGCTGAGCCTGTGGTTAATTCTTCTTCCTGTTGGGAAAATAGAGTGACCTGTGCCTGTCCCAACACCTAGATCTAGTCTCTCATTGGTTGCCCCACTTCCCGTTCATCCTCAGGACAAATTGCAACCTGTAGGGAACAGGAGCTTAAAGGTGCTGATTCTCCAAGTAGGGAGATTGCTAGTAAAGTAGCTGGAATGGCGAACCCTAGCACAAGGAGATGAGAAATGAGGTGCGTTTTAGAAACCTTTCAAAATCACATGGTGTACCATCTTCTGGGTTTCTCATGCATGTTTTCGATGTAGGAAGATGCCCTTTAACCTGGAGATTTGGGACCCATGGGATGGGTACCACGCAGTATTACTTTAAAGGGTCTGCGTATGCTCACGCAACCTCACCCAACCTCTCAGCCCCAAGAGTGTCCACCCTTATGTCTCATCCAGCTGTGGGTCTAGATATGGTCAATCCAGGTTGCATCACAGCCTCTGAACGAATTTTGTAAGAAAGTCTCTCTCTTTCACTGTCTTTGTTTTACGGGTTTTTAAAAGTAATTTATTTTTATAATGGGGTTTAGCTGGTTTTCATGGCTCTGTTTATGCGGCTTTACACCCCCTTGACTCACTTCCAGAGAGATATCAATATATAGGTTTTAAGATTCTTACTAGTCACATACATTCTTGTGCGGTGAATAGGGGGTGTTGAGTCCAGTTCACTGAGCAAGGAGTAGGTCTTGTCTATTACATATTGGGTGTATGGAACGGTATCTGAGCGAATTTGAAACCCTTGTTTTATGCCTCACCCCACCTCACCTTTCCCGTTAAGCAGCCATAGTGTGTTTTCTAAACGTGTGACTCTGTTCTGTTTTGTAATTCAGTTCAAGTGTAGCGGTTTTTACATTCCCTCTATAAGTGATAGCCTTTGATAAGTGTCTTTTTCTGTGTGACTTATTTCACTTAGAATCGTCGTACCTAAATCCACTCATCTTGCTTCTACTAGCCTTATGACATTGATTTCATGTCTGAGTGATATTCCATTGTACATAAGGACCACAACTTCTTTATCCATTTTTCTCTTTCCTGGGATATTTAAGGTGTCATGAAGTGGAGGTTCTTGTCAACAGAGCAGCCCTAAACTTTCGGGTGCCTGTGTCTTGCTGATTTTTAGTTTTTCCAATTTATATGCCCATGAGTGGACGTGCCCTATGCTCCCTATGCTGTTTTTTTTCGATGTTTCAGGACACAACGTACACTTCTCCAGAGTGGCTGTTGGCAATTTACATCCCGCCCATCAGTGTAGCAAGGCTGCCATTTCTCCATGGCCTGTCCTGCATTTCTCGTTTTGACACTTTTTGCAGCATGGCCCTTTTCACCGATGGGAAGCGAGACTTCTTTGTAGCGCTGATTTGCCTTTCCAGGTTGCTTGGTTGGCCAAAAAGGGCGTATGCGTTTTTTCCTGAATATATTCAGGAAAAAACGCATACGCCCTTTTTGGCCAAGGGCATCATTGTCGACGTTTTGCCGCTTTTCATGTGCTTTAAAGGCGATTCGTATCTACTTCCTGAAATCTGTTTCCTGCAATTCTGCGTTGCTTTGAATTCCTCTTCGTTGCCTTCCCTCAATATATTTGTGGACGAGAGTTATCATTTATAACTCTGCAGGTTTGTGAATTGCAGTGCCCCTGAGCTCCATTTTTCAACTGTCTTTTTTGGGAGCTGGCCGCAAAAGCACGGGATTGCCTCAGGCCCTATTCTGGTTCCGGTCGGCAGGCTGAGCCTGTGGTTAATTCTTCTTCCTGTTGGGAAAATAGAGTGACCTGTGCCTGTCCCAACACCTAGATCTAGTCTCTCATTGGTTGCCCCTCTTCCCGTTCATCCTCAGGACAAAGTGCAACCTGTAGGGAACAGGAGCTTAAAGGTGCTGATTCTCCAAGTAGGGAGATTGCTAGTAAAGTAGCTGGAATGGCGAACACGAGCACAAGGAGATGAGAAATGAGGTGCGTTTTAGAAACCTTTCAAAATCACATGGTGTACCATCTTCTGGGTTTCTCATGCATGTTTTCGATGTAGGAAGATGCCCTTGAACCTGGAGATTTGGGACCCATGGGATGGGTACCACGCAGTATTACTTTAAAGGGTCTGCGTTTGCTCACGCAACCTCACCCAACCTCTCAGCCCCAAGAGTGTCCACCCTTATGTCTCATCCAGCTGTGGGTCTAGATATGGTCAATCCAGGTTGCATCACAGCCTCTGAACGAATTTTGTAAGAATGTCTCTCTCTTTCACTATCTTTGTTTTATGGGTTTTTAAAAGTAATTTATTTTTATAATGGGGTTTAGCTGCTTTTCATGGCTCTGTTTATGCGGCTTTACACCCCCTTGACTCACTTCCAGAGAGATATCAATATATAGGTTTTAAGATTCTTACTAGTCACATATATTCTTGTGCGGTGAATAGGGGGTGTTGAGTCCAGTTCACTGAGCAAGGAGTAGGTCTTGTCTATTACATATTGGGTGTATGGAACGGTATCTGAGCGAATTTGAAACCCTTGTTTTATGCATCACCCCACCTCACCTTTCCCGTTAAGCAGCCATAGTGTGTTTTCTAAACGTGTGACTCTGTTCTGTTTTGTAATTCAGTTCATGTGTAGCAGTTTTTACATTCCCTCTATAAGTGATAGCTTATGATAAGTGTCTTTTTCTGTGTGACTTATTTCACTTAGAATCATCGTACCTAAATCCACTCATCTTGCTTCTACTAGCCTTATGACATTGATTTCATGTCTGAGAGATATTCCATTGTACATAAGGACCACAACTTCTTTATCCATTTTTCTCTTTCCTGGGATATTTAAGGTGTCATGAAGTGGAGGTTTTTGTCAACAGAGCAGCCCTAAACTTTGGGGTGCCTGTGTCTTGCTGATTTTTAGTTTTCCCAATTTATACGCCCATGAGAGGACGTGCCCTATGCTCCCTAAGCTGTGTTTTTTCGATGTTTCAGGACACACCGTACACTTCTCCAGAGTGGCTGTTGGCAATTTACATCCCGCCCATCAGCATAGCAAGGCTGCCATTTCTCCATGGCCTGTCCTGCGTTTCTGGTTTTGACACTTTTTGCAGCATGGCCCTTTTGACCGATGGGAAGCGAGACTTCTTTGTAGCGCTGATTAGCCTTTCCAGGTTGCTTGGTTGGCCAAACAGGGCGTATGCGTTTTTTCCTGAATATATTCAGGAAAAAACGCTTACGCCCTGTTTGGCCAAGGGCATCATTGTCGACGTTTTACCACTTTTCATGTGCTTTAAAGGCGATTCGAATCTACCTCCTGAAACCTGTTTCCTGCAATTCTGCCTTGCTTTCAAATCCTCTTCGTTGCCTTCCCTCAATATATCTGTGGATGAGAGTTATCATTTATAGCTCTGCGGGTTTGTGAATTGCAGTGTCCCTGAGCTCCATTTTTCAACTGGCTTTTTTGGGAGCTGGCCGCAAAAGCGCGGGATTGCCTCACGCCCTATTATGCTTCTGGGCGGCAGGCTGAGCCTGTGGTTAATTCTTCTTCCCGATGGGAAAATAGAGTGAGCTGTGCCTGTCCCAACACCTAGATCTAGTCTCTCATTGGTTGCCCCTCTTCCCGTTCATCCTCAGGACAAATTGCAACCTGTAGGGAACAGGAGCTTAAAGGTGCTGATTCTCCAAGTAGGGAGATTGCTAGTAAAGTAGCTGGAAATGCGAACCCGAGCACAAGGAGATGAGAAATGAGGTGCGTATTATAAACCTTTGAAAATCACACGGTGTACCATCTTCTGGGTTTCTCATTCATGTTTTCGATGTAGGAAGATGCCCTTGAACCTGGAGATTTGGGACCCATGGGATGGGTACCAGGCAGTATTACTTTAAAGGGTCTGCGTTTGCTCACCCAACCTCACCCAACCTCTCAGCCCCAAGAGTGTCCACCCTTATGTCTCATCCAGGTGTGGGTCGAGATATGGTCAGTCCAGGTTGCATCACAGCCTCTGAACGAATTTTGTAAGAATTTCTCTCTCTTTCACTGTCTGTTTTACGGGTTTTTAAAAGTAATTTATTTTTATAATGGGGTTTAGCTGCTTTTCACGGCTGTGTTTATGCGGCTTTACACCCACTTGACTCACTTCCAGACAGATATCAATACATAGGTTTTAAGATTCTTACTAGTCACATATATTCTTGTGCGGTGAATAGGGGGTGTTGAGTCCAGTTCACTGAGCGAGGAGTAGGTCTTGTCTATTACATATTGGGTGTATTGAACAGTATCTGAGCGAATTTGAAACCCTTGTTTTATACCTCACCCCACCTCACCTTTCCCGTTAAGCAGCCATAGTGTGTTTTCTAAACGTGTGACTCTGTTCTGTTTTGTAATTCAGTTCAAGTGTAGCGGTTTTTACATTCCTTCTATAAGTGATAGCCTTTGATAAGTGTCTTTTTCTGTGTGACTTATTTCACTTAGAATCGTCGTACCTAAATCCACTCATCTTGCTTCTACTAGCCTTATGACATTGATTTCATGTCTGAGTGATATTCCATTGTACATAAGGACCACAACTTCTTTATCCATTTTTCTCTTTCCTGGGATATTTAAGGTGGCATGAAGTGGAGGTTCTTGTCAACAGAGCAGCACTAAACTTTGGGGTGCCTGTGTCTTGCTTAATTTTATTTTTCCCAATTTATTCGCCCATGAGAGGACGTGCCCTATGCTCCCTAAGCTGTGTTTTTTCGATGTTTCAGGACACACCGTACACTTCTCCAGAGTGGCTGTTGGCAATTTACATCCCGCCCATCAGCGTAGCAAGGCTGCCATTTCTCCATGGCCTGTCCTGCATTTCTGGTTTTGACACATTTTGCAGCATGGCCCTTTTGACCGATGGGAAGCGAGACTTCTTTGTAGCGCTGATTAGCCTTTCCAGGTTGCTTGGTTGGCCAAACAGGGCGTATGCGTTTTTTCCTGAATATATTCAGGAAAAAACGCATACGCCCTGTTTGGCCAAGGGCATCATTGTCGACGTTTTGCCACTTTTCTTGTGCTTTAAAGGTGATTCGAATGTACCTCCTGAAACCTGTTTCCTGCAATTCTGCCTTGCTTTCAAATCCTCTTCGTTGCCTTCCTTCAATATATCTGTGGATGAGAGTTATCATTTATAGATCTGCGGGTTTCTGAATTGCAGTGTCCCTGAGCTCCATTTTTCAACTGGCTTTTTTGGGAGCTGGCCACAAATGCGCAGGATTGCCTCAGGCCCTATTCTGCTTCTGGGCGGCAGGCTGAGCCTGTGGTTAATTCTTCTTCCCGATGGGAAAATAGAGTGACCTGTGCCTGTCCCAACACCTAGATCTAGTCTCTCATTGGTTGCCCCTCTTCCCGTTCATCCTCAAGACAAATTGCAACCTGTAGGGGACAGGAGCTTAAAGGTGTTGATTCTCCAAGTAGGCAGATTGCTAGTAAAGTAGCTGGAAAGGTGAACCCGAGCACAAGGAGATGAGAAATGAGGTGCGTATTAGAAACCTTTCAAAATCACACGGTGTACCATCTTCTGGGTTTCTCATGCATGTTTTCGATGTAGGAAGATGCCCTTGAACCTGGAGATTTGGGACCCATGGGATGGGTACCAGGCAGTATTACTTTAAAGGGTCTGCGTTTGCTCACCCAACCTCACCCAACCTTTCAGCCCCAAGAGTGTCCACCCTTATGTCTCATCCAGCTGTGGGTCTAGATATGGTCAATCCAGGTTGCATCACAGCCTCTGAACGAATTTTGTAAGAATTTCTCTCTCTTTCACTGTCTTTGTTTTACCGGTTTTTAAAAGTAATTTATTTTTATAATGGGGTTTAGCTGCTTTTCACGGCTGTGTTTATGCGGCTTTACACCCACTTGACTCACTTCCAGACAGATATCAATACATAGGTTTTAAGATTCTTACTAGTCACATATATTCTTGTGCGGTGAATAGGGGGTGTTGAGTCCAGTTCACTGAGCGAGGAGTAGGTCTTGTCTATTACATATTGGGTGTATTGAACAGTATCTGAGCGAATTTGAAACCCTTGTTTTATGCCTCACCCCACCTCACCTTTCCCGTTAAGCAGCCATAGTGTGTTTTCTAAACGTGTGACTCTGTTCTGTTTTGTAATTCAGTTCAAGTGTAGCGGTTTTTACATTCCTTCTATAAGTGATAGCCTTTGATAAGTGTCTTTTTCTGTGTGACTTATTTCACTTAGAATCGTCGTACCTAAATCCACTCATCTTGCTTCTACTAGCCTTATGACATTGATTTCATGTCTGAGTGATATTCCATTGTACATAAGGACCACAACTTCTTTATCCATTTTTCTCTTTCCTGGGATATTTAAGGTGGCATGAAGTGGAGGTTCTTGTCAACAGAGCAGCACTAAACTTTGGGGTGCCTGTGTCTTGCTTAATTTTATTTTTCCCAATTTATTCGCCCATGAGAGGACGTGCCCTATGCTCCCTAAGCTGTGTTTTTTCGATGTTTCAGGACACACCGTACACTTCTCCAGAGTGGCTGTTGGCAATTTACATCCCGCCCATCAGCGTAGCAAGGCTGCCATTTCTCCATGGCCTGTCCTGCATTTCTGGTTTTGACACATTTTGCAGCATGGCCCTTTTGACCGATGGGAAGCGAGACTTCTTTGTAGCGCTGATTAGCCTTTCCAGGTTGCTTGGTTGGCCAAACAGGGCGTATGCGTTTTTTCCTGAATATATTCAGGAAAAAACGCATACGCCCTGTTTGGCCAAGGGCATCATTGTCGACGTTTTGCCACTTTTCTTGTGCTTTAAAGGTGATTCGAATGTACCTCCTGAAACCTGTTTCCTGCAATTCTGCCTTGCTTTCAAATCCTCTTCGTTGCCTTCCCTCAATATATCTGTGGATGAGAGTTATCATTTATAGATCTGCGGGTTTCTGAATTGCAGTGTCCCTGAGCTCCATTTTTCAACTGGCTTTTTTGGGAGCTGGCCACAAATGCGCAGGATTGCCTCAGGCCCTATTCTGCTTCTGGGCGGCAGGCTGAGCCTGTGGTTAATTCTTCTTCCCGATGGGAAAATAGAGTGACCTGTGCCTGTCCCAACACCTAGATCTAGTGTCTCATTGGTTGCCCCTCTTCCCGTTCATCCTCAAGACAAATTGCAACCTGTAGGGGACAGGAGCTTAAAGGTGTTGATTCTCCAAGTAGGCAGATTGCTAGTAAAGTAGCTGGAAAGGCGAACCCGAGCACAAGGAGATGAGAAATGAGGTGCGTATTAGAAACCTTTCAAAATCACACGGTGTACCATCTTCTGGGTTTCTCATGCATGTTTTCGATGTAGGAAGATGCCCTTGAACCTGGAGATTTGGGACCCATGGGATGGGTACCAGGCAGTATTACTTTAAAGGGTCTGCGTTTGCTCACCCAACCTCACCCAACCTTTCAGCCCCAAGAGTGTCCACCCTTATGTCTCATCCAGCTGTGGGTCTAGATATGGTCAATCTAGGTTGCATCACAGCCTCTGAACGAATTTTGTAAGAATTTCTCTCTCTTTCACTGTCTTTGTTTTACGGGTTTTTAAAAGTAATTTATTTTTATAATGGGGTTTAGCTGCTTTTCACGGCTGTGTTTATGCGGCTTTACACCCACTTGACTCACTTCCAGACAGATATCAATATATAGGTTTTAAGATTCTTACTAGTCACATATATTCTTGTGCGGTGAATAGGGGGTGTTGAGTCCAGTTCACTGAGCGAGGAGTAGGTCTTGTCTATTACATATTGGGTGTATGGAACGGTATCTGAGCGAATTTGAAACCCTTGTTTTATGCCTCACCCCACCTCACCTTTCCCGTTAAGCAGCCATAGTGT
The DNA here is from genome assembly GCF_028021215.1 of Eschrichtius robustus. NCBI lineage: Eukaryota > Metazoa > Chordata > Mammalia > Artiodactyla > Eschrichtiidae > Eschrichtius > Eschrichtius robustus. Next base: position 170,310 of record NW_027175294.1, on the reverse strand, counting down.
GTTTTCTAAACGTGTGACTCTGTTCTGTTTTGTAATTCAGTTCAAGTGTAGCGGTTTTTACATTCCCTCTATAAGTGATAGCCTTTCATAAGTGTCTTTTTCTGTGTGACTTATTTCACTTAGAATTGTCGTACCTAAATCCACTCATCTTGCTTCTCCTAGCCTTATGACATTGATTTCATGTCTGAGTGATATTCCATTGTACATAAGGACCACAACTTCTTTATCCATTTTTCTCTTTCCTGGGATATTTAAGGTGTCATGAAGTGGAGGTTCTTGTCAACAGAGCAGCCCTAAACTTTGGGGTGCCTGTGTCTTGCTGATTTTTAGTTTTCCCAATTTATACGCCCATGAGAGGGCGTGCCCTATGCTCCCTAAGCTGTATTTTTTCGATGTTTCAGGACACACCGTACACTTCTCCAGAGTGGCTGTTGGCAATTTACATCCCGCCCATCAGCGTAGCAAGGCTGCCATTTCTCCATGGCCTGTCCTGCATTTCTTGTTTTGACACTTTTTGCAGCATGGCCCTTTTGACCGATGGGAAGCGAGACTTCTTTGTAGCGCTGATTAGCCTTTCCAGGTTGCTTGGTTGGCCAAACAGGGCGTATGCGTTTTTTCCTGAATATATTCAGGAAAAAACGCATACGCCCTGTTTGGCCAAGGGCATCATTGTCGACGTTTTACCACTTTTCATGTGCTTTAAAGGCGATTCGAATCTACCTCCTGAAACCTGTTTCCTGCAATTCTGCCTTGCTTTCAAATCCTCTTCGTTGCCTTCCCTCAATATATCTGTGGATGAGAGTTATCATTTATAGCTCTGCGGGTTTGTGAATTGCAGTGTCCCTGAGCTCCATTTTTCAACTGGCTTTTTTGGGAGCTGGCCGCAAAAGCCTTGGATTGCCTCAGGCCCTATTCTGCTTCTGGGCGGCAGGCTGAGCCTGTGGTTAATTCTTCTTCCCGATGGGAAAATAGAGTGACCTGTGCCTGTCCCAACACCTAGATCTAGTCTCTCATTGGTTGCCCCTCTTCCCGTTCATCCTCAGGACAAATTGCAACCTGTAGGGAACAGGAGCTTAAAGGTGCTGATTCTCCAAGTAGGGAGATTGCTAGTAAAGTAGCTGGAAAGGCGAACCCGAGCACAAGGAGATGAGAAATGAGGTGCGTATTAGAAACTTTTCAAAATCACACGGTGTACCATCTTCTGGGTTTCTCATGCATGTTTTCGATGTAGGAAGATGCCCTTGAACCTGGAGATTTGGGACCCATGGGATGGGTACCAGGCAGTATTACTTTAAAGGGTCTGCGTTTGCTCACCCAACCTCACCCAACCTTTCAGCCCCAAGAGTGTCCACCCTTATGTCTCATCCAGCTGTGGGTCTAGATATGGTCAATCCAGGTTGCATCACAGCCTCTGATCGAATTTTGTAAGAATTTCTCTCTCTTTCACTGTCTTTGTTTTACCGGTTTTTAAAAGTAATTTATTTTTATAATGGGGTTTAGCTGCTTTTCACGGCTGTGTTTATGCGGCTTTACACCCACTTGACTCACTTCCAGACAGATATCAATACATAGGTTTTAAGATTCTTACTAGTCACATATATTCTTGTGCGGTGAATAGGGGGTGTTGAGTCCATTTCACTGAGCGAGGAGTAGGTCTTGTCTATTACATATTGGGTGTATGGAACGGTATCTGAGCGAATTTGAAACCCTTGTTTTATGCCTCACCCCACCTCACCTTTCCCGTTAAGCAGCCATAGTGTGTTTTCTAAACGTGTGACTCTGTTCTGTTTTGTAATTCAGTTCAATTGTAGCGGTTTTTACATTCCCTCTATAAGTGATAGCCTTTGATAAGTGTCTTTTTCTGTGTGACTTATTTCACTTAGAATCGTCGTACCTAAATCCACTCATCTTGCTTCTACTAGCCTTATGACATTGATTTCATGTCTGAGTGATATTCCATTGTACATAAGGACCACAACTTCTTTATCCATTTTTCTCTTTCCTGGGATATTTAAGGTGGCATGAAGTGGAGGTTCTTGTCAACAGAGCAGCACTAAACTTTGGGGTGCCTGTGTCTTGCTTAATTTTATTTTTCCCAATTTATACACCCATGAGAGGACGTGCCCTATGCTCCCTAAGCTGTGTTTTTTCGATGTTTCAGGACACACCGTACACTTCTCCAGAGTGGCTGTTGGCAATTTACATCCCGCCCATCAGCGTAGCAAGGCTGCCATTTCTCCATGGCCTGTCCTGCATTTCTGGTTTTGACACTTTTTGCAGCATGGCCCTTTTGACCGATGGGAAGCGAGACTTCTTTGTAGCGCTGATTAGCCTTTCCAGGTTGCTTGGTTGGCCAAACAGGGCGTATGCGTTTTTTCCTGAATATATTCAGGAAAAAACGCATACGCCCTGTTTGGCCAAGGGCATCATTGTCGACGTTTTACCACTTTTCATGTGCTTTAAAGGCGATTCGAATCTACCTCCTGAAACCTGTTTCCTGCAATTCTGCCTTGCTTTCAAATCCTCTTCGTTGCCTTCCCTCAATATATCTGTGGATGAGAGTTATCATTTATAGCTCTGCGGGTTTGTGAATTGCAGTGTCCCTGAGCTCCATTTTTCAACTGGCTTTTTTGGGAGCTGGCCGCAAAAGCGCGGGATTGCCTCAGGCACTATTCTGCTTCTGGGCGGCAGGCTGAGCCTGTGGTTAATTCTTCTTCCCGATGGGAAAATAGAGTGACCTGTGCCTGTCCCAACACCTAGATCTAGTCTCTCATTGGTTGCCCCTCTTCCCGTTCATCCTCAGGACAAATTGCAACCTGTAGGGAACAGGAGCTTAAAGGTGCTGATTCTCCAAGTAGGGAGATTGCTAGTAAAGTAGCTGGAAAGGCGAACCCGAGCACAAGGAGATGAGAAATGAGGTGCGTATTAGAAACTTTTCAAAATCACACGGTGTACCATCTTCTGGGTTTCTCATGCATGTTTTCGATGTAGGAAGATGCCCTTGAACCTGGAGATTTGGGACCCATGGGATGGGTAGCAGGCAGTATTACTTTAAAGGGTCTGCGTTTGCTCACCCAACCTCACCCAACCTTTCAGCCCCAAGAGTGTCCACCCTTATGTCTCATCCAGCTGTGGGTCTAGATATGGTCAATCCAGGTTGCATCACAGCCTCTGAACGAATTTTGTAAGAATTTCTCTCTCTTTCACTGTCTTTGTTTTACCGGTTTTTAAAAGTAATTTATTTTTATAATGGGGTTTAGCTGCTTTTCACGGCTGTGTTTATGCGGCTTTACACCCACTTGACTCACTTCCAGACAGATATCAATACATAGGTTTTAAGATTCTTACTAGTCACATATATTCTTGTGCGGTGAATAGGGGGTGTTGAGTCCAGTTCACTGAGCGAGGAGTAGGTCTTGTCTATTACATATTGGGTGTATGGAACGGTATCTGAGCGAATTTGAAACCCTTGTTTTATGCCTCACCCCACCTCACCTTTCCCGTTAAGCAGCCATAGTGTGTTTTCTAAACGTGTGACTCTGTTCTGTTTTGTAATTCAGTTCAATTGTAGCGGTTTTTACATTCCCTCTATAAGTGATAGCCTTTGATAAGTGTCTTTTTCTGTGTGACTTATTTCACTTAGAATCGTCGTACCTAAATCCACTCATCTTGCTTCTACTAGCCTTATGACATTGATTTCATGTCTGAGTGATATTCCATTGTACATAAGGACCACAACTTCTTTATCCATTTTTCTCTTTCCTGGGATATTTAAGGTGGCATGAAGTGGAGGTTCTTGTCAACAGAGCAGCACTAAACTTTGGGGTGCCTGTGTCTTGCTTAATTTTATTTTTCCCAATTTATACGCCCATGAGAGAACGTGCCCTATGCTCCCTAAGCTGTGTTTTTTCGATGTTTCAGGACACACCGTACACTTCTCCAGAGTGGCTGTTGGCAATTTACATCCCGCCCATCAGCGTAGCAAGGCTGCCATTTCTCCATGGCCTGTCCTGCATTTCTTGTTTTGACACTTTTTGCAGCATGGCCCTTTTGACCGATGGGAAGCGAGACTTCTTTGTAGCGCTGATTAGCCTTTCCAGGTTGCTTGGTTGGCCAAACAGGGCGTATGCGTTTTTTCCTGAATATATTCAGGAAAAAACGCATACGCCCTGTTTGGCCAAGGGCATCATTGTCGACGTTTTACCACTTTTCATGTGCTTTAAAGGCGATTCGAATCTACCTCCTGAAACCTGTTTCCTGCAATTCTGCCTTGCTTTCAAATCCTCTTCGTTGCCTTCCCTCAATATATCTGTGGATGAGAGTTATCATTTATAGCTCTGCGGGTTTGTGAATTGCAGTGTCCCTGAGCTCCATTTTTCAACTGGCTTTTTTGGGAGCTGGCCGCAAAAGCGCGGGATTGCCTCAGGCCCTATTCTGCTTCTGGGCGGCAGGCTGAGCCTGTGGTTAATTCTTCTTCCCGATGGGAAAATAGAGTGACCTGTGCCTGTCCCAACACCTAGATCTAGTCTCTCATTGGTTGCCCCTCTTCCCGTTCATCCTCAGGACAAATTGCAACCTGTAGGGAACAGGAGCTTAAAGGTGCTGATTCTCCAAGTAGGGAGATTGCTAGTAAAGTAGCTGGAAAGGCGAACCCGAGCACAAGGAGATGAGAAATGAGGTGCGTATTAGAAACTTTTCAAAATCACACGGTGTACCATCTTCTGGGTTTCTCATGCATGTTTTCGATGTAGGAAGATGCCCTTGAACCTGGAGATTTGGGACCCATGGGATGGGTACCAGGCAGTATTACTTTAAAGGGTCTGCGTTTGCTCACCCAACCTCACCCAACCTTTCAGCCCCAAGAGTGTCCACCCTTATGTCTCATCCAGCTGTGGGTCTAGATATGGTCAATCCAGGTTGCATCACAGCCTCTGATCGAATTTTGTAAGAATTTCTCTCTCTTTCACTGTCTTTGTTTTACCGGTTTTTAAAAGTAATTTATTTTTATAATGGGGTTTAGCTGCTTTTCACGGCTGTGTTTATGCGGCTTTACACCCACTTGACTCACTTCCAGACAGATATCAATACATAGGTTTTAAGATTCTTACTAGTCACATATATTCTTGTGCGGTGAATAGGGGGTGTTGAGTCCATTTCACTGAGCGAGGAGTAGGTCTTGTCTATTACATATTGGGTGTATGGAACGGTATCTGAGCGAATTTGAAACCCTTGTTTTATGCCTCACCCCACCTCACCTTTCCCGTTAAGCAGCCATAGTGTGTTTTCTAAACGTGTGACTCTGTTCTGTTTTGTAATTCAGTTCAATTGTAGCGGTTTTTACATTCCCTCTATAAGTGATAGCCTTTGATAAGTGTCTTTTTCTGTGTGACTTATTTCACTTAGAATCGTCGTACCTAAATCCACTCATCTTGCTTCTACTAGCCTTATGACATTGATTTCATGTCTGAGTGATATTCCATTGTACATAAGGACCACAACTTCTTTATCCATTTTTCTCTTTCCTGGGATATTTAAGGTGGCATGAAGTGGAGGTTCTTGTCAACAGAGCAGCACTAAACTTTGGGGTGCCTGTGTCTTGCTTAATTTTATTTTTCCCAATTTATACACCCATGAGAGGACGTGCCCTATGCTCCCTAAGCTGTGTTTTTTCGATGTTTCAGGACACACCGTACACTTCTCCAGAGTGGCTGTTGGCAATTTACATCCCGCCCATCAGCGTAGCAAGGCTGCCATTTCTCCATGGCCTGTCCTGCATTTCTGGTTTTGACACTTTTTGCAGCATGGCCCTTTTGACCGATGGGAAGCGAGACTTCTTTGTAGCGCTGATTAGCCTTTCCAGGTTGCTTGGTTGGCCAAACAGGGCGTATGCGTTTTTTCCTGAATATATTCAGGAAAAAACGCATACGCCCTGTTTGGCCAAGGGCATCATTGTCGACGTTTTACCACTTTTCATGTGCTTTAAAGGCGATTCGAATCTACCTCCTGAAACCTGTTTCCTGCAATTCTGCCTTGCTTTCAAATCCTCTTCGTTGCCTTCCCTCAATATATCTGTGGATGAGAGTTATCATTTATAGCTCTGCGGGTTTGTGAATTGCAGTGTCCCTGAGCTCCATTTTTCAACTGGCTTTTTTGGGAGCTGGCCGCAAAAGCGCGGGATTGCCTCAGGCACTATTCTGCTTCTGGGCGGCAGGCTGAGCCTGTGGTTAATTCTTCTTCCCGATGGGAAAATAGAGTGACCTGTGCCTGTCCCAACACCTAGATCTAGTCTCTCATTGGTTGCCCCTCTTCCCGTTCATCCTCAGGACAAATTGCAACCTGTAGGGAACAGGAGCTTAAAGGTGCTGATTCTCCAAGTAGGGAGATTGCTAGTAAAGTAGCTGGAAAGGCGAACCCGAGCACAAGGAGATGAGAAATGAGGTGCGTATTAGAAACTTTTCAAAATCACACGGTGTACCATCTTCTGGGTTTCTCATGCATGTTTTCGATGTAGGAAGATGCCCTTGAACCTGGAGATTTGGGACCCATGGGATGGGTAGCAGGCAGTATTACTTTAAAGGGTCTGCGTTTGCTCACCCAACCTCACCCAACCTTTCAGCCCCAAGAGTGTCCACCCTTATGTCTCATCCAGCTGTGGGTCTAGATATGGTCAATCCAGGTTGCATCACAGCCTCTGAACGAATTTTGTAAGAATTTCTCTCTCTTTCACTGTCTTTGTTTTACCGGTTTTTAAAAGTAATTTATTTTTATAATGGGGTTTAGCTGCTTTTCACGGCTGTGTTTATGCGGCTTTACACCCACTTGACTCACTTCCAGACAGATATCAATACATAGGTTTTAAGATTCTTACTAGTCACATATATTCTTGTGCGGTGAATAGGGGGTGTTGAGTCCAGTTCACTGAGCGAGGAGTAGGTCTTGTCTATTACATATTGGGTGTATGGAACGGTATCTGAGCGAATTTGAAACCCTTGTTTTATGCCTCACCCCACCTCACCTTTCCCGTTAAGCAGCCATAGTGTGTTTTCTAAACGTGTGACTCTGTTCTGTTTTGTAATTCAGTTCAATTGTAGCGGTTTTTACATTCCCTCTATAAGTGATAGCCTTTGATAAGTGTCTTTTTCTGTGTGACTTATTTCACTTAGAATCGTCGTACCTAAATCCACTCATCTTGCTTCTACTAGCCTTATGACATTGATTTCATGTCTGAGTGATATTCCATTGTACATAAGGACCACAACTTCTTTATCCATTTTTCTCTTTCCTGGGATATTTAAGGTGGCATGAAGTGGAGGTTCTTGTCAACAGAGCAGCACTAAACTTTGGGGTGCCTGTGTCTTGCTTAATTTTATTTTTCCCAATTTATACGCCCATGAGAGAACGTGCCCTATGCTCCCTAAGCTGTGTTTTTTCGATGTTTCAGGACACACCGTACACTTCTCCAGAGTGGCTGTTGGCAATTTACATCCCGCCCATCAGCGTAGCAAGGCTGCCATTTCTCCATGGCCTGTCCTGCATTTCTGGTTTTGACACTTTTTGCAGCATGGCCCTTTTGACCGATGGGAAGCGAGACTTCTTTGTAGCGCTGATTAGCCTTTCCAGGTTGCTTGGTTGGCCAAACAGGGCGTATGCGTTTTTTCCTGAATATATTCAGGAAAAAACGCATACGCCCTGTTTGGCCAAGGGCATCATTGTCGACGTTTTACCACTTTTCATGTGCTTTAAAGGCGATTCGAATCTACCTCCTGAAACCTGTTTCCTGCAATTCTGCCTTGCTTTCAAATCCTCTTCGTTGCCTTCCCTCAATATATCTGTGGATGAGAGTTATCATTTATAGCTCTGCGGGTTTGTGAATTGCAGTGTCCCTGAGCTCCATTTTTCAACTGGCTTTTTTGGGAGCTGGCCGCAAAAGCGCGGGATTGCCTCAGGCCCTATTCTGCTTCTGGGCGGCAGGCTGAGCCTGTGGTTAATTCTTCTTCCGGATGGGAAAATAGAGTGACCTGTGCCTGTCCCAACACCTAAATCTAGTCTCTCATTGGTTGCCCCTCTTCCCGTTCATCCTCAGGACAAATTGCAACCTGTAGGGAACAGGAGCTTAAAGGTGCTGATTCTCCAAGTAGGGAGATTGCTAGTAAAGTAGCTGGAAAGGCAACCCCGAGCACAAGGAGATGAGAAATGAGGTGCGTATTAGAAACTTTTCAAAATCACACGGTGTACCATCTTCTGGGTTTCTCATGCATGTTTTCGATGTAGGAAGATGCCCTTGAACCTGGAGATTTGGGACCCATGGGATGGGTACCAGGCAGTATTACTTTAAAGGGTCTGCGTTTGCTCACCCAACCTCACCCAACCTTTCAGCCCCAAGAGTGTCCACCCTTATGTCTCATCCAGCTGTGGGTCTAGATATGGTCAATCCAGGTTGCATCACAACCTCTGAACGAATTTTGTAAGAATTTCTCTCTCTTTCACTGTCTTTGTTTTACCGGTTTTTAAAAGTAATTTATTTTTATAATGGGGTTTAGCTGCTTTTCACGGCTGTGTTTATGCGGCTTTACACCCACTTGACTCACTTCCAGACAGATATCAATACATAGGTTTTAAGATTCTTACTAGTCACATATATTCTTGTGCGGTGAATAGGGGTGTTGAGTCCATTTCACTGAGCGAGGAGTAGGTCTTGTCTATTACATATTGGGTGTATGGAACGGTATCTGAGCGAATTTGAAACCCTTGTTTTATGCCTCACCCCACCTCACCTTTCCCGTTAAGCAGCCATAGTGTGTTTTCTAAACGTGTGACTCTGTTCTGTTTTGTAATTCAGTTCAAGTGTAGCGGTTTTTACATTCCCTCTATAAGTGATAGCCTTTGATAAGTGTCTTTTTCTGTGTGACTTATTTCACTTAGAATCGTCGTACCTAAATCCACTCATCTTGCTTCTACTAGCCTTATGACATTGATTTCATGTCTGAGTGATATTCCATTGTACATAAGGACCACAACTTCTTTATCCATTTTTCTCTTTCCTGGGATATTTAAGGTGTCATGAAGTGGAGGTTCTTGTCAACAGAGCAGCCCTAAACTTTGGGGTGCCTGTGTCTTGCTGATTTTTAGTTTTCCCAATTTATACGCCCATGAGAGGGCGTGCCCTATGCTCCCTAAGCTGTATTTTTTCGATGTTTCAGGACACACCGTACACTTCTCCAGAGTGGCTGTTGGCAATTTACATCCCGCCCATCAGCGTAGCAAGGCTGCCATTTCTCCATGGCCTGTCCTGCATTTCTGGTTTTGACACTTTTTGCAGCATGGCCCTTTTGACCGATGGGAAGCGAGACTTCTTTGTAGCGCTGATTAGCCTTTCCAGGTTGCTTGGTTGGCCAAACAGGGCGTATGCGTTTTTTCCTGCATATATTCAGGAAAAAACGCATACGCCCTGTTTGGCCAAGGGCATCATTGTCGACGTTTTACCACTTTTCATGTGCTTTAAAGGCGATTCGAATCTACCTCCTGAAACCTGTTTCCTGCAATTCTGCCTTGCTTTCAAATCCTCTTCGTTGCCTTCCCTCAATATATCTGTGGATGAGAGTTATCATTTATAGCTCTGCGGGTTTGTGAATTGCAGTGTCCCTGAGCTCCATTTTTCAACTGGCTTTTTTGGGAGCTGGCCGCAAAAGCGCGGGATTGCCTCAGGCACTATTCTGCTTCTGGGCGGCAGGCTGAGCCTGTGGTTAATTCTTCTTCCCGATGGGAAAATAGAGTGACCTGTGCCTGTCCCAACACCTAGATCTAGTCTCTCATTGGTTGCCCCTCTTCCCGTTCATCCTCAGGACAAATTGCAACCTGTAGGGAACAGGAGCTTAAAGGTGCTGATTCTCCAAGTAGGGAGATTGCTAGTAAAGTAGCTGGAAAGGCGAACCCGAGCACAAGGAGATGAGAAATGAGGTGCGTATTAGAAACTTTTCAAAATCACACGGTGTACCATCTTCTGGGTTTCTCATGCATGTTTTCGATGTAGGAAGATGCCCTTGAACCTGGAGATTTGGGACCCATGGGATGGGTAGCAGGCAGTATTACTTTAAAGGGTCTGCGTTTGCTCACCCAACCTCACCCAACCTTTCAGCCCCAAGAGTGTCCACCCTTATGTCTCATCCAGCTGTGGGTCTAGATATGGTCAATCCAGGTTGCATCACAGCCTCTGAACGAATTTTGTAAGAATTTCTCTCTCTTTCACTGTCTTTGTTTTACCGGTTTTTAAAAGTAATTTATTTTTATAATGGGGTTTAGCTGCTTTTCACGGCTGTGTTTATGCGGCTTTACACCCACTTGACTCACTTCCAGACAGATATCAATACATAGGTTTTAAGATTCTTACTAGTCACATATATTCTTGTGCGGTGAATAGGGGGTGTTGAGTCCAGTTCACTGAGCGAGGAGTAGGTCTTGTCTATTACATATTGGGTGTATGGAACGGTATCTGAGCGAATTTGAAACCCTTGTTTTATGCCTCACCCCACCTCACCTTTCCCGTTAAGCAGCCATAGTGTGTTTTCTAAACGTGTGACTCTGTTCTGTTTTGTAATTCAGTTCAATTGTAGCTGTTTTTACATTCCCTCTATAAGTGATAGCCTTTGATAAGTGTCTTTTTCTGTGTGACTTATTTCACTTAGAATCGTCGTACCTAAATCCACTCATCTTGCTTCTACTAGCCTTATGACATTGATTTCATGTCTGAGTGATATTCCATTGTACATAAGGACCACAACTTCTTTATCCATTTTTCTCTTTCCTGGGATATTTAAGGTGGCATGAAGTGGAGGTTCTTGTCAACAGAGCAGCACTAAACTTTGGGGTGCCTGTGTCTTGCTTAATTTTATTTTTCCCAATTTATACGCCCATGAGAGAACGTGCCCTATGCTCCCTAAGCTGTGTTTTTTCGATGTTTCAGGACACACCGTACACTTCTCCAGAGTGGCTGTTGGCAATTTACATCCCGCCCATCAGCGTAGCAAGGCTGCCATTTCTCCATGGCCTGTCCTGCATTTCTGGTTTTGACACTTTTTGCAGCATGGCCCTTTTGACCGATGGGAAGCGAGACTTCTTTGTAGCGCTGATTAGCCTTTCCAGGTTGCTTGGTTGGCCAAACAGGGCGTATGCGTTTTTTCCTGAATATATTCAGGAAAAAACGCATACGCCCTGTTTGGCCAAGGGCATCATTGTCGACGTTTTACCACTTTTCATGTGCTTTAAAGGCGATTCGAATCTACCTCCTGAAACCTGTTTCCTGCAATTCTGCCTTGCTTTCAAATCCTCTTCGTTGCCTTCCCTCAATATATCTGTGGATGAGAGTTATCATTTATAGCTCTGCGGGTTTGTGAATTGCAGTGTCCCTGAGCTCCATTTTTCAACTGGCTTTTTTGGGAGCTGGCCGCAAAAGCGCGGGATTGCCTCAGGCCCTATTCTGCTTCTGGGCGGCAGGCTGAGCCTGTGGTTAATTCTTCTTCCGGATGGGAAAATAGAGTGACCTGTGCGTGTCCCAACACCTAAATCTAGTCTCTCATTGGTTGCCCCTCTTCCCGTTCATCCTCAGGACAAATTGCAACCTGTAGGGAACAGGAGCTTAAAGGTGCTGATTCTCCAAGTAGGGAGATTGCTAGTAAAGTAGCTGGAAAGGCGAACCCGAGCACAAGGAGATGAGAAATGAGGTGCGTATTAGAAACTTTTCAAAATCACACGGTGTACCATCTTCTGGGTTTCTCATGCATGTTTTCGATGTAGGAAGATGCCCTTGAACCTGGAGATTTGGGACCCATGGGATGGGTAGCAGGCAGTATTACTTTAAAGGGTCTGCGTTTGCTCACCCAACCTCACCCAACCTTTCAGCCCCAAGAGTGTCCACCCTTATGTCTCATCCAGCTGTGGGTCTAGATATGGTCAATCCAGGTTGCATCACAGCCTCTGAACGAATTTTGTAAGAATTTCTCTCTCTTTCACTGTCTTTGTTTTACCGGTTTTTAAAAGTAATTTATTTTTATAATGGGGTTTAGCTGCTTTTCACGGCTGTGTTTATGCGGCTTTACACCCACTTGACTCACTTCCAGACAGATATCAATACATAGGTTTTAAGATTCTTACTAGTCACATATATTCTTGTGCGGTGAATAGGGGGTGTTGAGTCCATTTCACTGAGCGAGGAGTAGGTCTTGTCTATTACATATTGGGTGTATGGAACGGTATCTGAGCGAATTTGAAACCCTTGTTTTATGCCTCACCCCACCTCACCTTTCCCGTTAAGCAGCCATAGTGTGTTTTCTAAACGTGTGACTCTGTTCTGTTTTGTAATTCAGTTCAAGTGTAGCGGTTTTTACATTCCCTCTATAAGTGATAGCCTTTGATAAGTGTCTTTTTCTGTGTGACTTATTTCACTTAGAATCGTCGTACCTAAATCCACTCATCTTGCTTCTACTAGCCTTATGACATTGATTTCATGTCTGAGTGATATTCCATTGTACATAAGGACCACAACTTCTTTATCCATTTTTCTCTTTCCTGGGATATTTAAGGTGGCATGAAGTGGAGGTTCTTGTCAACAGAGCAGCACTAAACTTTGGGGTGCCTGTGTCTTGCTTAATTTTATTTTTCCCAATTTATACGCCCATGAGAGGACGTGCCCTATGCTCCCTAAGCTGTGTTTTTTCGATGTTTCAGGACACACCGTACACTTCTCCAGAGTGGCTGTTGGCAATTTACATCCCGCCCATCAGCGTAGCAAGGCTGCCATTTCTCCATGGCCTGTCCTGCATTTCTGGTTTTGACACTTTTTGCAGCATGGCCCTTTTGACCGATGGGAAGCGAGACTTCTTTGTAGCGCTGATTAGCCTTTCCAGGTTGCTTGGTTGGCCAAAAAGGGCGTATGCGTTTTTTCCTGAATATATTCAGGAAAAAACGCATACGCCCTGTTTGGCCAAGGGCATCATTGTCGACGTTTTACCACTTTTCATGTGCTTTAAAGGCGATTCGAATCTACCTCCTGAAACCTGTTTCCTGCAATTCTGCCTTGCTTTCAAATCCTCTTCGTTGCCTTCCCTCAATATATCTGTGGATGAGAGTTATCATTTATAGCTCTGCGGGTTTGTGAATTGCAGTGTCCCTGAGCTCCATTTTTCAACTGGCTTTTTTGGGAGCTGGCCGCAAAAGCGCGGGATTGCCTCAGGCCCTATTCTGCTTCTGGGCGGCAGGCTGAGCCTGTGGTTAATTCTTCTTCCCGATGGGAAAATAGAGTGACCTGTGCCTGTCCCAACACCTAGATCTAGTCTCTCATTGGTTGCCCCTCTTCCCGTTCATCCTCAGGACAAATTGCAACCTGTAGGGAACAGGAGCTTAAAGGTGCTGATTCTCCAAGTAGGGAGATTGCTAGTAAAGTAGCTGGAAAGGCGAACCCGAGCACAAGGAGATGAGAAATGAGGTGCGTATTAGAAACTTTTCAAAATCACACGGTGTACCATCTTCTGGGTTTCTCATGCATGTTTTCGATGTAGGAAGATGCCCTTGAACCTGGAGATTTGGGACCCATGGGATGGGTACCACGCAGTATTACTTTAAAGGGTCTGCGTTTGCTCACCCAACCTCACCCAACCTTTCAGCCCCAAGAGTGTCCACCCTTATGTCTCATCCAGCTGTGGCTCTAGATATGGTCAATCCAGGTTGCATCACAGCCTCTGAACGAATTTTGTAAGAATTTCTCTCTCTTTCACTGTCTTTGTTTTACCGGTTTTTAAAAGTAATTTATTTTTATAATGGGGTTTAGCTGCTTTTCACGGCTGTGTTTATGCGGCTTTACACCCACTTGACTCACTTCCAGACAGATATCAATACATAGGTTTTAAGATTCTTACTAGTCACATATATTCTTGTGCGGTGAATAGGGGGTGTTGAGTCCAGTTCACTGAGCGAGGAGTAGGTCTTGTCTATTACATATTGGGTGTATGGAACGGTATCTGAGCGAATTTGAAACCCTTGTTTTATGCCTCACCCCACCTCACCTTTCCCGTTAAGCAGCCATAGTGTGTTTTCTAAACGTGTGACTATGTTCTGTTTTGTAATTCAGTTCAAGTGTAGCGGTTTTTACATTCCCTCTATAAGTGATAGCCTTTGATAAGTGTCTTTTTCTGTGTGACTTATTTCACTTAGAATCGTCGTACCTAAATCCACTCATCTTGCTTCTACTAGCCTTATGACATTGATTTCATGTCTGAGTGATATTCCATTGTACATAAGGACCACAACTTCTTTATCCATTTTTCTCTTTCCTGGGATATTTAAGGTGTCATGAAGTGGAGGTTCTTGTCAACAGAGCAGCACTAAACTTTGGGGTGCCTGTGTCTTGCTTAATTTTATTTTTCCCAATTTATACGCCCATGAGAGGACGTGCCCTATGCTCCCTAAGCTGTGTTTTTTCGATGTTTCAGGACACACCGTACACTTCTCCAGAGTGGCTGTTGGCAATTTACATCCCGCCCATCAGCGTAGCAAGGCTGCCATTTCTCCATGGCCTGTCCTGCATTTCTGGTTTTGACACTTTTTGCAGCATGGCCCTTTTGACCGATGGGAAGCGAGACTTCTTTGTAGCGCTGATTAGCCTTTCCAGGTTGCTTGGTTGGCCAAACAGGGCGTATGCGTTTTTTCCTGAATATATTCAGGAAAAAACGCATACGCCCTGTTTGGCCAAGGGCATCATTGTCGACGTTTTACCACTTTTCATGTGCTTTAAAGGCGATTCGAATCTACCTCCTGAAACCTGTTTCCTGCAATTCTGCCTTGCTTTCAAATCCTCTTCGTTGCCTTCCCTCAATATATCTGTGGATGAGAGTTATCATTTATAGCTCTGCGTGTTTGTGAATTGCAGTGTCCCTGAGCTCCATTTTTCAACTGGCTTTTTTGGGAGCTGGCCGCAAAAGCGCGGGATTGCCTCAGGCACTATTCTGCTTCTGGGCGGCAGGCTGAGCCTGTGGTTAATTCTTCTTCCCGATGGGAAAATAGAGTGACCTGTGCCTGTCCCAACACCTAGATCTAGTCTCTCATTGGTTGCCCCTCTTCCCGTTCATCCTCAGGACAAATTGCAACCTGTAGGGAACAGGAGCTTAAAGGTGCTGATTCTCCAAGTAGGGAGATTGCTAGTAAAGTAGCTGGAAAGGCGAACCCGAGCACAAGGAGATGAGAAAAGAGGTGCGTATTAGAAACTTTTCAAAATCACACGGTGTACCATCTTCTGGGTTTCTCATGCATGTTTTCGATGTAGGAAGATGCCCTTGAACCTGGAGATTTGGGACCCATAGGATGGGTACCAGGCAGTATTACTTTAAAGGGTCTGCGTTTGCTCACCCAACCTCACCCAACCTTTCAGCCCCAAGAGTGTCCACCCTTATGTCTCATCCAGCTGTGGGTCTAGATATGGTCAATCCAGGTTGCATCACAGCCTCTGAACGAATTTTGAAAGAATTTCTCTCTCTTTCACTGTCTTTGTTTTACCGGTTATTAAAAGTAATTTATTTTTATAATGGGGTTTAGCTGCTTTTCACGGCTGTGTTTATGCGGCTTTACAACCACTTGACTCACTTCCAGACAGATATCAATACATAGGTTTTAAGATTCTTACTAGTCACATATATTCTTGTGCGGTGAATAGGGGGTGTTGAGTCCAGTTCACTGAGCGAGGAGTAGGTCTTGTCTATTACATATTGGGTGTATGGAACGGTATCTGAGCGAATTTGAAACCCTTGTTTTATGCTTCACCCCACCTCACCTTTCCCGATAAGCAGCCATAGTGTGTTTTCTAAACGTGTGACTCTGTTCTGTTTTGTAATTCAGTTCAAGTGTAGTGGTTTTTACATTCCCTCTATAAGTGATAGCCTTTGATAAGTGTCTTTTTCTGTGTGACTTATTTCACTTAGAATCGTCGTACCTAAATCCACTCATCTTGCTTCTACTAGCCTTATGACATTGATTTCATGTCTGAGTGATATTCCATTGTACATAAGGACCACAACTTCTTTATCCATTTTTCTCTTTCCTGGGATATTTAAGGTGGCATGAAGTGGAGGTTCTTGTCAACAGAGCAGCACTAAACTTTGGGGTGCCTGTGTCTTGCTTAATTTTATTTTTCCCAATTTATACGCCCATGAGAGGACGTGCCCTATGCTCCCTAAGCTGTGTTTTTTCGATGTTTCAGGACACACCGTACACTTCTCCAGAGTGGCTGTTGGCAATTTACATCCCGCCCATCAGCGTAGCAAGGCTGCCATTTCTCCATGGCCTGTCCTGCATTTCTGGTTTTGACACTTTTTGCAGCATGGCCCTTTTGACCGATGGGAAGCGAGACTTCTTTGTAGCGCTGATTAGCCTTTCCAGGTTGCTTGGTTGGCCAAACAGGGCGTATGCGTTTTTTCCTGATTATATTCAGGAAAAAACGCATACGCCCTGTTTGGCCAAGGGCATCATTGTCGACGTTTTACCACTTTTCATGTGCTTTAAAGGCGATTCGAATCTACCTCCTGAAACCTGTTTCCTGCAATTCTGCCTTGCTTTCAAATCCTCTTCGTTGCCTTCCCTCAATATATCTGTGGATGAGAGTTATCATTTATAGCTCTGCGGGTTTGTGAATTGCAGTGTCCCTGAGCTCCATTTTTCAACTGGCTTTTTTGGGAGCTGGCCGCAAAAGCGCGGGATTGCCTCAGGCCCTATTCTGCTTCTGGGCGGCAGGCTGAGCCTGTGGTTAATTCTTCTTCCCGATGGGAAAATAGAGTGACCTGTGCCTGTCCCAACACCTAGATCTAGTCTCTCATTGGTTGCCCCTCTTCCCGTTCATCCTCAGGACAAATTGCAACCTGTAGGGAACAGGAGCTTAAAGGTGCTGATTCTCCAAGTAGGGAGATTGCTAGTAAAGTAGCTGGAAAGGCGAACCCGAGCACAAGGAGATGAGAAATGAGGTGCGTATTAGAAACTTTTCAAAATCACACGGTGTACCATCTTCTGGGTTTCTCATGCATGATTTCGATGTAGGAAGATGCCCTTGAACCTGGAGATTTGGGACCCATGGGATGGGTACCAGGCAGTATTACTTTAAAGGGTCTGCGTTTGCTCACCCAACCTCACCCAACCTTTCAGCCCCAAGAGTGTCCACCCTTATGTCTCATCCAGCTGTGGGTCTAGATATGGTCAATCCAGGTTGCATCACAGCCTCTGAACGAATTTTGTAAGAATTTCTCTCTCTTTCACTGTCTTTGTTTTACCGGTTTTTAAAAGTAATTTATTTTTATAATGGGGTTTAGCTGCTTTTCACGGCTGTGTTTATGCGGCTTTACACCCACTTGACTCACTTCCAGACAGATATCAATACATAGGTTTTAAGATTCTTACTAGTCACATATATTCTTGTGCGGTGAATAGGGGGTGTTGAGTCCAGTTCACTGAGCGAGGAGTAGGTCTTGTCTATTACATATTGGGTGTATGGAACGGTATCTGAGCGAATTTGAAACCCTTGTTTTATGCCTCACCCCACCTCACCTTTCCCGTTAAGCAGCCATAGTGTGTTTTCTAAACGTGTGACTATGTTCTGTTTTGTAATTCAGTTCAAGTGTAGCGGTTTTTACATTCCCTCTATAAGTGATAGCCTTTGATAAGTGTCTTTTTCTGTGTGACTTATTTCACTTAGAATCGTCGTACCTAAATCCACTCATCTTGCTTCTACTAGCCTTATGACATTGATTTCATGTCTGAGTGATATTCCATTGTACATAAGGACCACAACTTCTTTATCCATTTTTCTCTTTCCTGGGATATTTAAGGTGTCATGAAGTGGAGGTTCTTGTCAACAGAGCAGCACTAAACTTTGGGGTGCCTGTGTCTTGCTTAATTTTATTTTTCCCAATTTATACGCCCATGAGAGGACGTGCCCTATGCTCCCTAAGCTGTGTTTTTTCGATGTTTCAGGACACACCGTACACTTCTCCAGAGTGGCTGTTGGCAATTTACATCCCGCCCATCAGCGTAGCAAGGCTGCCATTTCTCCATGGCCTGTCCTGCATTTCTGGTTTTGACACTTTTTGCAGCATGGCCCTTTTGACCGATGGGAAGCGAGACTTCTTTGTAGCGCTGATTAGCCTTTCCAGGTTGCTTGGTTGGCCAAACAGGGCGTATGCGTTTTTTCCTGAATATATTCAGGAAAAAACGCATACGCCCTGTTTGGCCAAGGGCATCATTGTCGACGTTTTGCCACTTTTCATGTGCTTTAAAGGCGATTCGAATCTACCTCCTGAAACCTGTTTCCTGCAATTCTGACTTGCTTTCAAATCCTCTTCGTTGCCTTCCCTCAATATATCTGTGGATGAGAGTTATCATTTATAGCTCTGCGGGTTTGTGATTTGCAGTGTCCCTGAGCTCCATTTTTCAACTGGCTTTTTTGGGAGCTGGCCGCAAATGCGCGGGATTGCCTCAGGCCCTATTCTGCTTCTGGGCCGCAGGCTGAGCCTGTGGTTAATTCTTCTTCCTGATGGGAAAATAGAGTGACCTGTGCCTGTCCCAACACATAGATCTAGTCTCTCATTGGTTGCCCCTCTTCCCGTTCATCCTCAGGACAAATTGCATCCTGTAGGGGACAGGAGCTTAAAGGTGCTGATTCTCCAAGTAGGGAGATTGCTAGTAAAGTAGCTGGAAAGGCGAACCCGAGCACAAGGAGATGAGAAATGAGGTGCGTATTAGAAACCTTTCAAAATCACACGGTGTACCATCTTCTGGGTTTCTCATGAATGTTTTCCATATAGGAAGATGCCCTTGAACCTGGAGATTTGGGACCCATGGGATGGGTACCAGGCAGTATTACTTTAAAGGGTCTGCGTTTGCTCACCCAACCTCACCCAACCTTTCAGCCCCAAGAGTGTCCACCCTTATGTCTCATCCAGCTGTGGGTCGAGATATGGTCAGTCCAGGTTGCATCACAGCCTCTGAACGAATTTTGTAAGAATTTCTCTCTCTTTCACTGTCTGTTTTACGGGTTTTTAAAAGTAATTTATTTTTATAATGGGGTTTAGCTGCTTTTCACGGCTGTGTTTATGCGGCTTTACACCCACTTGACTCACTTCCAGACAGATATCAATACATAGGTTTTAAGATTCTTACTAGTCACATATATTCTTGTGCGGTGAATAGGGGGTGTTGAGTCCAGTTCACTGAGCAAGGAGTAGGTCTTGTCTATTACATATTGGGTGTATGGAACGGTATCTGAGCGAATTTGAAACCCTTGTTTTATGCATCACCCCACCTCACCTTTCCCGTTAAGCAGCCATAGTGTGTTTTCTAAACGTGTGACTCTGTTCTGTTTTGTAATTCAGTTCAAGTGTAGCGGTTTTTACATTCCCTCTATAAGTGATAGCCTTTGATAAGTGTCTTTTTCTGTGTGACTTATTTCACTTAGAATCGTCGTACCTAAATCCACTCATCTTGCTTCTACTAGCCTTATGACATTGATTTCATGTCTGAGTGATATTCCATTGTACATAAGGACCACAACTTCTTTATCCATTTTTCTCTTTCCTGGGATATTTAAGGTGGCATGAAGTGGAGGTTCTTGTCAACAGAGCAGCACTAAACTTTGGGGTGCCTGTGTCTTGCTTAATTTTATTTTTCCCAATTTATACACCCATGAGAGGACGTGCCCTATGCTCCCTAAGCTGTGTTTTTTCGATGTTTCAGGACACACCGTACACTTCTCCAGAGTGGCTGTTGGCAATTTACATCCCGCCCATCAGCGTAGCAAGGCTGCCATTTCTCCATGGCCTGTCCTGCATTTCTGGTTTTGACACTTTTTGCAGCATGGCCCTTTTGACCGATGGGAAGCGAGACTTCTTTGTAGCGCTGATTAGCCTTTCCAGGTTGCTTGGTTGGCCAAACAGGGCGTATGCGTTTTTTCCTGAATATATTCAGGAAAAAACGCATACGCCCTGTTTGGCCAAGGGCATCATTGTCGACGTTTTACCACTTTTCATGTGCTTTAAAGGCGATTCGAATCTACCTCCTGAAACCTGTTTCCTGCAATTCTGCCTTGCTTTCAAATCCTCTTCGTTGCCTTCCCTCAATATATCTGTGGATGAGAGTTATCATTTATAGCTCTGCGGGTTTGTGAATTGCAGTGTCCCTGAGCTCCATTTTTCAACTGGCTTTTTTGGGAGCTGGCCGCAAAAGCGCGGGATTGCCTCAGGCACTATTCTGCTTCTGGGCGGCAGGCTGAGCCTGTGGTTAATTCTTCTTCCCGATGGGAAAATAGAGTGACCTGTGCCTGTCCCAACACCTAGATCTAGTCTCTCATTGGTTGCCCCTCTTCCCGTTCATCCTCAGGACAAATTGCAACCTGTAGGGAACAGGAGCTTAAAGGTGCTGATTCTCCAAGTAGGGAGATTGCTAGTAAAGTAGCTGGAAAGGCGAACCCGAGCACAAGGAGATGAGAAATGAGGTGCGTATTAGAAACTTTTCAAAATCACACGGTGTACCATCTTCTGGGTTTCTCATGCATGTTTTCGATGTAGGAAGATGCCCTTGAACCTGGAGATTTGGGACCCATGGGATGGGTAGCAGGCAGTATTACTTTAAAGGGTCTGCGTTTGCTCACCCAACCTCACCCAACCTTTCAGCCCCAAGAGTGTCCACCCTTATGTCTCATCCAGCTGTGGGTCTAGATATGGTCAATCCAGGTTGCATCACAGCCTCTGAACGAATTTTGTAAGAATTTCTCTCTCTTTCACTGTCTTTGTTTTACCGGTTTTTAAAAGTAATTTATTTTTATAATGGGGTTTAGCTGCTTTTCACGGCTGTGTTTATGCGGCTTTACACCCACTTGACTCACTTCCAGACAGATATCAATACATAGGTTTTAAGATTCTTACTAGTC
Organism: Eschrichtius robustus; assembly: GCF_028021215.1. Classification (NCBI taxonomy): domain Eukaryota; kingdom Metazoa; phylum Chordata; class Mammalia; order Artiodactyla; family Eschrichtiidae; genus Eschrichtius; species Eschrichtius robustus. Next base: position 149,360 of record NW_027175294.1, on the reverse strand, counting down.
ACATATATTCTTGTGCGGTGAATAGGGGGTGTTGAGTCCAGTTCACTGAGCGAGGAGTAGGTCTTGTCTATTACATATTGGGTGTATGGAACGGTATCTGAGCGAATTTGAAACCCTTGTTTTATGCCTCACCCCACCTCACCTTTCCCGTTAAGCAGCCATAGTGTGTTTTCTAAACGTGTGACTCTGTTCTGTTTTGTAATTCAGTTCAATTGTAGCGGTTTTTACATTCCCTCTATAAGTGATAGCCTTTGATAAGTGTCTTTTTCTGTGTGACTTATTTCACTTAGAATCGTCGTACCTAAATCCACTCATCTTGCTTCTACTAGCCTTATGACATTGATTTCATGTCTGAGTGATATTCCATTGTACATAAGGACCACAACTTCTTTATCCATTTTTCTCTTTCCTGGGATATTTAAGGTGGCATGAAGTGGAGGTTCTTGTCAACAGAGCAGCACTAAACTTTGGGGTGCCTGTGTCTTGCTTAATTTTATTTTTCCCAATTTATACGCCCATGAGAGAACGTGCCCTATGCTCCCTAAGCTGTGTTTTTTCGATGTTTCAGGACACACCGTACACTTCTCCAGAGTGGCTGTTGGCAATTTACATCCCGCCCATCAGCGTAGCAAGGCTGCCATTTCTCCATGGCCTGTCCTGCATTTCTGGTTTTGACACTTTTTGCAGCATGGCCCTTTTGACCGATGGGAAGCGAGACTTCTTTGTAGCGCTGATTAGCCTTTCCAGGTTGCTTGGTTGGCCAAACAGGGCGTATGCGTTTTTTCCTGAATATATTCAGGAAAAAACGCATACGCCCTGTTTGGCCAAGGGCATCATTGTCGACGTTTTACCACTTTTCATGTGCTTTAAAGGCGATTCGAATCTACCTCCTGAAACCTGTTTCCTGCAATTCTGCCTTGCTTTCAAATCCTCTTCGTTGCCTTCCCTCAATATATCTGTGGATGAGAGTTATCATTTATAGCTCTGCGGGTTTGTGAATTGCAGTGTCCCTGAGCTCCATTTTTCAACTGGCTTTTTTGGGAGCTGGCCGCAAAAGCGCGGGATTGCCTCAGGCCCTATTCTGCTTCTGGGCGGCAGGCTGAGCCTGTGGTTAATTCTTCTTCCGGATGGGAAAATAGAGTGACCTGTGCCTGTCCCAACACCTAAATCTAGTCTCTCATTGGTTGCCCCTCTTCCCGTTCATCCTCAGGACAAATTGCAACCTGTAGGGAACAGGAGCTTAAAGGTGCTGATTCTCCAAGTAGGGAGATTGCTAGTAAAGTAGCTGGAAAGGCGAACCCGAGCACAAGGAGATGAGAAATGAGGTGCGTATTAGAAACTTTTCAAAATCACACGGTGTACCATCTTCTGGGTTTCTCATGCATGTTTTCGATGTAGGAAGATGCCCTTGAACCTGGAGATTTGGGACCCATGGGATGGGTACCAGGCAGTATTACTTTAAAGGGTCTGCGTTTGCTCACCCAACCTCACCCAACCTTTCAGCCCCAAGAGTGTCCACCCTTATGTCTCATCCAGCTGTGGGTCTAGATATGGTCAATCCAGGTTGCATCACAGCCTCTGAACGAATTTTGTAAGAATTTCTCTCTCTTTCACTGTCTTTGTTTTACCGGTTTTTAAAAGTAATTTATTTTTATAATGGGGTTTAGCTGCTTTTCACGGCTGTGTTTATGCGGCTTTACACCCACTTGACTCACTTCCAGACAGATATCAATACATAGGTTTTAAGATTCTTACTAGTCACATATATTCTTGTGCGGTGAATAGGGGGTGTTGAGTCCATTTCACTGAGCGAGGAGTAGGTCTTGTCTATTACATATTGGGTGTATGGAACGGTATCTGAGCGAATTTGAAACCCTTGTTTTATGCCTCACCCCACCTCACCTTTCCCGTTAAGCAGCCATAGTGTGTTTTCTAAACGTGTGACTCTGTTCTGTTTTGTAATTCAGTTCAAGTGTAGCGGTTTTTACATTCCCTCTATAAGTGATAGCCTTTGATAAGTGTCTTTTTCTGTGTGACTTATTTCACTTAGAATCGTCGTACCTAAATCCACTCATCTTGCTTCTACTAGCCTTATGACATTGATTTCATGTCTGAGTGATATTCCATTGTACATAAGGACCACAACTTCTTTATCCATTTTTCTCTTTCCTGGGATATTTAAGGTGTCATGAAGTGGAGGTTCTTGTCAACAGAGCAGCCCTAAACTTTGGGGTGCCTGTGTCTTGCTGATTTTTAGTTTTCCCAATTTATACGCCCATGAGAGGGCGTGCCCTATGCTCCCTAAGCTGTATTTTTTCGATGTTTCAGGACACACCGTACACTTCTCCAGAGTGGCTGTTGGCAATTTACATCCCGCCCATCAGCGTAGCAAGGCTGCCATTTCTCCATGGCCTGTCCTGCATTTCTGGTTTTGACACTTTTTGCAGCATGGCCCTTTTGACCGATGGGAAGCGAGACTTCTTTGTAGCGCTGATTAGCCTTTCCAGGTTGCTTGGTTGGCCAAACAGGGCGTATGCGTTTTTTCCTGCATATATTCAGGAAAAAACGCATACGCCCTGTTTGGCCAAGGGCATCATTGTCGACGTTTTACCACTTTTCATGTGCTTTAAAGGCGATTCGAATCTACCTCCTGAAACCTGTTTCCTGCAATTCTGCCTTGCTTTCAAATCCTCTTCGTTGCCTTCCCTCAATATATCTGTGGATGAGAGTTATCATTTATAGCTCTGCGGGTTTGTGAATTGCAGTGTCCCTGAGCTCCATTTTTCAACTGGCTTTTTTGGGAGCTGGCCGCAAAAGCGCGGGATTGCCTCAGGCACTATTCTGCTTCTGGGCGGCAGGCTGAGCCTGTGGTTAATTCTTCTTCCCGATGGGAAATTAGAGTGACCTGTGCCTGTCCCAACACCTAGATCTAGTCTCTCATTGGTTGCCCCTCTTCCCGTTCATCCTCAGGACAAATTGCAACCTGTAGGGAACAGGAGCTTAAAGGTGCTGATTCTCCAAGTAGGGAGATTGCTAGTAAAGTAGCTGGAAAGGCGAACCCGAGCACAAGGAGATGAGAAATGAGGTGCGTATTAGAAACTTTTCAAAATCACACGGTGTACCATCTTCAGGGTTTCTCATGCATGTTTTCGATGTAGGAAGATGCCCTTGAACCTGGAGATTTGGGACCCATGGGATGGGTAGCAGGCAGTATTACTTTAAAGGGTCTGCGTTTGCTCACCCAACCTCACCCAACCTTTCAGCCCCAAGAGTGTCCACCCTTATGTCTCATCCAGCTGTGGGTCTAGATATGGTCAATCCAGGTTGCATCACAGCCTCTGAACGAATTTTGTAAGAATTTCTCTCTCTTTCACTGTCTTTGTTTTACCGGTTTTTAAAAGTAATTTATTTTTATAATGGGGTTTAGCTGCTTTTCACGGCTGTGTTTATGCGGCTTTACACCCACTTGACTCACTTCCAGACAGATATCAATACATAGGTTTTAAGATTCTTACTAGTCACATATATTCTTGTGCGGTGAATAGGGGGTGTTGAGTCCAGTTCACTGAGCGAGGAGTAGGTCTTGTCTATTACATATTGGGTGTATGGAACGGTATCTGAGCGAATTTGAAACCCTTGTTTTATGCCTCACCCCACCTCACCTTTCCCGTTAAGCAGCCATAGTGTGTTTTCTAAACGTGTGACTCTGTTCTGTTTTGTAATTCAGTTCAATTGTAGCTGTTTTTACATTCCCTCTATAAGTGATAGCCTTTGATAAGTGTCTTTTTCTGTGTGACTTATTTCACTTAGAATCGTCGTACCTAAATCCACTCATCTTGCTTCTACTAGCCTTATGACATTGATTTCATGTCTGAGTGATATTCCATTGTACATAAGGACCACAACTTCTTTATCCATTTTTCTCTTTCCTGGGATATTTAAGGTGGCATGAAGTGGAGGTTCTTGTCAACAGAGCAGCACTAAACTTTGGGGTGCCTGTGTCTTGCTTAATTTTATTTTTCCCAATTTATACGCCCATGAGAGAACGTGCCCTATGCTCCCTAAGCTGTGTTTTTTCGATGTTTCAGGACACACCGTACACTTCTCCAGAGTGGCTGTTGGCAATTTACATCCCGCCCATCAGCGTAGCAAGGCTGCCATTTCTCCATGGCCTGTCCTGCATTTCTGGTTTTGACACTTTTTGCAGCATGGCCCTTTTGACCGATGGGAAGCGAGACTTCTTTGTAGCGCTGATTAGCCTTTCCAGGTTGCTTGGTTGGCCAAACAGGGCGTATGCGTTTTTTCCTGAATATATTCAGGAAAAAACGCATACGCCCTGTTTGGCCAAGGGCATCATTGTCGACGTTTTACCACTTTTCATGTGCTTTAAAGGCGATTCGAATCTACCTCCTGAAACCTGTTTCCTGCAATTCTGCCTTGCTTTCAAATCCTCTTCGTTGCCTTCCCTCAATATATCTGTGGATGAGAGTTATCATTTATAGCTCTGCGGGTTTGTGAATTGCAGTGTCCCTGAGCTCCATTTTTCAACTGGCTTTTTTGGGAGCTGGCCGCAAAAGCGCGGGATTGCCTCAGGCCCTATTCTGCTTCTGGGCGGCAGGCTGAGCCTGTGGTTAATTCTTCTTCCGGATGGGAAAATAGAGTGACCTGTGCCTGTCCCAACACCTAAATCTAGTCTCTCATTGGTTGCCCCTCTTCCCGTTCATCCTCAGGACAAATTGCAACCTGTAGGGAACAGGAGCTTAAAGGTGCTGATTCTCCAAGTAGGGAGATTGCTAGTAAAGTAGCTGGAAAGGCGAACCCGAGCACAAGGAGATGAGAAATGAGGTGCGTATTAGAAACTTTTCAAAATCACACGGTGTACCATCTTCTGGGTTTCTCATGCATGTTTTCGATGTAGGAAGATGCCCTTGAACCTGGAGATTTGGGACCCATGGGATGGGTACCAGGCAGTATTACTTTAAAGGGTCTGCGTTTGCTCACCCAACCTCACCCAACCTTTCAGCCCCAAGAGTGTCCACCCTTATGTCTCATCCAGCTGTGGGTCTAGATATGGTCAATCCAGGTTGCATCACAGCCTCTGAACGAATTTTGTAAGAATTTCTCTCTCTTTCACTGTCTTTGTTTTACCGGTTTTTAAAAGTAATTTATTTTTATAATGGGGTTTAGCTGCTTTTCACGGCTGTGTTTATGCGGCTTTACACCCACTTGACTCACTTCCAGACAGATATCAATACATAGGTTTTAAGATTCTTACTAGTCACATATATTCTTGTGCGGTGAATAGGGGGTGTTGAGTCCATTTCACTGAGCGAGGAGTAGGTCTTGTCTATTACATATTGGGTGTATGGAACGGTATCTGAGCGAATTTGAAACCCTTGTTTTATGCCTCACCCCACCTCACCTTTCCCGTTAAGCAGCCATAGTGTGTTTTCTAAACGTGTGACTCTGTTCTGTTTTGTAATTCAGTTCAAGTGTAGCGGTTTTTACATTCCCTCTATAAGTGATAGCCTTTGATAAGTGTCTTTTTCTGTGTGACTTATTTCACTTAGAATCGTCGTACCTAAATCCACTCATCTTGCTTCTACTAGCCTTATGACATTGATTTCATGTCTGAGTGATATTCCATTGTACATAAGGACCACAACTTCTTTATCCATTTTTCTCTTTCCTGGGATATTTAAGGTGGCATGAAGTGGAGGTTCTTGTCAACAGAGCAGCACTAAACTTTGGGGTGCCTGTGTCTTGCTTAATTTTATTTTTCCCAATTTATACGCCCATGAGAGGACGTGCCCTATGCTCCCTAAGCTGTGTTTTTTCGATGTTTCAGGACACACCGTACACTTCTCCAGAGTGGCTGTTGGCAATTTACATCCCGCCCATCAGCGTAGCAAGGCTGCCATTTCTCCATGGCCTGTCCTGCATTTCTGGTTTTGACACTTTTTGCAGCATGGCCCTTTTGACCGATGGGAAGCGAGACTTCTTTGTAGCGCTGATTAGCCTTTCCAGGTTGCTTGGTTGGCCAAAAAGGGCGTATGCGTTTTTTCCTGAATATATTCAGGAAAAAACGCATACGCCCTGTTTGGCCAAGGGCATCATTGTCGACGTTTTACCACTTTTCATGTGCTTTAAAGGCGATTCGAATCTACCTCCTGAAACCTGTTTCCTGCAATTCTGCCTTGCTTTCAAATCCTCTTCGTTGCCTTCCCTCAATATATCTGTGGATGAGAGTTATCATTTATAGCTCTGCGGGTTTGTGAATTGCAGTGTCCCTGAGCTCCATTTTTCAACTGGCTTTTTTGGGAGCTGGCCGCAAAAGCGCGGGATTGCCTCAGGCCCTATTCTGCTTCTGGGCGGCAGGCTGAGCCTGTGGTTAATTCTTCTTCCCGATGGGAAAATAGAGTGACCTGTGCCTGTCCCAACACCTAGATCTAGTCTCTCATTGGTTGCCCCTCTTCCCGTTCATCCTCAGGACAAATTGCAACCTGTAGGGAACAGGAGCTTAAAGGTGCTGATTCTCCAAGTAGGGAGATTGCTAGTAAAGTAGCTGGAAAGGCGAACCCGAGCACAAGGAGATGAGAAATGAGGTGCGTATTAGAAACTTTTCAAAATCACACGGTGTACCATCTTCTGGGTTTCTCATGCATGTTTTCGATGTAGGAAGATGCCCTTGAACCTGGAGATTTGGGACCCATGGGATGGGTACCAGGCAGTATTACTTTAAAGGGTCTGCGTTTGCTCACCCAACCTCACCCAACCTTTCAGCCCCAAGAGTGTCCACCCTTATGTCTCATCCAGCTGTGGCTCTAGATATGGTCAATCCAGGTTGCATCACAGCCTCTGAACGAATTTTGTAAGAATTTCTCTCTCTTTCACTGTCTTTGTTTTACCGGTTTTTAAAAGTAATTTATTTTTATAATGGGGTTTAGCTGCTTTTCACGGCTGTGTTTATGCGGCTTTACACCCACTTGACTCACTTCCAGACAGATATCAATACATAGGTTTTAAGATTCTTACTAGTCACATATATTCTTGTGCGGTGAATAGGGGGTGTTGAGTCCAGTTCACTGAGCGAGGAGTAGGTCTTGTCTATTACATATTGGGTGTATGGAACGGTATCTGAGCGAATTTGAAACCCTTGTTTTATGCCTCACCCCACCTCACCTTTCCCGTTAAGCAGCCATAGTGTGTTTTCTAAACGTGTGACTCTGTTCTGTTTTGTAATTCAGTTCAAGTGTAGCGGTTTTTACATTCCCTCTATAAGTGATAGCCTTTGATAAGTGTCTTTTTCTGTGTGACTTATTTCACTTAGAATCGTCGTACCTAAATCCACTCATCTTGCTTCTACTAGCCTTATGACATTGATTTCATGTCTGAGTGATATTCCATTGTACATAAGGACCACAACTTCTTTATCCATTTTTCTCTTTCCTGGGATATTTAAGGTGTCATGAAGTGGAGGTTCTTGTCAACAGAGCAGCACTAAACTTTGGGGTGCCTGTGTCTTGCTTAATTTTATTTTTCCCAATTTATACGCCCATGAGAGGACGTGCCCTATGCTCCCTAAGCTGTGTTTTTTCGATGTTTCAGGACACACCGTACACTTCTCCAGAGTGGCTGTTGGCAATTTACATCCCGCCCATCAGCGTAGCAAGGCTGCCATTTCTCCATGGCCTGTCCTGCATTTCTGGTTTTGACACTTTTTGCAGCATGGCCCTTTTGACCGATGGGAAGCGAGACTTCTTTGTAGCGCTGATTAGCCTTTCCAGGTTGCTTGGTTGGCCAAACAGGGCGTATGCGTTTTTTCCTGAATATATTCAGGAAAAAACGCATACGCCCTGTTTGGCCAAGGGCATCATTGTCGACGTTTTACCACTTTTCATGTGCTTTAAAGGCGATTCGAATCTACCTCCTGAAACCTGTTTCCTGCAATTCTGCCTTGCTTTCAAATCCTCTTCGTTGCCTTCCCTCAATATATCTGTGGATGAGAGTTATCATTTATAGCTCTGCGTGTTTGTGAATTGCAGTGTCCCTGAGCTCCATTTTTCAACTGGCTTTTTTGGGAGCTGGCCGCAAAAGCGCGGGATTGCCTCAGGCACTATTCTGCTTCTGGGCGGCAGGCTGAGCCTGTGGTTAATTCTTCTTCCCGATGGGAAAATAGAGTGACCTGTGCCTGTCCCAACACCTAGATCTAGTCTCTCATTGGTTGCCCCTCTTCCCGTTCATCCTCAGGACAAATTGCAACCTGTAGGGAACAGGAGCTTAAAGGTGCTGATTCTCCAAGTAGGGAGATTGCTAGTAAAGTAGCTGGAAAGGCGAACCCGAGCACAAGGAGATGAGAAAAGTGGTGCGTATTAGAAACTTTTCAAAATCACACGGTGTACCATCTTCTGGGTTTCTCATGCATGTTTTCGATGTAGGAAGATGCCCTTGAACCTGGAGATTTGGGACCCATGGGATGGGTACCAGGCAGTATTACTTTAAAGGGTCTGCGTTTGCTCACCCAACCTCACCCAACCTTTCAGCCCCAAGAGTGTCCACCCTTATGTCTCATCCAGCTGTGGGTCTAGATATGGTCAATCCAGGTTGCATCACAGCCTCTGAACGAATTTTGAAAGAATTTCTCTCTCTTTCACTGTCTTTGTTTTACCGGTTATTAAAAGTAATTTATTTTTATAATGGGGTTTAGCTGCTTTTCACGGCTGTGTTTATGCGGCTTTACAACCACTTGACTCACTTCCAGACAGATATCAATACATAGGTTTTAAGATTCTTACTAGTCACATATATTCTTGTGCGGTGAATAGGGGGTGTTGAGTCCAGTTCACTGAGCGAGGAGTAGGTCTTGTCTATTACATATTGGGTGTATGGAACGGTATCTGAGCGAATTTGAAACCCTTGTTTTATGCATCACCCCACCTCACCTTTCCCGCTCAGCAGCCATAGTGTGTTTTCTAAACGTGTGACTCTGTTCTGTTTTGTAATTCAGTTCAAGTGTAGCGGTTTTTACATTCCTTCTATAAGTGATAGCCTTTGATAAGTGTCTTTTTCTGTGTGACTTATTTCACTTAGAATCGTCGTACCTAAATCCACTCATCTTGCTTCTACTAGCCTTATGACATTGATTTCATGTCTGAGTGATATTCCATTGTACATAAGGACCACAACTTCTTTATCCATTTTTCTCTTTCCTGGGATATTTAAGGTGTCATGAAGTGGAGGTTCTTGTCAACAGAGCAGCACTAAACTTTGGGGTGCCTGTGTCTTGCTTAATTTTATTTTTCCCAATTTATACGCCCATGAGAGGACGTGCCCTATGCTCCCTAAGCTGTGTTTTTTCGATGTTTCAGGACACACCGTACACTTCTCCAGAGTGGCTGTTGGCAATTTACATCCCGCCCATCAGCGTAGCAAGGCTGCCATTTCTCCATGGCCTGTCCTGCATTTCTGGTTTTGACACTTTTTGCAGCATGGCCCTTTTGACCGATGGGAAGCGAGACTTCTTTGTAGCGCTGATTAGCCTTTCCAGGTTGCTTGGTTGGCCAAACAGGGCGTATGCGTTTTTTCCTGAATATATTCAGGAAAAAACGCATACGCCCTGTTTGGCCAAGGGCATCATTGTCGACGTTTTACCACTTTTCATGTGCTTTAAAGGCGATTCGAATCTACCTCCTGAAACCTGTTTCCTGCAATTCTGCCTTGCTTTCAAATCCTCTTCGTTGCCTTCCCTCAATATATCTGTGGATGAGAGTTATCATTTATAGCTCTGCGGGTTTGTGAATTGCAGTGTCCCTGAGCTCCATTTTTCAACTGGCTTTTTTGGGAGCTGGCCGCAAAAGCGCGGGATTGCCTCAGGCCCTATTCTGCTTCTGGGCGGCAGGCTGAGCCTGTGGTTAATTCTTCTTCCCGATGGGAAAATAGAGTGACCTGTGCCTGTCCCAACACCTAGATCTAGTCTCTCATTGGTTGCCCCTCTTCCCGTTCATCCTCAGGACAAATTGCAACCTGTAGGGAACAGGAGCTTAAAGGTGCTGATTCTCCAAGTAGGGAGATTGCTAGTAAAGTAGCTGGAAAGGCGAACCCGAGCACAAGGAGATGAGAAATGAGGTGCGTATTAGAAACTTTTCAAAATCACACGGTGTACCATCTTCTGGGTTTCTCATGCATGTTTTCGATGTAGGAAGATGCCCTTGAACCTGGAGATTTGGGACCCATGGGATGGGTACCAGGCAGTATTACTTTAAAGGGTCTGCGTTTGCTCACCCAACCTCACCCAACCTTTCAGCCCCAAGAGTGTCCACCCTTATGTCTCATCCAGCTGTGGGTCTAGATATGGTCAATCCAGGTTGCATCACAGCCTCTGAACGAATTTTGTAAGAATTTCTCTCTCTTTCACTGTCTTTGTTTTACCGGTTTTTAAAAGTAATTTATTTTTATAATGGGGTTTAGCTGCTTTTCACGGCTGTGTTTATGCGGCTTTACACCCACTTGACTCACTTCCAGACAGATATCAATACATAGGTTTTAAGATTCTTACTAGTCACATATATTCTTGTGCGGTGAATAGGGGGTGTTGAGTCCATTTCACTGAGCGAGGAGTAGGTCTTGTCTATTACATATTGGGTGTATGGAACGGTATCTGAGCGAATTTGAAACCCTTGTTTTATGCCTCACCCCACCTCACCTTTCCCGTTAAGCAGCCATAGTGTGTTTTCTAAACGTGTGACTCTGTTCTGTTTTGTAATTCAGTTCAAGTGTAGCGGTTTTTACATTCCCTCTATAAGTGATAGCCTTTGATAAGTGTCTTTTTCTGTGTGACTTATTTCACTTAGAATCGTCGTACCTAAATCCACTCATCTTGCTTCTACTAGCCTTATGACATTGATTTCATGTCTGAGTGATATTCCATTGTACATAAGGACCACAACTTCTTTATCCATTTTTCTCTTTCCTGGGATATTTAAGGTGTCATGAAGTGGAGGTTCTTGTCAACAGAGCAGCACTAAACTTTGGGGTGCCTGTGTCTTGCTTAATTTTATTTTTCCCAATTTATACGCCCATGAGAGGACGTGCCCTATGCTCCCTAAGCTGTGTTTTTTCGATGTTTCAGGACACACCGTACACTTCTCCAGAGTGGCTGTTGGCAATTTACATCCCGCCCATCAGCGTAGCAAGGCTGCCATTTCTCCATGGCCTGTCCTGCATTTCTGGTTTTGACACTTTTTGCAGCATGGCCCTTTTGACCGATGGGAAGCGAGACTTCTTTGTAGCGCTGATTAGCCTTTCCAGGTTGCTTGGTTGGCCAAACAGGGCGTATGCGTTTTTTCCTGAATATATTCAGGAAAAAACGCATACGCCCTGTTTGGCCAAGGGCATCATTGTCGACGTTTTACCACTTTTTATGTGCTTTAAAGGCGATTCGAATCTACCTCCTGAAACCTGTTTCCTGCAATTCTGCCTTGCTTTCAAATCCTCTTCGTTGCCTTCCCTCAATATATCTGTGGATGAGAGTTATCATTTATAGCTCTGCGGGTTTGTGAATTGCAGTGTCCCTGAGCTCCATTTTTCAACTGGCTTTTTTGGGAGCTGGCCGCAAAAGCGCGGGATTGCCTCAGGCCCTATTCTGCTTCTGGGCGGCAGGCTGAGCCTGTGGTTAATTCTTCTTCCCGATGGGAAAATAGAGTGACCTGTGCCTGTCCCAACACCTAGATCTAGTCTCTCATTGGTTGCCCCTCTTCCCGTTCATCCTCAGGACAAATTGCAACCTGTAGGGAACAGGAGCTTAAAGGTGCTGATTCTCCAAGTAGGGAGATTGCTAGTAAAGTAGCTGGAAAGGCGAACCCGAGCACAAGGAGATGAGAAATGAGGTGCGTATTAGAAACTTTTCAAAATCACACGGTGTACCATCTTCTGGGTTTCTCATGCATGTTTTCGATGTAGGAAGATGCCCTTGAACCTGGAGATTTGGGACCCATGGGATGGGTACCAGGCAGTATTACTTTAAAGGGTCTGCGTTTGCTCACCCAACCTCACCCAACCTTTCAGCCCCAAGAGTGTCCACCCTTATGTCTCATCCAGCTGTGGGTCTAGATATGGTCAATCCAGGTTGCATCACAGCCTCTGAACGAATTTTGTAAGAATTTCTCTCTCTTTCACTGTCTTTGTTTTACCGGTTTTTAAAAGTAATTTATTTTTATAATGGGGTTTAGCTGCTTTTCACGGCTGTGTTTATGCGGCTTTACACCCACTTGACTCACTTCCAGACAGATATCAATACATAGGTTTTAAGATTCTTACTAGTCACATATATTTTTGTGCGGTGAATAGGGGGTGTTGAGTCCATTTCACTGAGCGAGGAGTAGGTCTTGTCTATTACATATTGGGTGTATGGAACGTTATCTGAGCGAATTTGAAACCCTTGTTTTATGCCTCACCCCACCTCACCTTTCCCGTTAAGCAGCCATAGTGTGTTTTCTAAACGTGTGACTCTGTTCTGTTTTGTAATTCAGTTCAAGTGTAGCGGTTTTTACATTCCCTCTATAAGTGATAGCCTTTGATAAGTGTCTTTTTCTGTGTGACTTATTTCACTTAGAATCGTCGTACCTAAATCCACTCATCTTGCTTCTACTAGCCTTATGACATTGATTTCATGTCTGAGTGATATTCCATTGTACATAAGGACCACAACTTCTTTATCCATTTTTCTCTTTCCTGGGATATTTAAGGTGGCATGAAGTGGAGGTTCTTGTCAACAGAGCAGCACTAAACTTTGGGGTGCCTGTGTCTTGCTTAATTTTATTTTTCCCAATTTATACGCCCATGAGAGGACGTGCCCTATGCTCCCTAAGCTGTGTTTTTTCGATGTTTCAGGACACACCGTACACTTCTCCAGAGTGGCTGTTGGCAATTTACATCCCGCCCATCAGCGTAGCAAGGCTGCCATTTCTCCATGGCCTGTCCTGCATTTCTGGTTTTGACACTTTTTGCAGCATGGCCCTTTTGACCGATGGGAAGCGAGACTTCTTTGTAGCGCTGATTAGCCTTTCCAGGTTGCTTGGTTGGCCAAAAAGGGCGTATGCGTTTTTTCCTGAATATATTCAGGAAAAAACGCATACGCCCTGTTTGGCCAAGGGCATCATTGTCGACGTTTTACCACTTTTCATGTGCTTTAAAGGCGATTCGAATCTACCTCCTGAAACCTGTTTCCTGCAATTCTGCCTTGCTTTCAAATCCTCTTCGTTGCCTTCCCTCAATATATCTGTGGATGAGAGTTATCATTTATAGCTCTGCGGGTTTGTGAATTGCAGTGTCCCTGAGCTCCATTTTTCAACTGGCTTTTTTGGGAGCTGGCCGCAAAAGCGCGGGATTGCCTCAGGCCCTATTCTGCTTCTGGGCGGCAGGCTGAGCCTGTGGTTAATTCTTCTTCCCGATGGGAAAATAGAGTGACCTGTGCCTGTCCCAACACCTAGATCTAGTCTCTCATTGGTTGCCCCTCTTCCCGTTCATCCTCAGGACAAATTGCAACCTGTAGGGAACAGGAGCTTAAAGGTGCTGATTCTCCAAGTAGGGAGATTGCTAGTAAAGTAGCTGGAAAGGCGAACCCGAGCACAAGGAGATGAGAAATGAGGTGCGTATTAGAAACTTTTCAAAATCACACGGTGTACCATCTTCTGGGTTTCTCATGCATGTTTTCGATGTAGGAAGATGCCCTTGAACCTGGAGATTTGGGACCCATGGGATGGGTACCAGGCAGTATTACTTTAAAGGGTCTGCGTTTGCTCACCCAACCTCACCCAACCTTTCAGCCCCAAGAGTGTCCACCCTTATGTCTCATCCAGCTGTGGCTCTAGATATGGTCAATCCAGGTTGCATCACAGCCTCTGAACGAATTTTGTAAGAATTTCTCTCTCTTTCACTGTCTTTGTTTTACCGGTTTTTAAAAGTAATTTATTTTTATAATGGGGTTTAGCTGCTTTTCACGGCTGTGTTTATGCGGCTTTACACCCACTTGACTCACTTCCAGACAGATATCAATACATAGGTTTTAAGATTCTTACTAGTCACATATATTCTTGTGCGGTGAATAGGGGGTGTTGAGTCCAGTTCACTGAGCGAGGAGTAGGTCTTGTCTATTACATATTGGGTGTATGGAACGGTATCTGAGCGAATTTGAAACCCTTGTTTTATGCCTCACCCCACCTCACCTTTCCCGTTAAGCAGCCATAGTGTGTTTTCTAAACGTGTGACTCTGTTCTGTTTTGTAATTCAGTTCAAGTGTAGCGGTTTTTACATTCCCTCTATAAGTGATAGCCTTTGATAAGTGTCTTTTTCTGTGTGACTTATTTCACTTAGAATCGTCGTACCTAAATCCACTCATCTTGCTTCTACTAGCCTTATGACATTGATTTCATGTCTGAGTGATATTCCATTGTACATAAGGACCACAACTTCTTTATCCATTTTTCTCTTTCCTGGGATATTTAAGGTGTCATGAAGTGGAGGTTCTTGTCAACAGAGCAGCACTAAACTTTGGGGTGCCTGTGTCTTGCTTAATTTTATTTTTCCCAATTTATACGCCCATGAGAGGACGTGCCCTATGCTCCCTAAGCTGTGTTTTTTCGATGTTTCAGGACACACCGTACACTTCTCCAGAGTGGCTGTTGGCAATTTACATCCCGCCCATCAGCGTAGCAAGGCTGCCATTTCTCCATGGCCTGTCCTGCATTTCTGGTTTTGACACTTTTTGCAGCATGGCCCTTTTGACCGATGGGAAGCGAGACTTCTTTGTAGCGCTGATTAGCCTTTCCAGGTTGCTTGGTTGGCCAAACAGGGCGTATGCGTTTTTTCCTGAATATATTCAGGAAAAAACGCATACGCCCTGTTTGGCCAAGGGCATCATTGTCGACGTTTTACCACTTTTCATGTGCTTTAAAGGCGATTCGAATCTACCTCCTGAAACCTGTTTCCTGCAATTCTGCCTTGCTTTCAAATCCTCTTCGTTGCCTTCCCTCAATATATCTGTGGATGAGAGTTATCATTTATAGCTCTGCGTGTTTGTGAATTGCAGTGTCCCTGAGCTCCATTTTTCAACTGGCTTTTTTGGGAGCTGGCCGCAAAAGCGCGGGATTGCCTCAGGCACTATTCTGCTTCTGGGCGGCAGGCTGAGCCTGTGGTTAATTCTTCTTCCCGATGGGAAAATAGAGTGACCTGTGCCTGTCCCAACACCTAGATCTAGTCTCTCATTGGTTGCCCCTCTTCCCGTTCATCCTCAGGACAAATTGCAACCTGTAGGGAACAGGAGCTTAAAGGTGCTGATTCTCCAAGTAGGGAGATTGCTAGTAAAGTAGCTGGAAAGGCGAACCCGAGCACAAGGAGATGAGAAAAGTGGTGCGTATTAGAAACTTTTCAAAATCACACGGTGTACCATCTTCTGGGTTTCTCATGCATGTTTTCGATGTAGGAAGATGCCCTTGAACCTGGAGATTTGGGACCCATGGGATGGGTACCAGGCAGTATTACTTTAAAGGGTCTGCGTTTGCTCACCCAACCTCACCCAACCTTTCAGCCCCAAGAGTGTCCACCCTTATGTCTCATCCAGCTGTGGGTCTAGATATGGTCAATCCAGGTTGCATCACAGCCTCTGAACGAATTTTGAAAGAATTTCTCTCTCTTTCACTGTCTTTGTTTTACCGGTTATTAAAAGTAATTTATTTTTATAATGGGGTTTAGCTGCTTTTCACGGCTGTGTTTATGCGGCTTTACAACCACTTGACTCACTTCCAGACAGATATCAATACATAGGTTTTAAGATTCTTACTAGTCACATATATTCTTGTGCGGTGAATAGGGGGTGTTGAGTCCAGTTCACTGAGCGAGGAGTAGGTCTTGTCTATTACATATTGGGTGTATGGAACGGTATCTGAGCGAATTTGAAACCCTTGTTTTATGCATCACCCCACCTCACCTTTCCCGCTCAGCAGCCATAGTGTGTTTTCTAAACGTGTGACTCTGTTCTGTTTTGTAATTCAGTTCAAGTGTAGCGGTTTTTACATTCCTTCTATAAGTGATAGCCTTTGATAAGTGTCTTTTTCTGTGTGACTTATTTCACTTAGAATCGTCGTACCTAAATCCACTCATCTTGCTTCTACTAGCCTTATGACATTGATTTCATGTCTGAGTGATATTCCATTGTACATAAGGACCACAACTTCTTTATCCATTTTTCTCTTTCCTGGGATATTTAAGGTGTCATGAAGTGGAGGTTCTTGTCAACAGAGCAGCACTAAACTTTGGGGTGCCTGTGTCTTGCTTAATTTTATTTTTCCCAATTTATACGCCCATGAGAGGACGTGCCCTATGCTCCCTAAGCTGTGTTTTTTCGATGTTTCAGGACACACCGTACACTTCTCCAGAGTGGCTGTTGGCAATTTACATCCCGCCCATCAGCGTAGCAAGGCTGCCATTTCTCCATGGCCTGTCCTGCATTTCTGGTTTTGACACTTTTTGCAGCATGGCCCTTTTGACCGATGGGAAGCGAGACTTCTTTGTAGCGCTGATTAGCCTTTCCAGGTTGCTTGGTTGGCCAAACAGGGCGTATGCGTTTTTTCCTGAATATATTCAGGAAAAAACGCATACGCCCTGTTTGGCCAAGGGCATCATTGTCGACGTTTTACCACTTTTTATGTGCTTTAAAGGCGATTCGAATCTACCTCCTGAAACCTGTTTCCTGCAATTCTGCCTTGCTTTCAAATCCTCTTCGTTGCCTTCCCTCAATATATCTGTGGATGAGAGTTATCATTTATAGCTCTGCGGGTTTGTGAATTGCAGTGTCCCTGAGCTCCATTTTTCAACTGGCTTTTTTGGGAGCTGGCCGCAAAAGCGCGGGATTGCCTCAGGCCCTATTCTGCTTCTGGGCGGCAGGCTGAGCCTGTGGTTAATTCTTCTTCCCGATGGGAAAATAGAGTGACCTGTGCCTGTCCCAACACCTAGATCTAGTCTCTCATTGGTTGCCCCTCTTCCCGTTCATCCTCAGGACAAATTGCAACCTGTAGGGAACAGGAGCTTAAAGGTGCTGATTCTCCAAGTAGGGAGATTGCTAGTAAAGTAGCTGGAAAGGCGAACCCGAGCACAAGGAGATGAGAAATGAGGTGCGTATTAGAAACTTTTCAAAATCACACGGTGTACCATCTTCTGGGTTTCTCATGCATGTTTTCGATGTAGGAAGATGCCCTTGAACCTGGAGATTTGGGACCCATGGGATGGGTACCAGGCAGTATTACTTTAAAGGGTCTGCGTTTGCTCACCCAACCTCACCCAACCTTTCAGCCCCAAGAGTGTCCACCCTTATGTCTCATCCAGCTGTGGGTCTAGATATGGTCAATCCAGGTTGCATCACAGCCTCTGAACGAATTTTGTAAGAATTTCTCTCTCTTTCACTGTCTTTGTTTTACCGGTTTTTAAAAGTAATTTATTTTTATAATGGGGTTTAGCTGCTTTTCACGGCTGTGTTTATGCGGCTTTACACCCACTTGACTCACTTCCAGACAGATATCAATACATAGGTTTTAAGATTCTTACTAGTCACATATATTCTTGTGCGGTGAATAGGGGGTGTTGAGTCCAGTTCACTGAGCGAGGAGTAGGTCTTGTCTATTACATATTGGGTGTATGGAACGGTATCTGAGCGAATTTGAAACCCTTGTTTTATGCCTCACCCCACCTCACCTTTCCCGTTAAGCAGCCATAGTGTGTTTTCTAAACGTGTGACTCTGTTCTGTTTTGTAATTCAGTTCAAGTGTAGCGGTTTTTACATTCCCTCTATAAGTGATAGCCTTTGATAAGTGTCTTTTTCTGTGTGACTTATTTCACTTAGAATCGTCGTACCTAAATCCACTCATCTTGCTTCTACTAGCCTTATGACATTGATTTCATGTCTGAGTGATATTCCATTGTACATAAGGACCACAACTTCTTTATCCATTTTTCTCTTTCCTGGGATATTTAAGGTGGCATGAAGTGGAGGTTCTTGTCAACAGAGCAGCACTAAACTTTGGGGTGCCTGTGTCTTGCTTAATTTTATTTTTCCCAATTTATACGCCCATGAGAGGACGTGCCCTATGCTCCCTAAGCTGTGTTTTTTCGATGTTTCAGGACACACCGTACACTTCTCCAGAGTGGCTGTTGGCAATTTACATCCCGCCCATCAGCGTAGCAAGGCTGCCATTTCTCCATGGCCTGTCCTGCATTTCTGGTTTTGACACTTTTTGCAGCATGGCCCTTTTGACCGATGGGAAGCGAGACTTCTTTGTAGCGCTGCTTAGCCTTTCCAGGTTGCTTGGTTGGCCAAACAGGGCGTATGCGTTTTTTCCTGAATATATTCAGGAAAAAACGCATACGCCCTGTTTGGCCAAGGGCATCATTGTCGACGTTTTACCACTTTTCATGTGCTTTAAAGGCGATTCGAATCTACCTCCTGAAACCTGTTTCCTGCAATTCTGCCTTGCTTTCAAATCCTCTTCGTTGCCTTCCCTCAATATATCTGTGGATGAGAGTTATCATTTATAGCTCTGCGGGTTTGTGAATTGCAGTGTCCCTGAGCTCCATTTTTCAACTGGCTTTTTTGGGAGCTGGCCGCAAAAGCGCGGGATTGCCTCAGGCCCTATTCTGCTTCTGGGCGGCAGGCTGAGCCTGTGGTTAATTCTTCTTCCCGATGGGAAAATAGAGTGACCTGTGCCTGTCCCAACACCTAGATCTAGTCTCTCATTGGTTGCCCCTCTTCCCGTTCATCCTCAGGACAAATTGCAACCTGTAGGGAACAGGAGCTTAAAGGTGCTGATTCTCCAAGTAGGGAGATTGCTAGTAAAGTAGCTGGAAAGGCGAACCCGAGCACAAGGAGATGAGAAATGAGGTGCGTATTAGAAACTTTTCAAAATCACACGGTGTACCATCTTCTGGGTTTCTCATGCATGATTTCGATGTAGGAAGATGCCCTTGAACCTGGAGATTTGGGACCCATGGGATGGGTACCAGGCAGTATTACTTTAAAGGGTCTGCGTTTGCTCACCCAACCTCACCCAACCTTTCAGCCCCAAGAGTGTCCACCCTTATGTCTCATCCAGCTGTGGGTCTAGATATGGTCAATCCAGGTTGCATCACAGCCTCTGAACGAATTTTGTAAGAATTTCTCTCTCTTTCACTGTCTTTGTTTTACCGGTTTTTAAAAGTAATTTATTTTTATAATGGGGTTTAGCTGCTTTTCACGGCTGTGTTTATGCGGCTTTACACCCACTTGACTCACTTCCAGACAGATATCAATACATAGGTTTTAAGATTCTTACTAGTCACATATATTCGTGTGCGGTGAATAGGGGGTGTTGAGTCCAGTTCACTGAGCGAGGAGTAGGTCTTGTCTATTACATATTGGGTGTATGGAACGGTATCTGAGCGAATTTGAAACCCTTGTTTTATGCCTCACCCCACCTCACCTTTCCCGTTAAGCAGCCATAGTGTGTTTTCTAAACGTGTGACTATGTTCTGTTTTGTAATTCAGTTCAAGTGTAGCGGTTTTTACATTCCCTCTATAAGTGATAGCCTTTGATAAGTGTCTTTTTCTGTGTGACTTATTTCACTTAGAATCGTCGTACCTAAATCCACTCATCTTGCTTCTACTAGCCTTATGACATTGATTTCATGTCTGAGTGATATTCCATTGTACATAAGGACCACAACTTCTTTATCCATTTTTCTCTTTCCTGGGATATTTAAGGTGGCATGAAGTGGAGGTTCTTGTCAACAGAGCAGCACTAAACTTTGGGGTGCCTGTGTCTTGCTTAATTTTATTTTTCCCAATTTATACGCCCATGAGAGGACGTGCCCTATGCTCCCTAAGCTGTGTTTTTTCGATGTTTCAGGACACACCGTACACTTCTCCAGAGTGGCTGTTGGCAATTTACATCCCGCCCATCAGCGTAGCAAGGCTGCCATTTCTCCATGGCCTGTCCTGCATTTCTGGTTTTGACACTTTTTGCAGCATGGCCCTTTTGACCGATGGGAAGCGAGACTTCTTTGTAGCGCTGATTAGCCTTTCCAGGTTGCTTGGTTGGCCAAACAGGGCGTATGCGTTTTTTCCTGAATATATTCAGGAAAAAACGCATACGCCCTGTTTGGCCAAGGGCATCATTGTCGACGTTTTACCACTTTTCATGTGCTTTAAAGGCGATTCGAATCTACCTCCTGAAACCTGTTTCCTGCAATTCTGCCTTGCTTTCAAATCCTCTTCGTTGCCTTCCCTCAATATATCTGTGGATGAGAGTTATCATTTATAGCTCTGCGGGTTTGTGAATTGCAGTGTCCCTGAGCTCCATTTTTCAACTGGCTTTTTTGGGAGCTGGCCGCAAAAGCGTGGGATTGCCTCAGGCCCTATTCTGCTTCTGGGCGGCAGGCTGAGCCTGTGGTTAATTCTTCTTCCCGATGGGAAAATAGAGTGACCTGTGCCTGTCCCAACACCTAGATCTAGTCTCTCATTGGTTGCCCCTCTTCCCGTTCATCCTCAGGACAAATTGCAACCTGTAGGGAACAGGAGCTTAAAGGTGCTGATTCTCCAAGTAGGGAGATTGCTAGTAAAGTAGCTGGAAAGGCGAACCCGAGCACAA
The DNA here is from genome assembly GCF_028021215.1 of Eschrichtius robustus. NCBI lineage: Eukaryota > Metazoa > Chordata > Mammalia > Artiodactyla > Eschrichtiidae > Eschrichtius > Eschrichtius robustus. The sequence continues at coordinate 128,691 of NW_027175294.1, read as the reverse complement.
GGAGATGAGAAATGAGGTGCGTATTAGAAACTTTTCAAAATCACACGGTGTACCATCTTCTGGGTTTCTCATGCATGTTTTCGATGTAGGAAGATGCCCTTGAACCTGGAGATTTGGGACCCATGGGATGGGTACCAGGCAGTATTACTTTAAAGGGTCTGCGTTTGCTCACCCAACCTCACCCAACCTTTCAGCCCCAAGAGTGTCCACCCTTATGTCTCATCCAGCTGTGGGTCTAGATATGGTCAATCCAGGTTGCATCACAGCCTCTGAACGAATTTTGTAAGAATTTCTCTCTCTTTCACTGTCTTTGTTTTACCGGTTTTTAAAAGTAATTTATTTTTATAATGGGGTTTAGCTGCTTTTCACGGCTGTGTTTATGCGGCTTTACACACACTTGACTCACTTCCAGACAGATATCAATACATAGGTTTTAAGATTCTTACTAGTCACATATATTCTTGTGCGGTGAATAGGGGGTGTTGAGTCCAGTTCACTGAGCGAGGAGTAGGTCTTGTCTATTACATATTGGGTGTATGGAACGTTATCTGAGCGAATTTGAAACCCTTGTTTTATGCCTCACCCCACCTCACCTTTCCCGTTAAGCAGCCATAGTGTGTTTTCTAAACGTGTGACTATGTTCTGTTTTGTAATTCAGTTCAAGTGTAGCGGTTTTTACATTCCCTCTATAAGTGATAGCCTTTGATAAGTGTCTTTTTCTGTGTGACTTATTTCACTTAGAATCGTCGTACCTAAATCCACTCATCTTGCTTCTACTAGCCTTATGACATTGATTTCATGTCTGAGTGATATTCCATTGTACATAAGGACCACAACTTCTTTATCCATTTTTCTCTTTCCTGGGATATTTAAGGTGGCATGAAGTGGAGGTTCTTGTCAACAGAGCAGCACTAAACTTTGGGGTGCCTGTGTCTTGCTTAATTTTATTTTTCCCAATTTATACGCCCATGAGAGGACGTGCCCTATGCTCCCTAAGCTGTGTTTTTTCGATGTTTCAGGACACACCGTACACTTCTCCAGAGTGGCTGTTGGCAATTTACATCCCGCCCATCAGCGTAGCAAGGCTGCCATTTCTCCATGGCCTGTCCTGCATTTCTGGTTTTGACACTTTTTGCAGCATGGCCCTTTTGACCGATGGGAAGCGAGACTTCTTTGTAGCGCTGATTAGCCTTTCCAGGTTGCTTGGTTGGCCAAACAGTGCGTATGCGTTTTTTCCTGAATATATTCAGGAAAAAAAGGATACGCCCTGTTTGGCCAAGGGCATCATTGTCGACGTTTTACCACTTTTCATGTGCTTTAAAGGTGATTCGAATCTACCTCCTGAAACCTGTTTCCTGCAATTCTGCCTTGCTTTCAAATCCTCTTCGTTGCCTTCCCTCAATATATCTGTGGATGAGAGTTATCATTTATAGCTCTGCGGGTTTGTGAATTGCAGTGTCCCTGAGCTCCATTTTTCAACTGGCTTTTTTGGGAGCTGGCCGCAAAAGCGCGGGATTGCCTCAGGCACTATTCTGCTTCTGGGTGGCAGGCTGAGCCTGTGGTTAATTCTTCTTCCCGATGGGAAAATAGAGTGACCTGTGCCTGTCCCAACACCTAGATCTAGTCTCTCATTGGTTGCCCCTCTTCCCGTTCATCCTCAGGACAAATTGCAACCTGTAGGGAACAGGAGCTTAAAGGTGCTGATTCTCCAAGTAGGGAGATTGCTAGTAAAGTAGCTGGAAAGGCGAACCCGAGCACAAGGAGATGAGAAAAGAGGTGCGTATTAGAAACTTTTCAAAATCACACGGTGTACCATCTTCTGGGTTTCTCATGCATGTTTTCGATGTAGGAAGATGCCCTTGAACCTGGAGATTTGGGACCCATGGGATGGGTACCAGGCAGTATTACTTTAAAGGGTCTGCGTTTGCTCACCCAACCTCACCCAAACTTTCAGCCCCAAGAGTGTCCACCCTTATGTCTCATCCAGCTGTGGGTCTAGATATGGTCAATCCAGGTTGCATCACAGCCTCTGAACGAATTTTGAAAGAATTTCTCTCTCTTTCACTGTCTTTGTTTTACCGGTTATTAAAAGTAATTTATTTTTATAATGGGGTTTAGCTGCTTTTCACGGCTGTGTTTATGCGGCTTTACACCCACTTGACTCACTTCCAGACAGATATCAATACATAGGTTTTAAGATTCTTACTAGTCACATATATTCTTGTGCGGTGAATAGGGGGTGTTGAGTCCAGTTCACTGAGCGAGGAGTAGGTCTTGTCTATTACATATTGGGTGTATGGAACGGTATCTGAGCGAATTTGAAACCCTTGTTTTATGCCTCACCCCACCTCACCTTTCCCGTTAAGCAGCCATAGTGTGTTTTCTAAACGTGTGACTCTGTTCTGTTTTGTAATTCAGTTCAAGTGTAGCGGTTTTTACATTCCCTCTATAAGTGATAGCCTTTGATAAGTGTCTTTTTCTGTGTGACTTATTTCACTTAGAATCGTCGTACCTAAATCCACTCATCTTGCTTCTACTAGCCTTATGACATTGATTTCATGTCTGAGTGATATTCCATTGTACATAAGGACCACAACTTCTTTATCCATTTTTCTCTTTCCTGGGATATTTAAGGTGGCATGAAGTGGAGGTTCTTGTCAACAGAGCAGCACTAAACTTTGGGGTGCCTGTGTCTTGCTTAATTTTATTTTTCCCAATTTATACGCCCATGAGAGGACGTGCCCTATGCTCCCTAAGCTGTGTTTTTTCGATGTTTCAGGACACACCGTACACTTCTCCAGAGTGGCTGTTGGCAATTTACATCCCGCCCATCAGCGTAGCAAGGCTGCCATTTCTCCATGGCCTGTCCTGCATTTCTGGTTTTGACACTTTTTGCAGCATGGCCCTTTTGACCGATGGGAAGCGAGACTTCTTTGTAGCGCTGATTAGCCTTTCCAGGTTGCTTGGTTGGCCAAACAGGGCGTATGCGTTTTTTCCTGAATATATTCAGGAAAAAACGCATACGCCCTGTTTGGCCAAGGGCATCATTGTCGACGTTTTACCACTTTTCATGTGCTTTAAAGGCGATTCGAATCTACCTCCTGAAACCTGTTTCCTGCAATTCTGCCTTGCTTTCAAATCCTCTTCGTTGCCTTCCCTCAATATATCTGTGGATGAGAGTTATCATTTATAGCTCTGCGGGTTTGTGAATTGCAGTGTCCCTGAGCTCCATTTTTCAACTGGCTTTTTTGGGAGCTGGCCGCAAAAGCGCGGGATTGCCTCAGGCCCTATTCTGCTTCTGGGCGGCAGGCTGAGCCTGTGGTTAATTCTTCTTCCCGATGGGAAAATAGAGTGACCTGTGCCTGTCCCAACACCTAGATCTAGTCTCTCATTGGTTGCCCCTCTTCCCGTTCATCCTCAGGACAAATTGCAACCTGTAGGGAACAGGAGCTTAAAGGTGCTGATTCTCCAAGTAGGGAGATTGCTAGTAAAGTAGCTGGAAAGGCGAACCCGAGCACAAGGAGATGAGAAATGAGGTGCGTATTAGAAACTTTTCAAAATCACACGGTGTACCATCTTCTGGGTTTCTCATGCATGATTTCGATGTAGGAAGATGCCCTTGAACCTGGAGATTTGGGACCCATGGGATGGGTACCAGGCAGTATTACTTTAAAGGGTCTGCGTTTGCTCACCCAACCTCACCCAACCTTTCAGCCCCAAGAGTGTCCACCCTTATGTCTCATCCAGCTGTGGGTCTAGATATGGTCAATCCAGGTTGCATCACAGCCTCTGAACGAATTTTGTAAGAATTTCTCTATCTTTCACTGTCTTTGTTTTACCGGTTTTTAAAAGTAATTTATTTTTATAATGGGGTTTAGCTGCTTTTCACGGCTGTGTTTATGCGGCTTTACACCCACTTGACTCACTTCCAGACAGATATCAATACATAGGTTTTAAGATTCTTACTAGTCACATATATTCTTGTGCGGTGAATAGGGGGTGTTGAGTCCAGTTCACTGAGCGAGGAGTAGGTCTTGTCTATTACATATTGGGTGTATGGAACGGTATCTGAGCGAATTTGAAACCCTTGTTTTATGCCTCACCCCACCTCACCTTTCCCGTTAAGCAGCCATAGTGTGTTTTCTAAACGTGTGACTATGTTCTGTTTTGTAATTCAGTTCAAGTGTAGCGGTTTTTACATTCCCTCTATAAGTGATAGCCTTTGATAAGTGTCTTTTTCTGTGTGACTTATTTCACTTAGAATCGTCGTACCTAAATCCACTCATCTTGCTTCTACTAGCCTTATGACATTGATTTCATGTCTGAGTGATATTCCATTGTACATAAGGACCACAACTTCTTTATCCATTTTTCTCTTTCCTGGGATATTTAAGGTGGCATGAAGTGGAGGTTCTTGTCAACAGAGCAGCACTACCTCTGTCTTGCTGATTTTTAGTTTTCCCAATTTATACGCCCATGAGAGGACGTGCCCTATGCTCCCTAAGCTGTGTTTTTTCGAAGTTTCAGGACACACCGTACACTTCTCCAGAGTGGCTGTTGGCAATTTACATCCCGCCCATCAGCGTAGCAAGGCTGCCATTTCTCCAGGGCCTGTCCTGCATTTCTGGTTTTGACACTTTTTGCAGCATGGCCCTTTTGACCGATGGGAAGCGAGACTTCTTTGTAGCGCTGATTAGCCTTTCCAGGTTGCTTGGTTGGCCAAACAGGGCGTATGCGTTTTTTCCTGAATATATTCAGGAAAAAACGCATACGCCCTGTTTGGCCAAGGGCATCATTGTCGACGTTTTACCACTTTTCATGTGCTTTAAAGGCGATTCGAATCTACATCCTGAAACCTGTTACCTGCAATTCTGCCTTGCGTTCAAATCCTCTTCGTTGCCTTCCCTCAATATATCTGTGGATGAGAGTTATCATTTATAGCTCTGCGGGTTTGTGAATTGCAGTGTCCCTGAGCTCCATTTTTCAAATGGCTTTTTTGGGAGCTGGCCGCAAAAGCGCGGGATTGCCTCAGTCCCTATTCTGCTTCTAGGCGGCAGGCTGAGCCTGTGGTTAATTCTTTTTCCCGATGGGAAAATAGAGTGAGCTGTGCCTGTCCCAACACCTACATCTAGTCTCTCATTGGTTGCCCCTCTTCCCGTTCATCCTCAGGACAAATTGCAACCTGTAGGGAACAGGAGCTTAAAGGTGCTGATTCTCCAATTAGGGAGATTGCTAGTAAAGTAGCTGGAAAGGCGAACCCGAGCACAAGGAGATGAGAAATGGGGTGCGTTTTAGAAACCTTTCAAAATCACACGGTGTACCATCTTCTGAGTTTCTCATGCATGTTTTCGATGTAGAAAGATGCCCTTGAACCTGGAGATTTGGGACCCATGGGATGGGTACCACACAGTATTACTTTAAAGGGTCTGCGTTTGCTCACCCAACCTCACCCAACCTCTAAGCCCCAAGAGTGTCCACCCTTATGTCTCATCCAGCTGTGGGTCTAGATATGGTCAATCCAGGTTGCATCACAGCCTCTGAACGAATTTTGTAAGAATTTCTCTCTCTTTCACTGTCTTTGTTTTACGGGTTTTTAAAAGTAATTTATTTTTATAATGGGGTTTAGCTGCTTTTCACGGCTGTGTTTATGCGGCTTTACACCCACTTGACTCACTTCCAGACAGATATCAATACACAGGTTTTAAGATTCTTACTAGTCACATATATTCTTGTGCGGTGAATAGGGGGTGTTGAGTCCAGTTCACTGAGCAAGGAGTAGGTCTTGTCTATTACATATTGGGTGTATGGAACGGTATCTGAGCGAATTTGAAACCCTTGTTTTATGCATCACCCCACCTCACCTTTCCCGTTAAGCAGCCATAGTGTGTTTTCTAAACGTGTGACTCTGTTCTGTTTTGTAATTCAGTTCAAGTGTAGCGCTTTTTACATTCCCTCTATAAGTGAGAGCTTATGATAAGTGTCTTTTTCTGTGTGACTTATTTCACTTAGAATCGTCATACCTAAATCCACTCATCTTGCTTCTACTAGCCTTATGACATTGATATCATGTCTGAGTGATATTCCTTTGTACATAAGGACCACAACTTCTTTATCCATTTTTCTCTTTCCTGGGATATTTAAGGTGTCATGAAGTGGAGGTTCTTGTCAACAAAGCAGCCCTAAACATTGGGGTGCCTGTGTCTTGCTGATTTTTAGTTGTCCCAATTTATACGCCCATGAGTGGACGTGCCCTATGCTCCCTAAGCTGTGTTTTTTCGATGTTTCAGGACACACCGTACACTTCTCCAGAGTGGCTGTTGGCAATTTACATCCCGCCCATCAGCGTAGCAAGGCTGCCATTTCTCCAGGGCCTGTCCTGCATTTCTGGTTTTGACACTTTTTGCAGCATGGCCCTTTTGACCGATGGGAAGCGAGACTTCTTTGTAGCGCTGATTAGCATTTCCAGGTTGCTTGGTTGGCCAAACAGGGCGTATGCGTTTTTTCCTGAATATATTCAGGGAAAAACGCATACGCCCTGTTTGGCCAAGGGCATCATTGTCGACGTTTTACCACTTTTCATGTGCTTTAAAGGCGATTCGAATCTACCTCCTGAAACCTGTTTCCTGCAATTCTGCCTTGCTTTCAAATCCTCTTCGTTGCCTTCCCTCAATATATCTGTGGATGACAGTTATCATTTATAACTCTGCGGGTTTGTGAATTGCAGTGTCCCTGAGCTCCATTTTTCAACTCGCTTTTTTGGGAGCTGGCCGCAAAACGCGGGATTGCCTCAGGCCCTATTCTGGTTCCCGGCGGGAGGCTGAGCCTGTGTTTAATTCTTCTTCCTGATGGGAAAATAGAGTGACCTGTGCCTGTCCCAACACCTAGATCTAGTCTCTCATTGGTTGCCCCTCTTCCCGTTCATCCTCAGGACAAATTGCAACCTGTAGGGAACAGGAGCTTAAAGGTGCTGATTCTCCAATTAGGGAGATTGCTAGTAAAGTAGCTGGAAAGGCGAACCCGAGCACAAGGAGATGAGAAATGGGGTGCGTTTTAGAAACCTTTCAAAATCACACGGTGTACCATCTTCTGGGTTTCTCATGCATGTTTTCGATGTAGGAAGATGCCCTTGAACCTGGAGATTTGGGACCCATGGGATGGGTACCACACAGTATTACTTTAAAGGGTCTGCGTTTGCTCACCCAACCTCACCCAACCTCTAAGCCCCAAGAGTGTCCACCCTTATGTCTCATCCAGCTGTGGGTCTAGATACGGTCAATCCAGGTTGCATCACAGCCTCTGAACGAATTTTGTAAGAATTTCTCTCTCTTTCACTGTCTTTGTTTTACGGGTTTTTAAAAGTAATTTATTTTTATAATGGGGTTTAGCTGCTTTTCACGGCTGTGTTTATGCGGCTTTACACCCACTTGACTCACTTCCAGACAGATATCAATACACAGGTTTTAAGATTCTTACTAGTCACATATATTCTTGTGCGGTGAATAGGGGGTGTTGAGTCCAGTTCACTGAGCAAGGAGTAGGTCTTGTCTATTACATATTGGGTGTATGGAACGGTATCTGAGCGAATTTGAAACCCTTGTTTTATGCATCACCCCACCTCACCTTTCCCGTTAAGCAGCCATAGTGTGTTTTCTAAACGTGTGACTCTGTTCTGTTTTGTAATTCAGTTCAAGTGTAGCGGTTTTTACATTCCCTCTATAAGTGAGAGCTTATGATAAGTGTCTTTTTCTGTGTGACTTATTTCACTTAGAATCGTCATACCTAAATCCACTCATCTTGCTTCTACTAGCCTTATGACATTGATATCATGTCTGAGTGATATTCCTTTGTACATAAGGACCACATCTTCTTTATCCATTTTTCTCTTTCCTGGGATATTTAAGGTGTCATGAAGTGGAGGTTGTTGTCAACAAAGCAGCCCTAAACATTGGGGTGCCTGTGTCTTGCTGATTTTTAGTTGTCCCAATTTATACGCCCATGAGTGGACGTGCCCTATGCTCCCTAAGCTGTGTTTTTTTGATGTTTCAGGACACACCGTACACTTCTCCAGAGTGGCTGTTGGCAATTTACATCCCGCCCATCAGCGTAGCAAGGCTGCCATTTCTCCATGGCCTGTCCTGCATTTCTGGTTTTGACACTTTTTGCAGCATGGCCCTTTTGACCGATGGGAAGCGAGACTTCTTTGTAGCGCTGATTTGCCTTTCCAGGTTGCTTGGTTGGCCAAAAAGGGCGTATGCGTTTTTTCCTGAATATATTCAGGAAAAAACGCATACGCCCTTTTTGGCCAAGGGCATCACTGTCGACGTTTTGCCACTTTTCATGTGCTTTAAATGCGATTCGAATCTACCTCCTGAAACCTGTTTCCTGCAATTCTGCCTTGCTTTCAAATCCTCTTCGTTGCCTTCCCTCAATATATTTGTGGACGAGAGTTATCATTTATAACTCAGCAGGTTTGTAAATTGCAGTGCCCCTGAGCTCCATTTTTCAAATGTCTTTTTTGGGAGCTGGCCGCAAAAGCACGGGATTGCCTCAGGCCCTATTCTGGTTCCCTGCGGCAGGCTGAGCCTGTGTTTACTTCTTCTTCCTGATGGGAAAATAGAGTGAGCTGTGCCTGTCCCAACACCTAGATCTAGTCTCTCATTGGTTGCCCCTCTTCCCGTTCATCCTCAGGACAAATTGCAACCTGTAGGGAACAGGAGCTTAAAGGTGCTGATTCTCCAAGTAGGGAGATTGCTAGTAAAGTAGCTGGAAAGGCGAACCCGAGCACAAGGAGATGAGAAATGAGGTGCGTATTAGAAACCTTTCAAAATCACACGGTGTACCATCTTCTGGGTTTCTCATGTATGTTTTCGATGTAGGAAAATGCCCTTGAACCTGGAGATTTGGGACCCATGGGATGGGTACCACGCAGTATTACTTTAAAGGGTCTGCGTTTGCTCACCCAACCTCACCCAAACTTTCAGCCCCAAGAGTGTCCACCCTTATGTCTCATCCAGCTGTGGGTCTAGATATGGTCAATCCAGGTTGCATCACAGCCTCTGAACGAATTTTGTAAGAATTTCTCTCTCTTTCACTGTCTTTGTTTTACGGGTTTTTAAAAGTAATTTATTTTTATAATGGGGTTTAGCTGCTTTTCACGGCTGTGTTTATGCGGCTTTACACCCACTTGACTCACTTCCAGACAGATATCAATACATAGGTTTTAAGATTCTTACTAGTCACATATATTCTTGTGCGGTGAATAGGGGGTGTTGAGTCCCGTTCACTGAGCAAGGAGTAGGTCTTGTCTATTACATATTGGGTGTATGGAACGGTATCTGAGCGAATTTGAAACCCTTGTTTTATGCCTCACCCCACCTCACCTTTCCCGTTAAGCAGCCATAGTGTGTTTTCTAAACGTGTGACTCTGTTCTGTTTTGTAATTCAGTTCAAGTGTAGCGGTTTTTACATTCTCTCTATAAGTGATAGCTTATGATAAGTGTCTTTTTCTGTGTGACTTATTTCACTTAGAATCGTCGTACCTAAATCCACTCATCTTGCGTCTACTAGCCTTATGACATTGATTTCATGTCTGAGTGATATTCCTTTGTACATAAGGACCACAATTTCTTTATCCATTTTTCTCTTTCCTGGGATATTTAAGGTGTCATGAAGTGAAGGTTCTTGTCAACAGAGCAGCCCTAAACTTTGGGGTGCCTGTGTCTTGCTGATTTTTAGTTTTCCCAATTTATACGCCCATGAGAGGACGTGCCCTATGCTCCTAGAGCTGTGTTTTTTCGATGTTTCAGGACACACCGTACACTTCTCCAGAGTGGCTGTTGGCAATTTACATCCCGCCCATCAGCGTAGCAAGGCTGCCATTTCTCCATGGCCTGTCCTGCATTTCTGGTTTTGACACTTTTTGCAGCATGGCCCTTTTGACCGATGGGAAGCGAGACTTCTTTGTAGCGCTGATTAACCTTTCCAGGTTGCTTGGTTGGCCAAAAAGGGCGTATGCGTTTTTTCCTGAATATATTCAGGAAAAAACGCATACGCCCTTTTTGGCCAAGGGCATCATTGTCGACGTTTTACCACTTTTCATTTGCTTTAAAGGCGATTCGAATCTACCTCCTGAAACCTGTTTCCTGCAATTCTGCCTTGCTTTCAAATCCTCTTCGTTGCCTTCCCTCAATATATCTGTGGATGAGAGTTATCATTTATAGCTCTGCGGGTTTGTGAATTGCAGTGTCCCTGAGCTCCATTTTTCAACTGGCTTTTTTGGGAGCTGGCCGCAAAAGCGCGGGATTGTCTCAGGCCCTATTCTGCTTCTGGGCGGCAGGCTGAGCCTGTGGTTAATTCTTCTTCCCGATGGGAAAATAGAGTGAACTGTGCCTGTCCCAACACCTAGATCTAGTCTCTCACTGGTTTCCCCTCTTCCCGTTCATCCTCAGGACACATTGCAACCTGTAGGGAACAGGAGCTTAAAGGTGCTGATTCTCCAAGTAGGGAGATTGCTAGTAAAGTAGCTGGAAAGGCGAACCCGAGCACAAGGAGATGAGAAATGAGGTGCGTATTAGAAACCTTTCAAAATCACACGGTGTACCATCTTCTGGGTTTCTCATGCATGTTTTCGATGTAGGAAGATGCCCTTGAAACTGGAGATTTGGGAACCATGGGATGGGTACCACACAGTATTACTTTAAAGGGTCTGCGTTTGCTCACCCAACCTCACCCAACCTCTAAGCCCCAAGAGTGTCCACCCTTATGTCTCATCCAGCTGTGGGTCGAGATATGGTCAATCCAGGTTGCATCACAGCCTCTGAACGAATTTTGTAAGAATTTCTCTCTCTTTCACTGTCTTTGTTTTACGGGTTTTTAAAAGTAATTTATTTTTATAATGGGGTTTAGCTGCTTTTCACGGCTGTGTTTATGCGGCTTTACACCCACTTGACTCACTTCCAGACAGATATCAATACATAGGTTTTAAGATTCTTACTAGTCACATATATTCTTGTGTGGTGAATAGGGGGTGTTGAGTCCAGTTCACTGAGCAAGGAGTAGGTCTTGTCTATTACATATTGGGTGTATATAATGGTATCTGAGCGAATTTGAAACCCTTGTTTTATGCATCACCCCACCTCACCTTTCCCGCTCAGCAGCCATAGTGTGTTTTCTAAACGTGTGACTCTGTTCTGTTTTGTAATTCAGTTCAAGTGTAGCGGTTTTTACATTCCCTCTATAAGTGATACCTTATTATAAGTGTCTTTTTCTGTGTGACTTATTTCACTTAGAATCGTCGTACCTAAATCCACTCATCTTGCTTCTACTAGCCTTATGACATTGATTTCATGTCTGAGTGATATTCCATTGTACATAAGGACCACGACTTCTTTATCCATTTTTCTCTTTCCTGGGATATTTAAGGTGTCATGAAGTGGAGGTTCTTGTCAACAGAGCAGCCCTAAACTTTGTGGTGCCTGTGTCTTGCTGATTTTTAGTTTTCCCAATTTATACGCCCATGAGTGGACGTGCCCTATGCTCCCTAACTGTGTTTTTTCGATGTTTCAGGACACACCGTACACTTCTTCAGAGTGACTGTTGGCAATTTACATCCCGCCCATCAGCGTAGCAAGGCTGCCATTTCTCCATGGCCTGTCCTGCATTTCTGGTTTTGACACTTTTTGCAGCATGACCCTTTTGACCGATGGGAAGCGAAACTTCTTTGTAGCGCTTATTTGCCTTTCCATGTTGCATGGTTGGCCAAAAAGGGCGTATGCGTTTTTTCCTGAATATATTCAGGAAAAAACGCATACGCCCTTTTTGGCCAAGGGCATCATTGTCGACGTTTTGCCGCTTTTCATGTGCTTTAATGGCGATTCGAATCTACCTCCTGAAATCTGTTTCCTGCAATTCTGCCTTGCTTTCAAATCCTCTTCGTTGCCTTCCCTCAATATATCTGTGGATGACAGTTATCATTTACAACTCTGCGGGTTTGTGAATTGCAGTGTCCCTGAGCTCCATTTTTCAACTCGCTTTTTTGGTAGCTGGCCGCAAAAGCGCGGCATTGCCTCAGGCCCTATTCTGGTTCCCGGCGGGAGGCTGAGCCTGTGTTTAATTCTTCTTCCTGATGGGAAAATAGAGTGACCTGTGCCTGTCCCAACACCTAGATCTAGTCTCTCATTGGTTGCCCCTCTTCCCGTTCATCCTCAGGACAAATTGCAACCTGTAGGGAACAGGAGCTTAAAGGTGCTGATTCTCCAAGTAGGGAGATTGCTAGTAAAGTAGCTGGAAAGGCGAACCCTAGCACAAGGAGATGAGAAATGGGGTGCGTTTTAGAAACCTTTCAAAATCACACGGTGTACCATCTTCTGGGTTTCTCATGCATGTTTTCGATGTAGGAAGATGCCCTTGAACCTGGAGATTTGGGACCCATGGGATGGGTACCACACAGTATTACTTTAAAGGGTCTGCGTTTGCTCACCCAACCTCACCCAACCTCTAAGCCCCAAGAGTGTCCACCCTTATGTCTCATCCAGCTGTGGGTCTAGATATGGTCAATCCAGTTTGCATCACAGCCTCTGAACGAATTTTGTAAGAATTTCTCTCTCTTTCACTGTCTTTGTTTTACGGGTTTTTAAAAGTAATTTATTTTTATAATGGGGTTTAGCTGCTTTTCACGGCTGTGTTTATGCGGCTTTACACCCACTTGACTCACTTCCAGACAGATATCAATACACAGGTTTTAAGATTCTTACTAGTCACATATATTCTTGTGCGGTGAATAGGGGGTGTTGAGTCCAGTTCACTGAGCAAGGAGTAGGTCTTGTCTATTACATATTGGGTGTATGGAACGGTATCTGAGCGAATTTGAAACCCTTGTTTTATGCATCACCCCACCTCACCTTTCCCGTTAAGCAGCCATAGTGTGTTGTCTAAACGTGTGACTCTGTTCTGTTTTGTAATTCAGTTCAAGTGTAGCGGTTTTTACATTCCCTCTATAAGTGAGAGCTTATGATAAGTGTCTTTTTCTGTGTGACTTATTTCACTTAGAATCGTCATACCTAAATCCACTCATTTTGCTTCTACTAGCCTTATGACATTGATATCATGTCTGAGTGATATTCCTTTGTACATAAGGACCACAACTTCTTTATCCATTTTTCTCTTTCCTGGGATATTTAAGGTGTCATGAAGTGGAGGTTCTTGTCAACAAAGCAGCCCTAAACATTGGGGTGCCTGTGTCTTGCTGATTTTTAGTTGTCCCAATTTATACGCCCATGAGTGGACGTGCCCTATGCTCCCTAAGCTGTGTTTTTTCGATGTTTCAGGACACACCGTACACTTCTCCAGAGTGGCTGTTGGCAATTTACATCCCGCCCATCAGCGTAGCAAGGCTGCCATTTCTCCATGGCCTGTCCTGCATTTCTGGTTTTGACACTTTTTGCAGCATGGCCCTTTTGACCGATGGGAAGCGAGACTTCTTTGTAGCGCTGATTTGCCTTTCCAGGTTGCTTGGTTGGCCAAAAAGGGCGTATGCGTTTTTTCCTGAATATATTCAGGAAAAAACGCATTCGCCCTTTTTGGCCAAGGGCATCACTGTCGACGTTTTGCCACTTTTCATGTGCTTTAAAGGCGATTCGAATCTACCTCCTGAAACCTGTTTCCTGAAATTCTGCCTTGCTTTCAAATCCTCTTCGTTGCCTTCCCTCAATATATTTGTGGACGAGAGTTATCATTTATAACTCAGCAGGTTTGTAAATTGCAGTGCCCCTGAGCTCCATTTTTCAACTGTCTTTTTTGGGAGCTGGCCGCAAAAGCACGGGATTGCCTCAGCCCCTATTCTGGTTCCCTGCGGCAGGCTGAGCCTGTGTTTAATTCTTCTTCCTGATGGGAAAATAGAGTGAGCTGTGCCTGTCCCAACACCTAGATCTAGTCTCTGATTGGTTGCCCCTCTTCCCGTTCATCCTCAGGACAAATTGCAACCTGTAGGGAACAGGAGCTTAAAGGTGCTGATTCTCCAAGTAGGGAGATTGCTAGTAAAGTAGCTGGAAAGGCGAACCCGAGCACAAGGAGATGAGAAATGAGGTGCGTATTAGAATCCTTTCAAAATCACACGGTGTACCATCTTCTGGGTTTCTCATGCATGTTTTCGATGTAGGAAGATGCCCTTGAACCTGGAGATTTGGGACCCATGGGATGGGTACCAGGCAGTATTACTTTAAAGTGTCTGCGTTTGCTCACCCAACCTCACCCAACCTTTCAGCCCCAAGAGTGTCCACCCTTATGTCTCATCCAGCTGTGGGTCTAGATATGGTCAATCCAGGTTGCATCACAGCCTCTGAACGAATTTTGTAAGAATTTCTCTCTCTTTCACTGTCTTTGTTTTACGGGTTTTTAAAAGTAATTTATTTTTATAATGGGGTTTAGCTGCTTTTCACGGCTGTGTTTATGCGGCTTTACACCCACTTGACTCACTTCCAGACAGATATCAATACATAGGTTTTAAGATTCTTACTAGTCACATATATTCTTGTGCGGTGAATAGGGGGTGTTGAGTCCTGTTCACTGAGCAAGGAGTAGGTCTTGTCTATTACATATTGGGTGTATGGAACGGTATCTGAGCGAATTTGAAACCCTTGTTTTATGCCTCACCCCACCTCACCTTTCCCGTTAAGCAGCCATAGTGTGTTTTCTAAACGTGTGACTCTGTTCTGTTTTGTAATTCAGTTCAAGTGTAGCGGTTTTTACATTCCCTCTATAAGTGATAGCTTATGATAAGTGTCTTTTTCTGTGTGACTTATTTCACTTAGAATCGTCGTACCTAAATCCACTCATCTTGCTTCTACTAGCCTTATGACATTGATTTCATGTCTGAGTGATATTCCATTGTACATAAGGACCATAACTTCTTTATCCATTTTTCTCTTTCCTGGGATATTTAAGGTGTCATGAAGTGGAGGTTCTTGTCAACAGAGCAGCCCTAAACTTTGGGGTGCCTGTGTCTTGCTGATTTTTAGTTTTCCCAATTTATACGCCCATGAGAGGACGTGCCCTATGCTCCTAGAGCTGTGTTTTTTCGATGTTTCAGGACACACCTTACACTTCTCCAGAGTGGCTGTTGGCAATTTACATCCCGCCCATCAGCGTAGCAAGTCTGCCATTTCTCCAGGGCCTGTCCTGCATTTCTGGTTTTGACACTTTTTGCAGCATGGCCCTTTTGACCGATGGGAAGCGAGACTTCTTTTTAGCGCTGATTAGCATTTCCAGGTTGCTTGGTTGGCCAAACAGGGCGTATGCGTTTTTTCCTGAATATATTCAGGGAAAAACGCATACGCCCTGTTTGGCCAAGGGCATCATTGTCGACGTTTTACCACTTTTCATGTGCTTTAAAGGCGATTCGAATCTACCTCCTGAAACCTGTTTCCTGCAATTCTGCCTTGCTTTCAAATCCTCTTCGTTGCCTTCCCTCAATATATCTGTGGATGACAGTTATCATTTATAACTCTGCGGGTTTGTGAATTGCAGTGTCCCTGAGCTCCATTTTTCAACTCGCTTTTTTGGGAGCTGGCCGCAAAACGCGGGATTGCCTCAGGCCCTATTCTGGTTCCCGGCGGGAGGCTGAGCCTGTGTTTAATTCTTCTTCCTGATGGGAAAATAGAGTGACCTGTGCCTGTCCCAACACCTAGATCTAGTCTCTCATTGGTTGCCCCTCTTCCCGTTCATCCTCAGGACAAATTGCAACCTGTAGGGAACAGGAGCTTAAAGGTGCTGATTCTCCAATTAGGGAGATTGCTAGTAAAGTAGCTGGAAAGGCGAACCCGAGCACAAGGAGATGAGAAATGGGGTGCGTTTTAGAAACCTTTCAAAATCACACGGTGTACCATCTTCTGGGTTTCTCATGCATGTTTTCGATGTAGAAAGATGCCCTTGAACCTGGAGATTTGGGACCCATGGGATGGGTACCACACAGTATTACTTTAAAGGGTCTGCGTTTGCTCACCCAACCTCACCCAACCTCTAAGCCCCAAGAGTGTCCACCCTTATGTCTCATCCAGCTGTGGGTCTAGATATGGTCAATCCAGGTTGCATCACAGCCTCTGAACGAATTTTGTAAGAATTTCTCTCTCTTTCACTGTCTTTGTTTTACGGGTTTTTAAAAGTAATTTATTTTTATAATGGGGTTTAGCTGCTTTTCACGGCTGTGTTTATGCGGCTTTACACCCACTTGACTCACTTCCAGACAGATATCAATACACAGGTTTTAAGATTCTTACTAGTCACATATATTCTTGTGCGGTGAATAGGGGGTGTTGAGTCCAGTTCACTGAGCAAGGAGTAGGTCTTGTCTATTACATATTGGGTGTATGGAACGGTATCTGAGCGAATTTGAAACCCTTGTTTTATGCATCACCCCACCTCACCTTTCCCGTTAAGCAGCCATAGTGTGTTTTCTAAACGTGTGACTCTGTTCTGTTTTGTAATTCAGTTCAAGTGTAGCGGTTTTTACATTCCCTCTATAAGTGAGAGATTATGATAAGTGTCTTTTTCTGTGTGACTTATTTCACTTAGAATCGTCATACCTAAATCCACTCATCTTGCTTCTACTAGCCTTATGACATTGATATCATGTCTGAGTGATATTCCTTTGTACATAAGGACCACAACTTCTTTATCCATTTTTCTCTTTCCTGGGATATTTAAGGTGTCATGAAGTGGAGGTTGTTGTCAACAAAGCAGCCCTAAACATTGGGGTGCCTGTGTCTTGCTGATTTTTAGTTGTCCCAATTTATACGCCCATGAGTGGACGTGCCCTATGCTCCCTAAGCTGTGTTTTTTTGATGTTTCAGGACACACCGTACACTTCTCCAGAGTGGCTGTTGGCAATTTACATCCCGCCCATCAGCGTAGCAAGGCTGCCATTTCTCCATGGCCTGTCCTGCATTTCTGGTTTTGACACTTTTTGCAGCATGGCCCTTTTGACCGATGGGAAGCGAGACTTCTTTGTAGCGCTGATTTGCCTTTCCAGGTTGCTTGGTTGGCCAAAAAGGGCGTATGCGTTTTTTCCTGAATATATTCAGGAAAAAACGCATACGCCCTTTTTGGCCAAGGGCATCACTGTCGACGTTTTGCCACTTTTCATGTGCTTTAAATGCGATTCGAATCTACCTCCTGAAACCTGTTTCCTGCAATTCTGCCTTGCTTTCAAATCCTCTTCGTTGCCTTCCCTCAATATATTTGTGGACGAGAGTTATCATTTATAACTCAGCAGGTTTGTAAATTGCAGTGCCCCTGAGCTCCATTTTTCAAATGTCTTTTTTGGGAGCTGGCCGCAAAAGCACGGGATTGCCTCAGGCCCTATTCTGGTTCCCTGCGGCAGGCTGAGCCTGTGTTTACTTCTTCTTCCTGATGGGAAAATAGAGTGAGCTGTGCCTGTCCCAACACCTAGATCTAGTCTCTCATTGGTTGCCCCTCTTCCCGTTCATCCTCAGGACAAATTGCAACCTGTAGGGAACAGGAGCTTAAAGGTGCTGATTCTCCAAGTAGGGAGATTGCTAGTAAAGTAGCTGGAAAGGCGAACCCGAGCACAAGGAGATGAGAAATGAGGTGCGTATTAGAAACCTTTCAAAATCACACGGTGTACCATCTTCTGGGTTTCTCATGTATGTTTTCGATGTAGGAAAATGCCCTTGAACCTGGAGATTTGGGACCCATGGGATGGGTACCACGCAGTATTACTTTAAAGGGTCTGCGTTTGCTCACCCAACCTCACCCAAACTTTCAGCCCCAAGAGTGTCCACCCTTATGTCTCATCCAGCTGTGGGTCTAGATATGGTCAATCCAGGTTGCATCACAGCCTCTGAACGAATTTTGTAAGAATTTCTCTCTCTTTCACTGTCTTTGTTTTACGGGTTTTTAAAAGTAATTTATTTTTATAATGGGGTTTAGCTGCTTTTCACGGCTGTGTTTATGCGGCTTTACACCCACTTGACTCACTTCCAGACAGATATCAATACATAGGTTTTAAGATTCTTACTAGTCACATATATTCTTGTGCGGTGAATAGGGGGTGTTGAGTCCTGTTCACTGAGCAAGGAGTAGGTCTTGTCTATTACATATTGGGTGTATGGAACGGTATCTGAGCGAATTTGAAACCCTTGTTTTATGCCTCACCCCACCTCACCTTTCCCGTTAAGCAGCCATAGTGTGTTTTCTAAACGTGTGACTCTGTTCTGTTTTGTAATTCAGTTCAAGTGTAGCGGTTTTTACATTCCCTCTATAAGTGATAGCTTATGATAAGTGTCTTTTTCTGTGTGACTTATTTCACTTAGAATCGTCGTACCTAAATCCACTCATCTTGCTTCTACTAGCCTTATGACATTGATTTCATGTCTGAGTGATATTCCATTGTACATAAGGACCATAACTTCTTTATCCATTTTTCTCTTTCCTGGGATATTTAAGGTGTCATGAAGTGGAGGTTCTTGTCAACAGAGCAGCCCTAAACTTTGGGGTGCCTGTGTCTTGCTGATTTTTAGTTTTCCCAATTTATACGCCCATGAGAGGACGTGCCCTATGCTCCTAGAGCTGTGTTTTTTCGATGTTTCAGGACACACCTTACACTTCTCCAGAGTGGCTGTTGGCAATTTACATCCCGCCCATCAGCGTAGCAAGTCTGCCATTTCTCCAGGGCCTGTCCTGCATTTCTGGTTTTGACACTTTTTGCAGCATGGCCCTTTTGACCGATGGGAAGCGAGACTTCTTTTTAGCGCTGATTAGCATTTCCAGGTTGCTTGGTTGGCCAAACAGGGCGTATGCGTTTTTTCCTGAATATATTCAGGGAAAAACGCATACGCCCTGTTTGGCCAAGGGCATCATTGTCGACGTTTTACCACTTTTCATGTGCTTTAAAGGCGATTCGAATCTACCTCCTGAAACCTGTTTCCTGCAATTCTGCCTTGCTTTCAAATCCTCTTCGTTGCCTTCCCTCAATATATCTGTGGATGACAGTTATCATTTATAACTCTGCGGGTTTGTGAATTGCAGTGTCCCTGAGCTCCATTTTTCAACTCGCTTTTTTGGTAGCTGGACGCAAAAGCGCGGCATTGCCTCAGGCCCTATTCTGGTTCCCGGCGGGAGGCTGAGCCTGTGTTTAATTCTTCTTCCTGATGGGAAAATAGAGTGACCTGTGCCTGTCCCAACACCTAGATCTAGTCTCTCATTGGTTGCCCCTCTTCCCGTTCATCCTCAGGACAAATTGCAACCTGTAGGGAACAGGAGCTTAAAGGTGCTGATTCTCCAAGTAGGGAGATTGCTAGTAAAGTAGCTGGAAAGGCGAACCCTAGCACAAGGAGATGAGAAATGGGGTGCGTTTTAGAAACCTTTCAAAATCACACGGTGTACCATCTTCTGGGTTTCTCATGCATGTTTTCGATGTAGGAAGATGCCCTTGAACCTGGAGATTTGGGACCCATGGGATGGGTACCACACAGTATTACTTTAAAGGGTCTGCGTTTGCTCACCCAACCTCACCCAAACTCTAAGCCCCAAGAGTGTCCACCCTTATGTCTCATCCAGCTGTGGGTCTAGATATGGTCAATCCAGGTTGCATCACAGCCTCTGAACGAATTTTGCAATAATTTCTCTCTCTTTCACTGTCTTTGTTTTACGGGTTTTTAAAAGTAATTTATTTTTATAATGGGGTTTAGCTGATTTTCACGGCTGTGTTTATGCGGCTTTACACCCAATTGACTCACTTCCAGACAGATATCAATACATAGGTTTTAAGATTCTTACTAGTCACATATATTCTTGTGCGGTGAATAGGGGGTGTTGAGTCCAGTTCACTGAGCAAGGAGTAGGTCTTGTCTATTACATATTGGGTGTATGGAACGGTATCTGAGCGAATTTGAAACCCTTGTTTTATGCATCACCCCACCTCACCTTTCCCGTTAAGCAGCCATAGTGTGTTTTCTAAACGTGTGACTCTGTTCTGTTTTGTAATTCAGTTCAAGTGTAGCGGTTTTTACATTCCCTCTATAAGTGAGAGCTTATGATAAGTGTCTTTTTCTGTGTGACTTATTTCACTTAGAATCGTCATACCTAAATCCACTCATCTTGCTTCTACTAGCCTTATGACATTGATATCATTTCTGAGTGATATTCCTTTGTACATAAGGACCACAACTTCTTTATCCATTTTTCTCTTTCCTGGGATATTTAAGGTGTCATGAAGTGGAGGTTCTTGTCAACAAAGCAGCCCTAAACATTGGGGTGCCTGTGTCTTGCTGATTTTTAGTTGTCCCAATTTATACGCCCATGAGTGGACGTGCCCTATGCTCCCTAAGCTGTGTTTTTTCGATGTTTCAGGACACACCGTACACTTCTCCAGAGTGGCTGTTGGCAATTTACATCCCGCCCATCAGCGTAGCAAGGCTGCCATTTCTCCATGGCCTGTCCTGCATTTCTGGTTTTGACACTTTTTGCAGCATGGCCCTTTTGACCGATGGGAAGCGAGACTTCTTTGTAGCGCTGATTTGCCTTTCCAGGTTGCTTGGTTGGCCAAAAAGGGCGTATGCGTTTTTTCCTGAATATATTCAGGAAAAAACGCATACGCCCTTTTTGGCCAAGGGCATCACTGTCGACGTTTTGCCACTTTTCATGTGCTTTAAAGGCGATTCGAATCTACCTCCTGAAACCTGTTTCCTGCAATTCTGCCTTGCTTTCAAATCCTCTTCGTTGCCTTCCCTCAATATATTTGTGGACGAGAGTTATCATTTATAACTCAGCAGGTTTGTAAATTGCAGTGCCCCTGAGCTCCATTTTTCAACTGTCTTTTTTGGGAGCTGGCCGCAAAAGCACGGGATTGACTCAGGCCCTATTCTGGTTCCCTGCGGCAGGCTGAGCCTGTGTTTAATTCTTCTTCCTGATGGGAAAATAGAGTGAGCTGTGCCTGTCCCAACACCTAGATCTAGTCTCTCATTGGTTGCCCCTCTTCCCGTTCATCCTCAGGACAAATTGCAACCTGTAGGGAACAGGAGCTTAAAGGTGCTGATTCTCCAAGTAGGGAGATTGCTAGTAAAGTAGCTGGAAAGGCGAACCCGAGCACAAGGAGATGAGAAATGAGGTGCGTATTAGAAACCTTTCAAAATCACACGGTGTACCATCTTCTGGGTTTCTCATGCATGTTTTCGATGTAGGAAGATGCCCTTGAACCTGGAGATTTGGGACCCATGGGATGGGTACCAGGCAGTATTACTTTAAAGTGTCTGCGTTTGCTCACCCAACCTCACCCAACCTTTCAGCCCCAAGAGTGTCCACCCTTATGTCTCATCCAGCTGTGGGTCTAGATATGGTCAATCCAGGTTGCATCACAGCCTCTGAACGAATTTTGTAATAATTTCTCTCTCTTTCACTGTCTTTGTTTTACGGGTTTTTAAAAGTAATTTATTTTTATAATGGGGTTTAGCTGCTTTTCACGGCTGTGTTTATGCGGCTTTACACCCACTTGACTCACTTCCAGACAGATATCAATACATAGCTTTTAAGATTTTTACTAGTCACATATATTCTTGTGCGCTGAATAGGGGGTGTTGAGTCCTGTTCACTGAGCAAGGAGTAGGTCTTGTCTATTACATATTGGGTGTATGGAACGGTATCTGAGCGAATTTGAAACCCTTGTTTTATGCCTCACCCCACCTCACCTTTCCCGTTAAGCAGCCATAGTGTGTTTTCTAAACGTGTGACTCTGTTCTGTTTTGTAATTCAGTTCAAGTGTAGCGGTTTTTACATTCCCTCTATAAGTGATAGCTTATGATAAGTGCCTTTTTCTGTGTGACTTATTTCACTTAGAATCGTCGTACCTAAATCCACTCATCTTGCGTCTACTAGCCTTATGGCATTGATTTCATGTCTGAGTGATATTCTTTGTACATAAGGACCACAATTTCTTTATCAATTTTTCTCTTTCCTGGGATATTTAAGGTGTCATGAGGTGGAGGTTCTTGTCAACAGAGCAGCCCTAAACTTTGGGGTGCCTGTGTCTTGATGATTTTTAGTTTTCCCAATTTATACGCCCATGAGAGGACGTGCCCTATGCTCCTAGAGCTGTGTTTTTTCGATGTTTCAGGACACACCGTACACTTCTCCAGAGTGGCTGTTGGCAATTTACATCCCGCCCATCAGCGTAGCAAGGCTGCCATATCTCCATGGCCTGTCCTGCATTTCTGGTTTTGACACTTTTTGCAGCATGGCCCTTTTGACCGATGGGAAGCGAGACTTCTTTGTAGCGCTGATTAACCTTTCCAGGTTGCTTGGTTGGCCAAACAGGGCGTATGCATTTTTTCCTGAATATATTCAGGAAAAAACGCATACGCCCTGTTTGGCCAAGGGCATCATTGTCGACGTTTTACCACTTTTCATGTGCTTTAAAGGCGATTCGAATCTACCTCCTGAAATCTGTTTCCTGCAATTCTGCCTTGCTTTCCAATCCTCTTCGTTGCCTTCCCTCAATATATCTGTGGATGAGAGTTATCATTTATAGCTCTGCGGGTTTGTGAATTGCATTGTCCCTGAGCTCCATTTTTCAACTGGCTTTTTTGGGAGCTGGCCGCAAAAGCGCGGGATTGCCTCAGGCCCTATTCTGCTTCTGGGCGGCAGGCTGAGCCTGTGGTTAATTCTTCTTCCCGATGGGAAAATAGAGTGACCTGTGCCTGTCCCAACACCTAGATCTAGTCTCTCATTGGTTTCCCCTCTTCCCGTTCATCCTCAGGACACATTGCAACCTGTAGGGAACAGGAGCTTAAAGGTGCTGATTCTCCAAGTAGGGAGATTGCTAGTAAAGTAGCTGGAAAGGCGAACCCGAGCACAAGGAGATAAGAAATGAGGTGCGTATTAGAAACCTTTCAAAATCACACGGTGTACCATCTTCTGGGTTTCTCATGCATGTTTTCGATGTAGGAAGATGCCCTTGAACCTGGAGATTTGGGACCCATGGGATGGGTACCACGCAGTATTACTTTAAAGCGTCTGCATTTGCTCACCCAACCTCACCCAACCTCTCAGCCCCAAGAGTGTCCACCCCTATGTCTCATCCAGGTTTGGGTCGAGATATGGTCAATCCAGGTTGCATCACAGCCTCTGAACGAATTTTGTAAGTATTTCTCTCTCTTTCACTGTCTTTGTTTTACGGGTTTTTAAAAGTAATTTATTTTTATAATGGGGTTTAGCTGCTTTTCACGGCTGTGTTTATGCGGCTTTACACCCACTTGACTCACTTCCAGACAGATATCAATACATAGGTTTTAAGATTCTTACTAGTCACGTATATTCTTGTGCGGTGAATAGGGGGTGTTGAGTCCAGTTCACTGAGCAAGGAGTAGGTCTTGTCTATTACATATTGGGTGTATGAAACGGTATCTGAGCGAATTTGAAACCCTTGTTTTATGCATCACCCCACCTCACCTTTCCCGCTCAGCAGCCATAGTGTGTTTTCTAAACGTTTGACTCTGTTCTGTTTTGTAATTCAGTTCAAGTGTAGCGGTTTTTACATTCCCTCTATAAGTGATACCTTATGATAAGTGTCTTTTTCTGTGTGACTTATTTCACTTAGAATCGTCGTACCTAAATCCACTCATCTTGCTTCTACTAGCCTTATGACATTGATTTCATGTCTGAGTGATATTCCATTGTACATAAGGACCACGACTTCTTTATCCATTTTTCTCTTTCCTGGGATATTTAAGGTGTCATGAAGTGGAGGTTCTTGTCAACAGAGCAGCCCTAAACTTTGTGGTGCCTGTGTCTTGCTGATTTTTAGTTTTCCCAATTTATACGCCCATGAGTGGACGTGCCCTATGCTCCCTAACTGTGTTTTTTCGATGTTTCAGGACACACCGTACACTTCTTCAGAGTGGCTGTTGGCAATTTACATCCCGCCCATCAGCGTAGCAAGGCTGCCATTTCTCCATGGCCTGTCCTGCATTTCTGGATTTGACACTTTTTGCAGCATGACCCTTTTGACCGATGGGAAGCGAAACTTCTTTGTAGCGCTTATTTGCCTTTCCATGTTGCTTGGTTGGCCAAAAAGGGCGTATGCGTTTTTTCCTGAATATATTCAGGAAAAAACGCATACGCCCTTTTTGGCCAAGGGCATCATTGTCGACGTTTTGCCGCTTTTCATGTGCTTTAATGGCGATTCGAATCTACCTCCTGAAATCTGTTTCCTGCAATTCTGCCTTGCTTTCAAATCCTCTTCGTTGCCTTCCCTCAATATATCTGTGGATGACAGTTATCATTTATAACTCTGCGGGTTTGTGAATTGCAGTGTCCCTGAGCTACATTTTTCAACTCGCTTTTTTGGTAGCTGGACGCAAAAGCGCGGCATTGCCTCAGGCCCTATTCTGGTTCCCGGCGGGAGGCTGAGCCTGTGTTTAATTCTTCTTCCTGATGGGAAAATAGAGTGACCTGTGCCTGTCCCAACACCTAGATCTAGTCTCTCATTGGTTGCCCCTCTTCCCGTTCATCCTCAGGACAAATTGCAACCTGTAGGGAACAGGAGCTTAAAGGTGCTGATTCTCCAAGTAGGGAAATTGCTAGTAAAGTAGCTGGAAAGGCGAACCCTAGCACAAGGAGATGAGAAATGGGGTGCGTTTTAGAAACCTTTCAAAATCACACGGTGTACCAACTTCTGGGTTTCTCATGCATGTTTTCGATGTAGGAAGATGCCCTTGAACCTGGAGATTTGGGACCCATGGGATGGGTACCACACAGTATTACTTTAAAGGGTCTGCGTTTGCTCACCCAACCTCACCCAACCTCTAAGCCCCAAGAGTGTCCACCCTTATGTCTCATCCAGCTGTGGGTCTAGGTATGGTCAATCCAGGTTGCATCACAGCCTCTGAACGAATTTTGCAATAATTTCTCTCTCTTTCACTGTCTTTGTTTTACGGGTTTTTAAAAGTAATTTATTTTTATAATGGGGTTTAGCTGCTTTTCACGGCTGTGTTTATGCGGCTTTACACCCACTTGACTCACTTCCAGACAGATATCAATACATAGGTTTTAAGATACTTACTAGTCACATATATTCTTGTGCGTTGAATAGGGGGTGTTGAGTCCTGTTCACTGAGCAAGGAGTATGTCTTGTCTATTACATATTGGGTGTATGGAACGGTATCTGAGCGAATTTGAAACCCTTGTTTTATGCCTCACCCCAGCTCACCTTTCCCGTTAGGCAGCCATAGTGTGTTTTCTAAACGTGTGACTCTGTTCTGTTTTGTAATTCAGTTCAAGTGTAGCGGTTTTTACATTCCCTCTATAAGTGATAGCTTATGATAAGTGTCTTTTTCTGTGTGACTTATTTCACTTAGAATCGTCGTACCTAAATCCACTCATCTTGCTTCTACTAGCCTTATGACATTGATTTCATGTCTGAGTGATATTCCATTGTACATAAGGACCACGACTTCTTTATCCATTTTTCTCTTTCCTGGGATATTTAAGGTGTCATGAAGTGGAGGTTCTTGTCAACAGAGCAGCCCTAAACTTTGTGGTGCCTGTGTCTTGCTGATTTTTAGTTGTCCCAATTTATACGCCCATGAGTGGACGTGCCCTATGCTCCCTAACTGTGTTTTTTCGATGTTTCAGGACACACCGTACACTTCTTCAGAGTGGCTGTTGGCAATTTACATCCCGCCCATCAGCGTAGCAAGGCTGCCATTTCTCCATGGCCTGTCCTGCATTTCTGGTTTTGACACTTTTTGCAGCATGACCCTTTTGACCGATGGGAAGTGAAACTTCTTTGTAGCGCTTATTTGCCTTTCCATGTTGCTTGGTTGGCCAAAAAGGGCGTATGCGTTTTTTCCTGAATATATTCAGGAAAAAACGCATACGCACTTTTTGGCCAAGGGCATCATTGTCGACGTTTTGCCGCTTTTCATGTGCTTTAATGGCGATTCGAATCTACCTCCTGAAATCTGTTTCCTGCAATTCTGCCTTGCTTTCAAATCCTCTTCGTTGCCTTTTCTCAATATATCTGTGGATGACAGTTATCATTTATAACTCTGCGGGTTTGTGAATTGCAGTGTCCCTGAGCTCCATTTTTCAACTCGCTTTTTTGGTAGCTGGCCGCAAAAGCGCGGCACTGCCTCAGGCCCTATTCTGGTTCCCGGCGGGAGGCTGAGCCTGTGTTTAATTCTTCTTCCTGATGGGAAAATAGAGTGACCTGTGCCTGTCCCAACACCTAGATCTAGTCTCTCATTGGTTGCCCCTCTTCCCGTTCATCCTCAGGACAAATTGCAACCTGTAGGGAACAGGAGCTTAAAGGTGCTGATTCTCCAAGTAGGGAGATTGCTAGTAAAGTAGCTGGAAAGGCGAACCCTAGCACAAGGAGATGAGAAATTGGGTGCGTTTTAGAAACCTTTCAAAATCACACGGTGTACCATCTTCTGGGTTTCTCATGCATGTTTTCGATGTAGGAAGATGCCCTTGAACCTGGAGATTTGGGACCCATGGGATGGGTACCACACAGTATTACTTTAAAGGGTCTGCGTTTGCTCACCCAACCTCACCCAACCTCTAAGCCCCAAGAGTGTCCACCCTTATGTCTCATCCAGCTGTGGGTCTAGATATGGTCAATCCAGGTTGCATCACAGCCTCTGAACGAATTTTGCAATAATTTCTCTCTCTTTCACTGTCTTTGTTTTACGGGTTTTTAAAAGTAATTTATTTTTATAATGGGGTTTAGCTGCTTTTCACGGCTGTGTTTATGCGGCTTTACACCCACTTGACTCACTTCCAGACAGATATCAATACATAGGTTTTAAGATTCTTACTAGTCACATATATTCTTGTGCGTTGAATAGGGGGTGTTGAGTCCTGTTCACTGAGCAAGGAGTAGGTCTTGTCTATTACATATTGGGTGTATGGAACGTTATCTGAGTGAATTTGAAACCCTTGTTTTATGCCTAACCCCACCTCACCTTTCCCGTTAAGCAGCCATAGTGTGTTTTCTAAACGTGTGACTCTGTTCTGTTTTGTAATTCAGTTCAAGTGTAGCGGTTTTTACATTCCCTCTATAAGTGATAGCTTATGATAAGTGTCTTTTTCTGTGTGACTTATTTCACTTAGAATCATCGTACCTAAATCCACTCATCTTGTTTCTACTAGCCTTATGACATTGATTTCATGTCTGAGTGATATTCCATTGTACATAAGGACCACGACTTCTTTATCCATTTTTATCTTTCCTGGGATATTTAAGGTGTCATGAAGTGGAGGTTCTTGTCAACAGAGCAGCCCTAAACTTTGTGGTGCCTGTGTCTTGCTGATTTTTAGTTTTCCCAATTTATACGCCCATGAGTGGACGTGCCCTATGCTCCCTAACTGTGTTTTTTCGATGTTTCAGGACACACCGTACACTTCTTCAGAGTGGCTGTTGGCAATTTACATCCCGCCCATCAGCGTAGCAAGGCTGCCATTTCTCCATGGCCTGTCCTGCATTTCTGGTTTTGACACTTTTTGCAGCATGACCCTTTTGACCGATGGAAAGTGAAACTTCTTTGTAGCGCTTATTTGCCTTTCCATGTTGCTTGGTTGGCCAAAAAGGGCGTATGCGTTTTTTCCTGAATATATTCAGGAAAAAACGCATACGCCCTTTTTGGCCAAGGGCATCATTGTCGACGTTTTGCCGCTTTTCATGTGCTTTAATGGCGATTCGAATCTACCTCATGAAATCTGTTTCCTGCAATTCTGCCTTGCTTTCAAATCCTCTTCGTTGCCTTCCCTCAATATATCTGTGGATGACAGTTATCATTTATAACTCTGCGGGTTTGTGAATTGCAGTGTCCCTGAGCTCCATTTTTCAACTCGCTTTTTTGGTAGCTGGCCGCAAAAGCGCGGCATTGCCTCAGGCCCTATTCTGGTTCCCGGCGGGAGGCTGAGCCTGTGTTTAATTCTTCTTCCTGTTGGGAAAATAGAGTGACCTGTTCCTGTCCCAACACCTAGATCTAATCTCTCATTGGTTGCCCCTCTTCCCGTTCATCCTCAGGACAAATTGCAACCTGTAGGGAACAGGAGCTTAAAGGTGCTGATTCTCCAAGTAGGGAGATTGCTAGTAAAGTAGCTGGAAAGGCGAACCCTAGCACAAGGAGATGAGAAATGGGGTGCGTTTTAGAAACCTTTCAAAATCACACGGTGTACCATCTTCTGGGTTTCTCATGCATGTTTTCGATGTAGGAAGATGCCC
The DNA here is from genome assembly GCF_028021215.1 of Eschrichtius robustus. Taxonomy (NCBI): domain Eukaryota; kingdom Metazoa; phylum Chordata; class Mammalia; order Artiodactyla; family Eschrichtiidae; genus Eschrichtius; species Eschrichtius robustus. The sequence goes on along the minus strand of NW_027175294.1, from coordinate 100,451 downwards.
TTGAACCTGGAGATTTGGGACCCATGGGATGGGTACCACACAGTATTACTTTAAAGGGTCTGCGTTTGCTCACCCAACCTCACCCAAACTCTAAGCCCCAAGAGTGTCCACCCTTATGTCTCATCCAGCTGTGAGTATAGATATGGTCAATCCAGGTTGCATCACAGCCTCTGAACGAATTTTGTAAGAATTTCTCTCTCTTTCACTGTCTTTGTTTTACGGGTTTTTAAAAGTAATTTATTTTTATAATGGGGTTTAGCTGCTTTTCACGGCTGTGTTTATGCGGCTTTACACCCACTTGACTCACTTCCAGACAGATATCAATACACAGGTTTTAAGATTCTTACTAGTCACATATATTCTTGTGCGGTGAATAGGGGGTGTTGAGTCCAGTTCACTGAGCAAGGAGTAGGTCTTGTCTATTACATATTGGGTGTATGGAACGGTATCTGAGCGAATTTGAAACCCTTGTTTTATGCATCACCCCACCTCACCTTTCCCGTTAAGCAGCCATAGTGTGTTTTCTAAACGTGTGACTCTGTTCTGTTTTGTAATTCAGTTCAAGTGTAGCGGTTTTTACATTCCCTCTATAAGTGAGAGCTTATGATAAGTGTCTTTTTCTGTGTGACTTATTTCACTTAGAATCGTCATACCTAAATCCACTCATCTTGCTTCTACTAGCCTTATGTCATTGATATCATGTCTGAGTGATATTCCTTTGTACATAAGGACCACAACTTCTTTATCCATTTTCCTCTTTCCTGGGATATTTAAGGTGTCATGAAGTGGAGGTTCTTGTCAACAAAGCAGCCCTTAACATTGGGGTGCCTGTGTCTTGCTGATTTTTAGTTGTGCCAATTTATACGCCCATGAGTGGACGTGCCCTATGCTCCCTAAGCTGTGTTTTTTCGATGTTTCAGGACACACCGTACACTTCTCCAGAGTGGCTGTTGGCAATTTACATCCCGCCCATCAGCGTAGCAAGGCTGCCATTTCTCCATGGCCTGTCCTGCATTTCTGGTTTTGACACTTTTTGCAGCATGGCCCTTTTGACCGATGGGAAGCGAGACTTCTTTGTAGCGCTGATTTGCCTTTCCAGGTTGCTTGGTTGGCCAAAAAGGGCGTATGCGTTTTTTCCTGAATATATTCAGGAAAAAACGCATACGCCCTTTTTGGCCAAGGGCATCACTGTCGACGTTTTGCCACTTTTCATGTGCTTTAAAGGCGATTCGAATCTACCTCCTGAAACCTGTTTCCTGCAATTCTGCCTTGCTTTCAAATCCTCTTCGTTGCCTTCCCTCAATATATTTGTGGACGAGAGTTATCATTTATAACTCAGCAGGTTTGTAAATTGCAGTGCCCCTGAGCTCCATTTTTCAACTGTCTTTTTTGGGAGCTGGCCGCAAAAGCACGGGATTGCCTCAGGCCCTATTCAGGTTCCGGGGGGCAGGCTGAGCCTGTGTTTAATTCTTCTTCCTGATGGGAAAATAGAGTGAGCTGTGCCTGTCCCAACACCTAGATCTAGTCTCTCATTGGTTGCCCCTCTTCCCGTTCATCCTCAGGACAAATTGCAACCTGTAGGGAACAGGAGCTTAAAGGTGCTGATTCTCCAAGTAGGGAGATTGCTAGTAAAGTAGCTGGAAAGGCGAACCCGAGCACAAGGAGATGAGAAATGAGGTGCGTATTAGAAACCTTTCAAAATCACACGGTGTACCATCTTCTGGGTTTCTCATGCATGTTTTCGATGTAGGAAGATGCCCTTGAACCTGGAGATTTGGGACCCATGGGATGGGTACCAGGCAGTATTACTTTAAAGGGTCTGCGTTTGCTCACCCAACCTCACCCAACCTTTCAGCCCCAAGAGTGTCCACCCTTATGTCTCATCCAGCTGTGGGTCTAGATATGGTCAATCCAGGTTGCATCACAGCCTCTGAACGAATTTTGTAATAATTTCTCTCTCTTTCACTGTCTTTGTTTTACGGGTTTTTAAAAGTAATTTATTTTTATAATGGGGTTTAGCTGCTTTTCACGGCTGTGTTTATGCGGCTTTACACCCACTTGACTCACTTCCAGACAGATATTAATACATAGGTTTTAAGATTCTTACTAGTCACATATATTCTTGTGCGGTGAATAGGGGGTGTTGAGTCCTGTTCACTGAGCAAGGAGTAGGTCTTGTCTATTACATATTGGGTGTATGGAACGGTATCTGAGCGAATTTGAAACCCTTGTTTTATGCCTCACCCCACCTCACCTTTCCCGTTAAGCAGCCATAGTGTGTTTTCTAAACGTGTGACTCTGTTCTGTTTTGTAATTCAGTTCAAGTGTAGCGGTTTTTACATTCCCTCTATAAGTGATAGCTTATGATAAGTGTCTTTTTCTGTGTGACTTATTTCACTTAGAATCGTCGTACCTAAATCCACTCATCTTGTTTCTACTAGCCTTATGACATTGATTTCATGTCTGAGTGATATTCCATTGTACATAAGGACCACGACTTCTTTATCCATTTTTTTCTTTCCTGGGATATTTAAGGTGTCATGAAGTGGAGGTTCTTGTCAACAGAGCAGCCCTAAACTTTGTGGTGACTGTGTCTTGCTGATTTTTAGTTGTCCCAATTTATACGCCCATGAGTGGATGTGCCCTATGCTCCCTAACTGTGTTTTTTCGATGTTTCAGGACACACCGTACACTTCTTCAGAGTGGCTGTTGGCAATTTACATCACGCCCATCATCGTAGCAAGGCTGCCATTTCTCCATGGCCTGTCCTGCATTTCTGGTTTTGACACTTTTTGCAGCATGACCCTTTTGACCGATGGGAAGTGAAACTTCTTTGTAGCGCTTATTTGCCTTTCCATGTTGCTTGGTTGGCCAAAAAGGGCGTATGCGTTTTTTCCTGAATATATTCAGGAAAAAACGCATACGCCCTTTTTGGCCAAGGGCATCATTGTCGACGTTTTGCCACTTTTCATGTGCTTTAAATGCGATTCGAATCTACCTCCTGAAACCTGTTTCCTGCAATTCTGCCTTGCTTTCAAATCCTCTTCGTTGCCTTCCCTCAATATATCTGTGGATGAGAGTTATCATTTATAGCTCTGCGGGTTTGTGAATTGCAGTGTCCCTGAGCTCCATTTTTCAACTGGCTTTTTTGGGAGCTGGCCGCAAAAGCGCGGGATTGCCTCAGGCCCTATTCTGCTTCTGGGCGGCAGGCTGAGCCTGTGGTTAATTTTTCTTCCCGATGGGAAAATAGAGTGACATGTGCCTGTCCCAACACCTAGATCTAGTCTCTCATTGGTTGCCCCTCTTCCCGTTCATCCTCAGGACAAATTGCAACCTGTAGGGAACAGGAGCTTAAAGGTGCTGATTGTCCAAGTAGGGAGATTGCTAGTAAAGTAGCTGGAATGGCGAACCCGAGCACAAGGAGATGAGAAATGAGGTGCGTATTAGAAAACTTTCAAAATCACACGGTGTACCATCTTCTGGGTTTCTCATGCATGTTTTCGATGTAGGAAGATGCCCTTGAACCTGGAGATTTGGGACCCATGGGATGGGTACCAGGCAGTATTACTTTAAAGGGTCTGCGTTTGCTCACCCAACCTCACCCAACCTTTCAGCCCCAAGAGTGTCCACCCTTATGTCTCATCCAGCTGTGGGTCTAGATATGGTCAATCCAGGTTGCATCACAGCCTCTGAACGAATTTTGTAAGAATTTCTCTCTCTTTCACTGTCTTTGTTTTATGGGTTTTTAAAAGTAATTTATTTTTATAATGGGGTTTAGCTGCTTTTCACGGCTGTGTTTATGCGGCTTTACACCCACTTGACTCACTTCCAGACAGATATCAATACATAGGTTTTAAGATTCTTACTAATCACATATATTCTTGTGCGGTGAATAGGGGGTGTTGAGTCCAGTTCACTGAGCAAGGAGTAGGTCTTGTCTATTACATATTGGGTGTATGGAACGGTATCTGAGCGAATTTGAAACCCTTGTTTTATGCATCACCCCACCTCACCTTTCCCGTTAAGCAGCCATAGTGTGTTTTCTAAACGTGTGACTGAGTTCTGTTTTGTAATTCAGTTCAAGTGTAGCGGTTTTTACATTCCCTCTATAAGTGAGAGCTTATGATAAGTGTCTTTTTCTGTGTGACTTATTTCACTTAGAATCGTCATTCCTAAATCCACTCATCTTGCTTCTACTAGCCTTATGACATTGATTTCATGTCTGAGTGATATTCCATTGTACATAAGGACCACAACTTCTTTATCCATTTTTCTCTTTCCTGGGATATTTAAGGTGTCATGAAGTGGAGGTTCTTGTCAACAGAGCAGCCCTAAACTTTGGGGTGCCTGTGTCTTGCTGATGTTTAGTTTTCCCAATTTATACGCCCATGAGTGGACGTGCCCTATGCTCCCTAAGCTGTTTTTTTTCGATGTTTCAGGACACACCGTACACTTCTCCAGTGTGGCTGTTGGCAATTTACATCCCGCCCATCAGCGTAGCAAGGCTGCCATTTCTCCATGGCCTGTCCTGCATTTCTGGTTTTTACACTTTTGGCAGCATGGCCATTTTGACCAATGGGAAGCGAAACTTCTTTGTAGCGCTGATTTGCCTTTCCAGGTTGCTTGGTTGGCCAAAAAGGGCGTATGCGTTTTTACCTGAATATATTCAGGAAAAAACGCATACGCCCTTTTTGGCCAAGGGCATCATTGTCGACGTTTTGCCGCTTTTCATGTGCTTTAAAGCCGATTCGAATCTACCTCCTGAAACCTGTTTCCTGCAATTCTGCCTTGCTTTCAAATCCTCTTCGTTGCCTTCCCTCAATATATTTGTGGACGAGAGTTATCATTTATAACTCTGCAGGTTTGTGAATTTCAGTGCTCATGTGCTCCATTTTCAAACTGTCTTTTTTGGGAGGTGGCCGCAGAAGCGCGGGATTGCCTCAGGCACTATTCTGGTTCCTGGCGGCAGGCTGAGCCTGTGTTTAATTCTTCTTCCTGATGGGAAAATAGAGTGAGCTGTGCCTGTCCCAACACCTAGATCTAGTCTCTCATTGGTTGCCCCTCTTCCCGTTCATCCTCAGGACAAATTGCAACCTGTACAGAACAGGAGGTTAAAGGTGCTGATTCTCCAAGAAGGGAGATTGCTAGTAAAGTAGCTGGAAAGGCGAACCCGAGCACAAGGAGATGAGAAATGAAGTGCGTTTTAGAAACCTTTCCCGATCACACGGTGTACCATCTTCTGGGATTCTCATGCATGTTTTCGATGCATGAAGATGCCCTTAAAACTGGAGATTTGGGACCCATGGGATGGGTACCAGGCAGTATTAATTTAAACGGTCTGTGTTTCCTCACCCAAACTCACCAAACCTTTCAGCCCCAAGAGTGTCCACCCTTAGACCTCATCCTACTGTGGGTCTTGATATGTTCAATCCAGGTTGCATCACAGCCCCTGAACGAATTGTGTAAGAATTTCTCTCTCTTTCACTGTCTTTGTTTTACGGGTTTTTACAAGTAATTTATTTTTATAATGGGGTTTAGCTGCTTTTCACGGCTGTGTTTATGCGGCTTACACCCACTTGACTCACTTCCAGAGAGATATCAATACATAGGTTATAAGATTCTCACTAGTCAGATATATTCTTGTGCGGTGAATAGGGGGTGTTGAGTCCAGTTCACTGAGCAAGGAGTAGGTCTTGTCTATTACATATTGGGTGTATGGAATGGTATCTGAGCTAATTTAAAACCCTTGTTTTATGCATCACCCCACCTCACCTTTCCCGTTAAGCAGCCATAGTGTGTTTTCTAAACGTGTGACTCTGTTCTGATTTGTAATTCAGTTCAAGTGTAGCGGTATTTATATTCCCTCTATAAGTGATAGCTTACGATAAGTGTCTTTTTCTGTGTGACTTATTTCACTTAGAATCGTCGTACCTAAATCCACTCATCTTGCTTTTAGTAGCCTTATGACATTGATTTCATGTCTGAGTGATATTCCATTGTACATAAGGACCACAACTTCTTTATCCATTTTTCTCTTTCCTGGGATATTTAGGTGTCATGAAGTGGAGGTTCTTGTCAACAGAGCAGCCCTAAACTTTGGGGTGCCTGTGTCTTGCTGATTTTTAGTTGTCCCAATTTATACGCCCATGAGTGGACGTGCCCTATGCTCCCTAAGCTGTGTTTTTTCGATGTTTCAGGACACACCGTACACTTCTCCAGAGTGGCTGTTGGCAATTTACATCCCGCCCATCAGCGTAGCAAGGCTGCCATTTCTCCATGGCCTGTCCTGCATTTCTGGTTTTGACAATTTTTGCAGCATGACCCTTTTGACCGATGGGAAGCGAGACTTCTTTGTAGCGCTGATTTGCCTTTCCAGGTTGCTTGGTTGGCCAAAAAGGGCGTATGCGTTTTTTCCTGAATATATTCAGGAAAAAACGCATACGCCCTTTTTGGCCAAGGGCATCATTGTCGACGTTTTGCCGCTTTTCATGTGCTTTAAAGGCGATTCGAATCTACCTCCTGAAATCTGTTTCCTGCAATTCTGCCTTGCTTTCAAATCCTCTTCGTTGCCCTCCCTCAATATATCTGTGGATGAGAGTTATCATTTATAACTCTGCGGGTTTGTGAATTGCAGTGTCCCTGAGCCCCATTTTTCAACTCGCTTTTTTGGGAGCTGGCCGCAAAAGCGCGGGATTGCCTCAGGCCCTAATCTGCTTCTGGGCGGCAGGCTGAGCCTGTGGTTAATTCTTCTTCCTGATGGGAAAATAGAGTGACCTGTGCCTGTCCCAACACCTAGATCTAGTCTCTCATTGGTTGCCCCTCTTCCCGTTCATCCTCAGGACAAATTGAAACCTGTACAGAACAGGAGGTTAAAGGTGCTGATTCTCCAAGTAGGGAGATTGCTAGTAAAGTACCTGGAATGGCGAACCCGAGCACAAGGAGATGAGAAATGAGGTGCGTTTTAGAAACCTTTCAAAATCACACGGTGTACCTTATTCTGGGTTTCTCATGCATGTTTTCGATGTAGGAAGATGCCCTTGAACCTGGAGTTTTGGGACCCATGGGATGGGTACCACGCAGTATTACTTTAAAGGTTCTGCGTTTGCTCACCCATCCTCACCCAACCTCTCAGCCCCAAGAGTGTCCACCCTTATGTCTCATCCAGCTGTGGGTCTAGATATGGTCAATCCAGGTTGCATCAAAGCCCCTGAACGAATTATGTAAGAATTTCTCTCTCTTTCACTGTCTTTCTTTTACGGGTTTTTAAAAGTAATTTATTTTTATAATGGGGTTTAGCTGCTTTTCACGGCTGTGTTTATGCGGCTTTACACCCACTTGACTCACTTCCAGAGAGATATCAATACATAGGTTTTACGATTCTTACTAGTCAGACATATTCTTGTGTGGTGAATAGGGGGTGTTGAGTCCAGTTCACTGAGCAAGGAGTAGGCCTTGTCTATTACATATTGGGTGTATGGAACGGTATCTGAGCGAATTTGAAACCCTTGTTTTATGCATCACCCCACCTCACCTTTCCCGTTAAGCAGCCATAGTGTGTTGTCTAAACGTGTGACTCTGTTCCCTTTGTAATTCAGTTCAAGTGTAGCGGTTTTTACATTCCCTCTATAAGTGATAGCTTATGATAAGTGTCTTTTTCTGTGTGACTTAGTTCACTTAGAATCGTCATACCTAAATCCACTCATCTTGCTTCTACTAGCCTTATGACATTGATTTCATGTCTGAGTGATATTCCTTTGTACATAAGGACCACGACTTCTTTATCCATTTTTCTCTTTCCTGGGATATTTAAGGTGTCATGAACTGGAGGTTCTTGTCAACATAGCAGCCCTAAACATTGGGGTGCCTGTGTCTTGCTGATTTTTAGTTTTCCCAATTTATACGCCCATGAGTGCACGTGCCCTATGCTCCCTAAGCTGTTTTTTCGATGTTTCAGGACACACCGTACACTTCTCCAGAGTGGCTGTTGGCAATTTACATCCCGCCCATCAGCGTAGCAAGGCTGCCATTTCTCCATGGCCTGTCCTGCTTTCCTGGTTTTGACACTTTTTGCAGCATGGCCCTTTTGACCGATGGGAAGCGAGACTTCTTTGTAGCGCTGATTTGCCTTTCCAGGTTGCTTGGTTGGCCAAAAAGGGCGTATCCGTTTTTTCCTGAATATATTCAGGAAAAAACGCATACGCCCTTTTTGGCCAAGGGCATCACTGTCGACGTTTTGCCACTTTTCATGTGCTTTAAAGGCGATTCGAATCTACCTCCTGAAACCTGTTTCCTGCAATTCTGCCTTGCTTTCAAATCCTCTTCGTTGCCTTCCCTCAATATATTTGTGGACGAGAGTTATCATTTATAACTCAGCAGGTTTGTGAATTGCAGTGACCCTGAGCTCCATTTTTCAACTGTCTTTTTTGGGAGCTGGCCGCAAAAGCACGGGATTGCCTCAGGCCCTATTCTGGTTCCCGGCGGCAGGCTGAACCTGTGTTTAATTCTTCTTCCTGATGGGAAAATAGAGTGACCTGTGCCTGTCCCAACACCTAGATCTAGTCTCTCATTGGTTGCCCCTCTTCCCTTTCATCCTCAGGACAAATTGCAAACTGTACGGAACAGGAGCTTAAAGGTGCTGATTCTCCAAGTAGGGAGATTGCTAGTAAAGTAGCTGGAAAGGCGAACCCTAGCACAAGGAGATGAGAAATGAGGTGCGTTTCAGAAACCTTTCCCGTTCAGACGGTGTACAATCTTCTAGGTTTCTCATGCATGTTTTCGATGTAGGAAGATTCCCTTGAACCTGGAGATTTGGGACCCATGGGATGGGTACCACGCAGTATTACTTTAAAGGGTCTGCGTTTGCTCACCCAACCTCACCAAAACTCTCAGCCCCAAGAGTGTCCACCCTTATGTCTCATCCAGCTGTGGGTCTAGATATGGTCAATCCAGGTTGCATCACAGCCCCTGAACGAATTTTGTAAGAATTTCTCTCTCTTTCACTGTCTTTGTTTTACGGGTTTTTAAAAGTAATTTATTTTTATAATGGGGTTTAGCTGCTTTTCACGGCTGTGTTTAAGCGGCTTTACACCCACTTGACTCACTTCCAGACACGTATCAATACATAGGTTTTAAGATTCTTACTAGTCACGTATATTCTTGTGCGGTGAATAGGGGGTGTTGTGTCCAGTTCACTGAGCAAGGAGTAGGTCTTGTCTATTACATATTGGGTGTATGGAACGGTATCTGAGCCAATTTGAACCCCTTGTTTTATGCATCACCCCACCTCACCTTTCCCGTTAAGCAGCCATAGTGTGTTTTCTAAACGTGTGATTCTGTTCTGTTCTGTAATTCAGTTCAAGTGTAGCAGGTTTTTACATTCCCTCTATAAGTGATAGCTTATGATAAGTGTCTTTTTCTGTGTGACTTATTTCACTTAGAATCGTCGTACCTTAATCCACTCATCTTGCTTCTACTAGCCTTATGACATTGATTTCATGTCTGAGTGATATTCCATTGTACCTAAGGACCACAACTTCTTTATCCATTTTTCTCTTTCCTGGGATATTTAAGGTGTCATGAAGTGGTGGTTCTTGTCAACAGAGCAGCCCTAAACTTTGGGGTGCCTGTGTTTTGCTGATTTTTAATTTTCCCAATTTATACGCCCATGAGTGGACGTGCCCTATGCTCCCTAAGCTGTGTTTTTTCGATGTTTCAGGACACACCGTACACTTCTCCAGAGTGGCTGTTGGCAATTAACATCCCGCCTATCAGCGTAGCAAGGCTGCCATTTCTCCATGGCCTGTCCTGCATTTCTGGTTTTGACACTTTTTTAGCATGGCCCTTTTGACCGATGGGAAGCGAGACTTCTTTGTAGCGCTGATTTGCCTTTCCAGGGTGCTTGGTTGGCCAAAAAGGGCGTATGCGTTTTTTCCTGAATATATTCAGGAAAAAACGCATACGCCCTTTTTGGCCAAGGGCATCATTGTCGACCTTTTGCCGCTTTTCATGTGCTTTAAAGGCAATTCGAATCTACCTCCTGAAATCTGTTTCCTGCAATTCTGCCTTGCTTTCAAATCCTCTTCGTTCCATTCCCTCAATATATCTGTGGATGAGAGTTATCATTTATAACTCTGCGGGTTTGTGAATTGCAGTGTCCCTGAGCTCCATTTTTCAACTCGCTTTTTTGGGAGATGGCCACAAAAGCGCAGTATTGCCTCAGGCGCTATTTTGCTTCTGGGCGGCAGGCTGAGCCTGTGGTTAATTCTTCTTCCTGATGGGAAAATAGAGTGACCTGTGCCTGTCCCAACACCTAGATCTAGTCTCTCATTGGTTGCCCCTCTTCCCGTTCATCCTCAGGACAAATTGCAACCTGTATGGATCAGGAGCTTAAAGGTGCTGATTCTGCAAGTAGGGAGATTGCTAGTAAAGTAGCTGGAAAGGCGAACCCGAGCACAAGGAGGTGAGAAATGGGGTGCGTTTTAGAAACCTTTCAAAATCACACGGTGTACCATCTTCTGAGTTTCTCATGCATGTTTTCGATGTAGGAAGATGCCCTTGAACCTGGAGATTTGGGACCCATGGGATGGGTACCACGCAGTATTACTTTAAAGGGTCTGCGTTTGCTCACCCAACCTCACCCAACCTGTCAGGCCCAAGAGTGTCCACCCTTATGTCTCATCCAGCTGTGGGTCTAGATATGGTCAATCCAGGTTGCATCACAGCCCCTGAACGAATTTTGTAAGAATTTCTCTCTCTTTCACTGTCTTTGTTTTACGGGTTTTTAAAAGTAATTTATTTTTATAATGTGGTTTAGCTGCTTTTCACGGCTGTGTTTATGCGGCTTTACACCCACTTGACTCACTTCCAGAGAGATATCAATACATAGGTTTTACGATTATTACTAGTCAGATATATTCTTGTGCGGTGAATAGGGGGTGTTGAGTCCAGTTCACTGAGCAAGGAGTAGGCCTTGTCTATTACATATTGGGTGTATGGAACGGTATCTGAGCGAATTTGAAACCCTTGTTTTATGCATCACCCCACCTCACCTTTCCCGTTAAGCAGCCATAGTGTGTTTTCTAAACGTGTGACTCTGTTCCCTTTGTAATTCAGTTCAAGTGTAGCGGTTTTTACATTCCCTCTATAAGTGATAGCTTATGATAAGTGTCTTTTTCTGTGTGACTTAGTTCACTTAGAATCGTCATACCTAAATCCACTCATCTTGCTTCTACTAGCCTTATGACATTGATTTCATGTCTGAGTGATATTCCTTTGTACATAAGGACCACAACTTCTTTATCCATTTTTCTCTTTCCTGGGATATTTAAGGTGTCATGAACTGGAGGTTCTTGTCAACATAGCAGCCCTAAACATTGGGGTGCCTGTGTCTTGCTGATTTTTAGTTTTCCCAATTTATACGCCCATGAGTGCACGTGCCCTATGCTCCCTAAGCTGTTTTTTCGATGTTTCAGGACACACCGTACACTTCTCCAGAGTGGCTGTTGGCAATTTACATCCCGCCCATCAGCGTAGCAAGGCTGCCATTTCTCCATGGCCTGTCCTGCATTCCTGGTTTTGACACTTTTTGCAGCATGGCCCTTTTGACCGATGGGAAGCGAGACTTCTTTGTAGCGCTGATTTGCCTTTCCAGGTTGCTTGGTTGGGCAAAAAGGGCGTATGCGTTTTTTCCTGAATATATTCAGGAAAAAACGCATACGCCCTTTTTGGCCAAGGGCATCATTGTCGACGTTTTGCCGCTTTTCATGTGCTTTAAAGGCGATTCGAATCTACCTCCTGAAATCTGTTTCCTGCAATTCTGCCTTGCTTTCAAATCCTCTTCGTAGCCTTCCCTCAATATATCTGTCGATGACAGTTATCTTTTATAACTCTGCGGGTTTGTGAATTGCAGTGACCCTGAGCTCCATTTTTCAACTGTCTTTTTTGGGAGCTGGCCGCAAAAGCACGGGATTGCCTCAGGCCCTATTCTGGTTCCCGGCGGCAGGCTGAACCTGTGTTTAATTCTTCTTCCTATTGGGAAAATAGAGTGACCTGTGCCTGTCCCAACACCTAGATCTAGTCTCTCATTGGTTGCCCGTCTTCCCGTTCATCCTCAGGACAAATTGCAACCTGTAGGGAACAGGAGCTTAAAGGTGATGATTCTCCAAGTAGGGAGATTGCTAGTAAAGTAGCTGGAAAGGCGAACCCCAGCACAAGGAGATGAGAAATGTGGTTCATTTTGGAAACCTTTCAAAATCACACGGTGTACCATCTTCTGGGTTTCTCATGCATGTTTTCGATGTAGGAAGATGCCCTTGAACCTGGAGATTTGGGACCCATGGGATGGGTACCACGCAGTATTACTTTAAAGGGTCTGCGTTTGCTCACCCAACCTCACCAAACCTCTCAGCCCCAAAGTGTCCACCCTTATGTCTCATCCAGCTGTGGGTCTAGATATGGTCAATCCAGGTTGCATCACAGCCCCTGAAAGAATTTTGTAAGAATTTCTCTCTCTTTCACTGTCTTTGTTTTACGGGTTTTTAAAAGTAATTTATTTTTATAATGGGGTTTAGCTGCTTTTCACGGCTGTGTTTAAGTGGCTTTACACCCACTTGACTCACTTCCAGACACGTATCAATACATAGGTTTTAAGATTCTTACTAGTCACGTATATTCTTGTGCGGTGAATAGGGGGTGTTGTGTCCAGTTCACTGAGCAAGGAGTAGGTCTTGTCTATTACATATTGGGTGTATGGAACGGTATCTGAGCGAATTTGAAACCCTTGTTTTATGCATCACCCCACCTCACCTTTCCCGTTAAGCAGCCATAGTGTGTTTTCTAAACGTGTGACTCTGTTCTGTTTTGTAATTCAGTTCAAGTGTAGCGGTTTTTACATTCCCTCTATAAGTGATACCTTATGATAAGTGTCTTTTTCTGTGTGACTTATTTCACTTAGAATCGTCATACCTAAATCCACTCATCTTGCTTCTACTAGCCTTATGACATTGATTTCATGTCTGAGTGATATTCCTTTGTACATAAGGACCACAACTTCTTTATCCATTTTTCCCTTTCCTGGGATATTTAAGGTGTCATGAAGTGGAGGTTCTTGTCAACAGAGCAGCCCTAAACTTTGGGGTGCCTGTGTCTTGCTGATTTTTAGTTTTCCCAATTTATACGCCCATGAGTGCACGTTCCCTATGCTCCCTAAGCTGTTTTTTCGATGTTTCAGGACACACCGTACACTTCTCCAGAGTGGCTGTTGGCAATTTACATCCCGCCCATCAGCGTAGCAAGGCTGCCATTTCTCCATGGCCTGTCCTGCATTTCTGGTTTTGACACTTTTTGCAGCATGGCCCTTTTGACCGATGGGAAGCGAGACTTCTTTGTAGCGCTGATTTGCCTTTCCAGGTTGCTTGGTTGGCCAAAAAGGGCGTATCCGTTTTTTCCTGAATATAATCAGGAAAAAACGCATACGCCCTTTTTGGCCAAGGGCATCACTGTCGACGTTTTGCCACTTTTCATGTGCTTTAAAGGCGATTCGAATCTACCTCCTGAAACATGTTTCCTGCAATTCTGCCTTGCTTTCAAATCCTCTTCGTTGCCTTCCCTCAATATATTTGTGGACGAGAGTTACCATTTATAACTCTGCGGTTTTATGAATGGCAGTGCCCCTTAGCTCCATTTTTCAACTGTCTTTTTTGGGAGCTGGCCGCAAAAGCACGGGATTGCCTCAGGCCCTATTCAGGTTCCGGGGGGCAGGCTGAGCCTGTGGTTAATTCTTCTTCCTGATGGGAAAATAGAGTGACCTGTGCCTGTCCCAACACCTAGATCTAGTCTCTCATTGGTTGCCCCTCTTCCCGTTCATCCTCAGGACAAATTGAAACCTGTACAGAACAGGAGGTTAAAGGTGCTGATTCTCCAAGTAGGGAGATTGCTAGTAAAGTACCTGGAATGGCGAACCCGAGCACAAGGAGATGAGAAATGAGGTGCGTTTTAGAAACCTTTCAAAATCACACGGTGTACCTTATTCTGGGTTTCTCATGCATGTTTTCGATGTAGGAAGATGCCCTTGAACCTGGAGTTTTGGGACCCATGGGATGGGTACCACGCAGTATTACTTTAAAGGTTCTGCGTTTGCTCACCCATCCTCACCCAACCTCTCAGCCCCATGAGTGTCCACCCTTATGTCTCATCCAGCTGTGGGTCTAGATATGGTCAATCCAGGTTGCATCAAAGCCCCTGAACGAATTATGTAAGAATTTCTCTCTCTTTCACTGTCTTTCTTTTACGGGTTTTTAAAAGTAATTTATTTTTATAATGGGGTTTAGCTGCCTTTGACGGCTGTGTTTATGCGGCTTTACACCCAATTGACTCACTTCCAGAGAGATATCAATACATAGGTTTTACGATTCTTACTAGTCAGACATATTCTTGTGCGGTGAATAGGGGGTGTTGAGTCCAGTTCACTGAGCAAGGAGTATGCCTTGTCTATTACATATTGGGTGTATGGAACGGTATCTGAGCGAATTTGAAACCCTTGTTTTATGCATCACCCCACCTCACCTTTCCCGTTAAGCAGCCATAGTGTGTTTTCTAAACGTGTGACTCTGTTCCCTTTGTAATTCAGTTCAAGTGTAGCGGTTTTTACATTCCCTCTATAAGTGATAGCTTATGATAAGTGTCTTTTTCTGTGTGACTTAGTTCACTTAGAATCGTCATACCTAAATCCACTCATCTTGCTTCTACTAGCCTTATGACATTGATTTCATGTCTGAGTGATATTCCTTTGTACATAAGGACCACGACTTCTTTATCCATTTTTCTCTTTCCTGGGATATTTAAGGTGTCATGAACTGGAGGTTCTTGTCAACATAGCAGCCCTAAACATTGGGGTGCCTGTGTCTTGCTGATTTTTAGTTTTCCCAATTTATACGCCCATGAGTGCACGTGCCCTATGCTCCCTAAGCTGTTTTTTCGATGTTTCAGGACACACCGTACACTTCTCCAGAGTGGCTGTTGGCAATTTACATCCCGCCCATCAGCGTAGCAAGGCTGCCATTTCTCCATGGCCTGTCCTGCATTCCTGGTTTTGACACTTTTTGCAGCATGGCCCTTTTGACCGATGGGAAGCGAGACTTCTTTGTAGCGCTGATTTGCCTTTCCAGGTTGCTTGGTTGGCCAAAAAGGGCGTATCCGTTTTTTCCTGAATATATTCAGGAAAAAACGCATACGCCCTTTTTGGCCAAGGGCATCACTGTCGACGTTTTGCCACTTTTCATGTGCTTTAAAAGCGATTCGAATCTACCTCCTGAAACCTGTTTCCTGCAATTCTGCCTTGCTTTCAAATCCTCTTCGTTGCCTTCCCTCAATATATTTTTGGACGAGAGTTATCATTTATAACTCAGCAGGTTTGTGAATTGCAGTGCCCCTGAGCTCCATTTTTCAACTGTCTTTTTTGGGAGCTGGCCGCAAAAGCACGGGATTGCCTCAGGCCCTATTCTGGTTCCCGGCGGCAGGCTGAACCTGTGTTTAATTCTTCTTCCTGATGGGAAAATAGAGTGACCTGTGCCTGTCCCAACACATAGATCTAGTCTCTCATTGGTTGCCCGTCTTCCCGTTCATCCTCAGGACAAATTGCAACCTGTAGGGAACAGGAGCTTAAAGGTGCTGATTCTCCAAGTAGGGAGATTGCTAGTAAAGTAGCTGGAAAGGCGAACCCCAGCACAAGGAGATGAGAAATGTGGTTCATTTTGGAAACCTTTCAAAATCACACGGTGTACCATCTTCTGGGTTTCTCATGCATGTTTTCGATGTAGGAAGATGCCCTTGAACCTGGAGATTTGGGACCCATGGGATGGGTACCACGCAGTATTACTTTAAAGGGTCTGCGTTTGCTCACCCAACCTCACCAAAACTCTCAGCCCCAAGAGTGTCCACCCTTATGTCTCATCCAGCTGTGGGTCTAGATATGGTCAATCCAGGTTGCATCACAGCCCCTGAACGAATTTTGTAAGAATTTCTCTCTCTTTCACTGTCTTTGTTTTACGGGTTTTTAAAAGTAATTTATTTTTATAATGGGGTTTAGCTGCTTTTCACGGCTGTGTTTAAGCGGCTTTACACCCACTTGACTCACTTCCAGACACGTATCAATACATAGGTTTTAAGATTCTTACTAGTCACGTATATTCTTGTGCGGTGAATAGGGGGTGTTGAGTCCAGTTCACTGAGCAAGGAGTAGGTCTTGTCTATTACATATTGGGTGTATGGAACGGTATCTGAGCGAATTTGAACCCCTTGTTTTATGCATCACCCCACCTCACCTTTCCCGTTAAGCAGCCATAGTGTGTTTTCTAAACGTGTGATTCTGTTCTGTTCTGTAATTCAGTTCAAGTGTAGCAGGTTTTTACATTCCCTCTATAAGTGATAGCTTATGATAAGTGTCTTTTTCTGTGTGACTTATTTCACTTAGAATCGTCGTACCTTACTCCACTCATCGTGCTTCTACTAGCCTTATGACATTGATTTCATGTCTGAGTGATATTCCATTGTACCTAAGGACCACAACTTCTTTATCCATTTTTCTCTTTCCTGGGATATTTAAGGTGTCATGAAGTGGTGGTTCTTGTCAACAGAGCAGCCCTAAACTTTGGGGTGCCTGTGTTTTGCTGATTTTTAATTTTCCCAATTTATACGCCCATGAGTGGACGTGCCCTATGCTCCCTAAGCTGTGTTTTTTCGATGTTTCAGGACACACCGTACACTTCTCCAGAGTGGCTGTTGGCAATTAACATCCCGCCTATCAGCGTAGCAAGGCTGCCATTTCTCCATGGCCTGTCCTGCATTTCTGGTTTTGACACTTTTTTAGCATGGCCCTTTTGACCGATGGGAAGCGAGACTTCTTTGTAGCGCTGATTTGCCTTTCCAGGGTGCTTGGTTGGCCAAAAAGGGCGTATGCGTTTTTTCCTGAATATATTCAGGAAAAAACGCATACGCCCTTTTTGGCCAAGGGCATCATTGTCGACATTTTGCCGCTTTTCATGTGCTTTAAAGGCAATTCGAATCTACCTCCTGAAATCTGTTTCCTGCAATTCTGCCTTGCTTTCAAATCCTCTTCGTTCCATTCCCTCAATATATCTGTGGATGAGAGTTATCATTTATAACTCTGCGGGTTTGTGAATTGCAGTGTCCCTGAGCTCCATTTTTCAACTCGCTTTTTTGGGAGATGGCCACAAAAGCGCAGTATTGCCTCAGGCGCTATTTTGCTTCTGGGCGGCAGGCTGAGCCTGTGGTTAATTCTTCTTCCTGATGGGAAAATAGAGTGACCTGTGCCTGTCCCAACACCTAGAACTAGTCTCTCATTGGTTGCCCCTCTTCCCGTTCATCCTCAGGACAAATTGCAACCTGTATGGATCAGGAGCTTAAAGGTGCTGATTCTGCAAGTAGGGAGATTGCTAGTAAAGTAGCTGGAAAGGCGAACCCGAGCACAAGGAGGTGAGAAATGGGGTGCGTTTTAGAAACCTTTCAAAATCACACGGTGTACCATCTTCTGAGTTTCTCATGCATGTTTTCGATGTAGGAAGATGCCCTTGAACCTGGAGATTTGGGACCCATGGGATGGGTACCAGGCAGTATTACTTTAAAGGGTCTGCGTTTGCTCACCCAACCTCACCCAACCTGTCAGCCCCAAGAGTGTCCACCCTTATGTCTCATCCAGCTGTGGGTCTAGATATGGTCAATCCAGGTTGCATCACAGCCCCTGAACGAATTTTGTAAGAATTTCTCTCTCTTTCACTGTCTTTGTTTTACGGGTTTTTAAAAGTAATTTATTTTTATAATGGGGTTTAGCTGCTTTTCACGGCTGTGTTTATGCGGCTTTACACCCATTGACTCACTTCCAGAGAGATATCAATACATAGGTTTTACGATTATTACTAGTCAGATATATTCTTGTGCGGTGAATAGGGGGTGTTGAGTCCAGTTCACTGAGCAAGGAGTAGGCCTTGTCTATTACATATTGGGTGTATGGAACGGTATCTGAGCGAATTTGAAACCCTTGTTTTATGCATCACCCCACCTCACCTTTCCCGTTAAGCAGCCATAGTGTGTTTTCTAAACGTGTGACTCTGTTCCCTTTGTAATTCAGTTCAAGTGTAGCGGTTTTTACATTCCCTCTATAAGTGATAGCTTATGATAAGTGTCTTTTTCTGTGTGACTTAGTTCACTTAGAATCGTCATACCTAAATCCACTCATCTTGCTTCTACTAGCCTTATGACATTGATTTCATGTCTGAGTGATATTCCTTTGTACATAAGGACCACAACTTCTTTATCCATTTTTCTCTTTCCTGGGATATTTAAGGTGTCATGAACTGGAGGTTCTTGTCAACATAGCAGCCCTAAACATTGGGGTGCCTGTGTCTTGCTGATTTTTAGTTTTCCCAATTTATACGCCCATGAGTGCACGTGCCCTATGCTCCCTAAGCTGTTTTTTCGATGTTTCAGGACACACCGTACACTTCTCCAGAGTGGCTGTTGGCAATTTACATCCCGCCCATCAGCGTAGCAAGGCTGCCATTTCTCCATGGCCTGTCCTGCATTCCTGGTTTTGACACTTTTTGCAGCATGGCCCTTTTGACCGATGGGAAGCGAGACTTCTTTGTAGCGCTGATTTGCCTTTCCAGGTTGCTTGGTTGGGCAAAAAGGGCGTATGCGTTTTTTCCTGAATATATTCAGGAAAAAACGCATACGCCCTTTTTGGCCAAGGGCATCATTGTCGACGTTTTTCCGCTTTTCATGTGCTTTAAAGGCGATTCGAATCTACCTCCTGAAATCTGTTTCCTGCAATTCTGCCTTGCTTTCAAATCCTCTTCGTAGCCTTCCTCAATATATCTGTCGATGACAGTTATCTTTTATAACTCTGCGGGTTTGTGAATTGCAGTGTCCCTGAGCTCCATTTTTCAACTCGCTTTTTTGGGAGCTGGCCGCAAAAGCGCGTGATTGCCTCAGGCCCTATTCTGGTTCCTGACGGCAGACTGAGCCTGTGGTTAATTCTTCTTCCTGATGGGAAAATAGAGTGACCTGTGCCTGTCCCAACACCTAGATCTAGTCTCTCATTGGTTGCCCCTCTTCCCGTTCATCCTCAGGACAAATTGCAACCTGTAGGGAACAGGAGCTTAAAGGTGCTGATTCTCCAAGTAGGGAGATTGCTAGTAAAGTAGCTGGAAAGGCGAACCCTAGCACAAGGAGATGAGAAATGGGGTGCGTTTCAGAAACCTTTCAAAATCACATGGTGTACCATCTTCTGGGTTTCTCATGCATGTTTTCGATGCAGGAAGACGCCCTTGAAACTGGAGATTGGGACCCATGGGATGGGTACCACACAGTATTACTTTAAAGGGTCTGCGTTTGCTCACCCAACCTCACCCAACCTCTCAGCCCCAAGAGTGTCCACCCTTATGTCTCATCCAGGTGTGGGTCTAGATATGGTCAATCCAGGTTGCATCACAGCCCCTGAACGAATTTTGTAAGAATTTCTCTCTCTTTCACTGACTTTGTTTTACGGTTTTTTAATAGTAATTTATTTTTATAATGGGGTTTAGCTGCTTTTCACGGCTGTGTTTATGCGGCTTTACACCCACTTGGCTCACTTCCAGAGAGATATCAATACATAGGTTTTACGATTATTACTAGTCAGATATATTCTTGTGCGGTGAATAGGGGGTGTTGATTCCAGTTCACTGAGCAAGGAGTAGGCCTTGTCTATTACATATTGGGTGTATGGAACGGTATCTGAGCGAATTTGAAACCCTTGTTTTATGCATCACCCCACCTCACCTTTCCCGTTAAGCAGCCATAGTGTGTTTTCTAAACGTGTGACTCTGTTCCCTTTGTAATTCAGTTCAAGTGTAGCGGTTTTTACATTCCCTCTATAAGTGATAGCTTATGATAAGTGTCTTTTTCTGTGTGACTTAGTTCACTTAGAATCGTCATACCTAAATCCACTCATCTTGCTTCTACTAGCCTTATGACATTGATTTCATGTCTGAGTGATATTCCTTTGTACATAAGGACCACAACTTCTTTATCCATTTTTCTCTTTCCTGGGATATTTAAGGTGTCATGAACTGGAGGTTCTTGTCAACATAGCAGCCCTAAACATTGGGGTGCCTGTGTCTTGCTGAATTTTAGTTTTCCCAATTTATACGCCCATGAGTGCACGTGCCCTATGCTCCCTAAGCTGTTTTTTCGATGTTTCAGGACACACCGTACACTTCTCCAGAGTGGCTGTTGGCAATTTACATCCCGCCCATCAGCGTAGCAAGGCTGCCATTTCTCCATGGCCTGTCCTGCATTCCTGGTTTTGACACTTTTTGCAGCATGGCCCTTTTGAGCGATGGGAAGCGAGACTTCTTTGTAGCGCTGATTTGCCTTTCCAGGTTGCTTGGTTGGCCAAAAAGGGCGTATCCGTTGTTTCCTGAATATATTCAGGAAAAAACGCATACGCCCTTTTTGGCCAAGGGCATCACTGTCGACGTTTTGCCACTTTTCATGTGCTTTAAAGGCGATTCGAATCTACCTCCTGAAACCTGTTTCCTGCAATTCTGCCTTGCTTTCAAATCCTCTTCGTTGCCTTCCCTCAATATATTTGTGGACGAGAGTTATCATTTATAACTCAGCAGGTTTGTGAATTGCAGTGCCCCTGAGCTCCATTTTTCAACTGTCTTTTTTGGGAGCTGGCCGCAAAAGCACGGGATTGCCTCAGGCCCTATTCTGGTTCCCGGCGGCAGGCTGAACCTGTGTTTAATTCTTCTTCCTATTGGGAAAATAGAGTGACCTGTGCCTGTCCCAACACCTAGATCTAGTCTGTCATTGGTTGCCCGTCTTCCCGTTCATCCTCAGGACAAATTGCAACCTGTAGGGAACAGGAGCTTAAAGGTGCTGATTCTCCAATTAGGGAGATTGCTAGTAAAGTAGCTGGAAAGGCGAACCCCAGCACAAGGAGATGAGAAATGTGGTTCATTTTGGAAACCTTTCAAAATCACACGGTGTACCATCTTCTGGGTTTCTCATGCATGTTTTCGATGTAGGAAGATGCCCTTGAACCTGGAGATTTGGGACCCATGGGATGGGTACCACGCAGTATTACTTTAAAGGGTCTGCGTTTGCTCACCCAACCTCACCAAACCTCTCAGCCCCAAAGTGTCCACCCTTATGTCTCATCCAGCTGTGGGTCTAGATATGGTCAATCCAGGCTGCATCACAGCCCCTGAAAGAATTTTGTAAGAATTTCTCTCTCTTTCACTGTCTTTGTTTTACGGGTTTTTAAAAGTAATTTATTTTTATAATGGGGTTTAGCTGCTTTTCACGGCTGTGTTTAAGTGGCTTTACACCCACTTGACTCACTTCCAGACACGTATCAATACATAGGTTTTAAGATTCTTACTAGTCACGTATATTCTTGTGCGGTGAATAGGGGGTGTTGTGTCCAGTTCACTGAGCAAGGAGTAGGTCTTTTCTATTACATATTGGGTGTATGGAACGGTATCTGAGCGAATTTGAAACCCTTGTTTTATGCATCACCCCACCTCACCTTTCCCGTTAAGCAGCCATAGTGTGTTTTCTAATCGTGTGACTCTGTTCTGTTTTGTAATTCAGTTCAAGTGTAGCGGTTTTTACATTCCCTCTATAAGTGATACCTTATGATAAGTGTCTTTTTCTGTGTGACTTATTTCACTTAGAATCGTCATACCTAAATCCACTCATCTTGCTTCTACTAGCCTTATGACATTGATTTCATGTCTGAGTGATATTCCTTTGTACATAAGGACCACAACTTCTTTATCCATTTTTCCCTTTCCTGGGATATTTAAGGTGTCATGAAGTGGAGGTTCTTGTCAACAGAGCAGCCCTAAACTTTGGGGTGCCTGTGTCTTGCTGATTTTTAGTTTTCCCAATTTATACGCCCATGAGTGCACGTTCCCTATGCTCCCTAAGCTGTTTTTTCGATGTTTCAGGACACACCGTACACTTCTCCAGAGTGGCTGTTGGCAATTTACATCCCGCCCATCAGCGTAGCAAGGCTGCCATTTCTCCATGGCCTGTCCTGCATTTCTGGTTTTGACACTTTTTGCAGCATGGCCCTTTTGACCGATGGGAAGCGAGACTTCTTTGTAGCGCTGATTTGCCTTTCCAGGTTGCTTGGTTGGCCAAAAAGGGCGTATCCGTTTTTTCCTGAATATAATCAGGAAAAAACGCATACGCCCTTTTTGGCCAAGGGCATCACTGTCGACGTTTTGCCACTTTTCATGTGCTTTAAAGGCGATTCGAATCTACCTCCTGAAACATGGTTCCTGCAATTCTGCCTTGCTTTCAAATCCTCTTCGTTGCCTTCCCTCAATATATTTGTGGACGAGAGTTACCATTTATAACTCTGCGGTTTTGTGAATGGCAGTGTCCCTGAGCTCCATTTTTCAACTGTCTTTTTTGGGAGCTGGCCGCAAAAGCACGGGATTGCCTCAGGACCTATTCAGGTTCCGGGGGGCAGGCTGAGCCTGTGGTTAATTCTTCTTCCTGATGGTAAAATAGAGTGACCTGTGCCTGTCCCAACACCTAGATCTAGTCTCTCATTGGTTGCCCCTCTTCCCGTTCATCCTCAGGACAAATTGCAACCTGTACAGAACAGGAGGTTAAAGGTGCTGATTCTCCAAGTAGGGAGATTGCTAGTAAAGTACCTGGAATGGCGAACCCGAGCACAAGTAGATGAGAAATGAGGTGCGTTTTAGAAACCTTTCAAAATCACACGGTTTACCTTATTCTGGGTTTCTCATGCATGTTTTCGATGTAGGAAGATGCCCTTGAACCTGGAGTTTTGGGACCCATGGGATGGGTACCACGCAGTATTACTTTAAAGGTTCTGCGTTTGCTCACCCATCCTCACCCAACCTCTCAGCCCCAAGAGTGTCCACCTTTATGTCTCTTCCAGCTGTGGGTCTAGATATGGTCAATCCAGGTTGCATCAAAGCCCCTGAACGAATTATGTAAGAATTTCTCTCTCTTTCACTGTCTTTCTTTTACGGGTTTTTAAAAGTAATTTATTTTTATAATGGGGTTTAGCTGCCTTTCACGGCTGTGTTTATGCGGCTTTACACCCACTTGACTCACTTCCAGAGAGATATCAATACATAGGTTTTACGATTCTTACTAGTCAGACATATTATTGTGCGGTGAATAGGGGGTGTTGAGTCCAGTTCACTGAGCAAGGAGTAGGCCTTGTCTATTACATATTGGGCGTATGGAACTGTATCTGAGCGAATTTGAAACCCTTGTTTTATGCATCACCCCACCTCACCTTTCCCGTTAAGCAGCCATAGTGTGTTTTCTAAACGTGTGACTCTTTTCCCTTTGTAATTCAGTTCAAGTGTAGCGGTTTTTACATTCCCTCTATAAGTGATAGCTTATGATAAGTGTCTTTTTCTGTGTGACTTAGTTCACTTAGAATCGTCATACCTAAATCCACTCATCTTGCTTCTACTAGCCTTATGACATTGTTTTCATGTCTGAGTGATATTCCTTTGTACATAAGGACCAAAACTTCTTTATCCATTTTTCTCTTTCCTGGGATATTTAAGGTGTCATGAACTGGAGGTTCTTGTCAACATAGCAGCCCTAAACATTGGGGTGCCTGTGTCTTGCTGAATTTTAGTTTTCCCAATTTATACGCCCATGAGTGCACGTGCCCTATGCTCCCTAAGCTGTTTTTTCGATGTTTCAGGACACACCGTACACTTCTCCAGAGTGGCTGTTGGCAATTTACATCCCGCCCATCAGCGTAGCAAGGCTGCCATTTCTCCATGGCCTGTCCTGCATTCCTGGTTTTGACACTTTTTGCAGCATGGCCCTTTTGACCGATGGGAAGCGAGACTTCTTTGTAGCGCTGATTTGCCTTTCCAGGTTGCTTGGTTGGCCAAAAAGGGCGTATCCGTTTTTTCCTGAATATATTCAGGAAAAAACGCATACGCCCTTTTTGGCCAAGGGCATCACTGTCGACGTTTTGCCACTTTTCATGTGCTTTAAAGGCGATTCGAATCTACCTCCTGAAACCTGTTTCCTGCAATTCTGCCTTGCTTTCAAATCCTCTTCGTTGCCTTCCCTCAATATATTTGTGGACGAGAGTTATCATTTATAACTCAGCAGGTTTGTGAATTGCAGTGCCCCTGAGCTCCATTTTTCAACTGTCTTTTTTGGGAGCTGGCCGCAAAAGCACGGGATTGCCTCAGGCCCTATTCTGGTTCCCGGCGGCAGGCTGAACCTGTGTTTAATTCTTCTTCCTATTGGGAAAATAGAGTGACCTGTGCCTGTCCCAACACCTAGATCTAGTCTGTCATTGGTTGCCCGTCTTCCCGTTCATCCTCAGGACAAATTGCAACCTGTAGGGAACAGGAGCTTAAAGGTGCTGATTCTCCAATTAGGGAGATTGCTAGTAAAGTAGCTGGAAAGGCGAACCCCAGCACAAGGAGATGAGAAATGTGGTTCATTTTGGAAACCTTTCAAAATCACACGGTGTACCATCTTCTGGGTTTCTCATGCATGTTTTCGATGTAGGAAGATGCCCTTGAACCTGGAGATTTGGGACCCATGGGATGGGTACCACGCAGTATTACTTTAAAGGGTCTGCTTTTGCTCACCCAACCTCACCAAACCTCTCAGCCCCAAGAGTGTCCACCCTTATGTCTCATCCAGCTGTGGGTCTAGATATGGTCAATCCAGGTTGCATCACAGCCCCTGAACGAATTTTGTAAGAATTTCTCTCTCTTTCACTGTCTTTGTTTTACGGGTTTTTAAAAGTAATTTATTTTTATAATGGGGTTTAGCTGCTTTTCACGGCTGTGTTTAAGTGGCTTTACACCCACTTGACTCACTTCCAGACACGTATCAATACATAGGTTTTAAGATTCTTACTAGTCACGTATATTCTTGTGCGGTGAATAGGGGGTGTTGTGTCCAGTTCACTGAGCAAGGAGTAGGTCTTTTCTATTACATATTGGGTGTATGGAACGGTATCTGAGCGAATTTGAAACCCTTGTTTTATGCATCACCCCACCTCACCTTTCCCGTTAAGCAGCCATAGTGTGTTTTCTATACGTGTGACTCTGTTCTGTTTTGTAATTCAGTTCAAGTGTAGCGGTTTTTACATTCCCTCTATAAGTGATACCTTATGATAAGTGTCTTTTTCTGTGTGACTTATTTCACTTAGAATCGTCATACCTAAATCCACTCATCTTGCTTCTACTAGCCTTATGACATTGATTTCATGTCTGAATGATATTCCTTTGTACATAAGGACCACAACTTCTTTATCCATTTTTCTCTTTCCTGGGATATTTAAGGTGTCATGAAGTGGAGGTTCTTGTCAACAGAGCAGCCCTAAACTTTGGGGTGCCTGTGTCTTGCTGATTTTTAGTTTTCCCAATTTATACGCCCATGAGTGGACGTGCCCTATGCTCCCTAAGCTGTGTTTTTTCGATGTTTCAGGACACACCGTACACTTCTCCAGTGTGGCTGTTGGCAATTTACATCCCGCCCATCAGCGTAGCAAGGCTGCCATTTCTCCATGGCCTGTCCTGCATTTCTGGTTTTGACACTTTTTGCAGCATGACCCTTTTGACCGATGGGAAGCGAAACTTCTTTGTAGCGCTGATTTGCCTTTCCAGGTTGCTTGGTTGGGCAAAAAGGGCGTATGCGTTTTTTCCTGAATATATTCAGGAAAAAACGCATACGCCGTTTTTGGCCAAGGTCATCATTGTCGACGTTTTTCCGCTTTTCATGTGCTTTAAAGGCGATTCGAACCTACCTCCTGAAATCTGTTTCCTGCAATTCTGCCTTGCTTTCAAATCCTCTTCGTAGCCTTCCCTCAATATATCTGTCGATGACAGTTATCTTTTATAACTCTGCGGGTTTGTGAATTGCAGTGTCCCTGAGCTCCATTTTTCAACTCGCTTTTTTGGGAGCTGCCCGCAAAAGCGCGGGATTGCCTCAGGCCCTATTCTGGTTCCTGACGGCAGACTGAGCCTGTGGTTAATTCTTCTTCCTGATGGGAAAATAGAGTGACCTGTGCCTGTCCCAACACCTAGATCTAGTCTCTCATTGGTTGCCCCTCTTCCCGTTCATCCTCAGGACAAATTGCAACCTGTAGGGAACAGGAGCTTAAATGTGCTGATTGTCCAAGTAGGGAGATTGCTAGTAAAGTAGCTGGAAAGGCGAACCCTAGCACAAGGAGATGAGAAATGGGGTGCGTTTCAGAAACCTTTCAAAATCACATGGTGTACCATCTTCTGGGTTTCTCATGCATGTTTTCGATGCAGGAAGACGCCCTTGAAACTGGAGATTTGGGACCCATGGGATGGGTACCACACAGTATTACTTTAAAGGGTCTGCGTTTGCTCACCCAACCTCACCCAACCTCTCAGCCCCAAGAGTGTCCACCCTTATGTCTCATCCAGCTGTGGGTCTAGATATGGTCAATCCAGGTTGCATCACAGCCCCTGAACGAATTTTGTAAGAATTTCTCTCTCTTTCACTGTCTTTGTTTTACGGGTTTTTAAAAGTAATTTATTTTTATAATGGGGTTTAGCTGCTTTTCACGGCTGTGTTTAAGAGGCTTTACACCCACTTGACTCACATCCAGACACGTATCAATACATAGGTTTTAAGATTCTTACTAGTCACGTATATTCTTGTGCGGTGAATAGGGGGTGTTGTGTCCAGTTCACTGAGCAAGGAGTAGGTCTTGTCTATTACATATTGGGTGTATGGAACGGTATCTGAGCGAATTTGAACCCCTTGTTTTATGCATCACCCCACCTCACCTTTCCCGTTAAGCAGCCATAGTGTGTTTTCTAAACGTGTGATTCTGTTCTGTTCTGTAATTCAGTTCAAGTGTAGCAGGTTTTTACATTCCCTCTATAAGTGATAGCTTATGATAAGTGTCTTTTTCTGTGTGACTTATTTCACTTAGAATCGTCGTACCTTAATCCACTCATCTTGCTTCTACTAGCCTTATGACATTGATTTCATGTCTGAGTGATATTCCATTGTACCTAAGGACCACAACTTCTTTATCCATTTTTCTCTTTCCTGGGATATTTAAGGTGTCATGAAGTGGTGGTTCTTGTCAACAGAGCAGCCCTAAACTTTGGGGTGCCTGTGTCTTGCTGATTTTTAGTTTTCCCAATTTATACGCCCATGAGTGGACGTGCCCTATGCTCCCTAAACTGTGTTTTTTCGATGTTTCAGGACACACCGTACACTTCTCCAGAGTGGCTGTTGGCAATTAACATCCCGCCTATCAGCGTAGCAAGGCTGCCATTTCTCCATGGCCTGTCCTGCATTTCTGGTTTTGACACTTTTTTAGCATGGCCCTTTTGACCGATGGGAAGCGAGACTTCTTTGTAGCGCTGATTTGACTTTCCAGGGTGCTTGGTTGGCCAAAAAGGGCGTATGCGTTTTTTCCTGAATATATTCAGGAAAAAACGCATACGCCCTTTTTGGCCAAGGGCATCATTGTCGACCTTTTGCCGCTTTTCATGTGCTTTAAAGGCAATTCGAATCTACCTCCTGAAATCTGTTTCCTGCAATTCTGCCTTGCTTTCAAATCCTCTTCGTTCCATTCCCTCAATATATCTGTGGATGAGAGTTATCATTTATAACTCTGCGGGTTTGTGAATTGCAGTGTCCCTGAGCTCCATTTTTCAACTCGCTTTTTTGGGAGATGGGCACAAAAGCGCAGTATTGCCTCAGGCGCTATTTTGCTTCTGGGCAGCAGGCTGAGCCTGTGGTTAATTCTTCTTCCTGATGGGAAAATAGAGTGACCTGTGCCTGTCCCAACACCTAGATCTAGTCTCTCATTGGTTGCCCCTCTTCCCGTTCATCCTCAGGACAAATTGCAACCTGTATGGATCAGGAGCTTAAAGGTGCTGATTCTGCAAGTAGGGAGATTGCTAGTAAAGTAGCTGGAAAGGCGAACCCGAGCACAAGGAGGTGAGAAATGGGGTGCGTTTTAGAAACCTTTCAAAATCACACGGTGTACCATCTTCTGAGTTTCTCATGCATGTTTTCGATGTAGGAAGATGCCCTTGAACCTGGAGATTTGGGACCCATGGGATGGGTACCACGCAGTATTACTTTAAAGGGTCTGCGTTTGCTCACCCAACCTCACCCAACCTGTCAGCCCCAAGAGTGTCCACCCTTATGTCTCATCCAGCTGTGGGTCTAGATATGGTCAATCCAGGTTGCATCACAGCCCCTGAACGAATTTTGTAAGAATTTCTCTCTCTTTCACTGTCTTTGTTTTACGGGTTTTTAAAAGTAATTTATTTTTATAATGTGGTTTAGCTGCTTTTCACGGCTGTGTTTATGCGGCTTTACACCCATTGACTCACTTCCAGAGAGATATCAATACATAGGTTTTACGATTATTACTAGTCAGATATATTCTTGTGCGGTGAATAGGGGGTGTTGAGTCCAGTTCACTGAGCAAGGAGTAGGCCTTGTCTATTACATATTGGGTGTATGGAACGGTATCTGAGCGAATTTGAAACCCTTGTTTTATGCATCACCCCACCTCACCTTTCCCATTAAGCAGCCATAGTGTGTTTTCTAAACGTGTGACTCTGTTCCCTTTGTAATTCAGTTCAAGTGTAGCGGTTTTTACATTCCCTCTATAAGTGATAGCTTATGATAAGTGTCTTTTTCTGTGTGACTTAGTTCACTTAGAATCGTCATACCTAAATCCACTCATCTTGCTTCTACTAGCCTTATGACATTGATTTCATGTCTGAGTGATATTCCTTTGTACATAAGGACCACAACTTCTTTATCCATTTTTCTCTTTCCTGGGATATTTAAGGTGTCATGAACTGGAGGTTCTTGTCAACAGAGCAGCCCTAAACTTTGGGGTGCCTGTGTCTTGCTGATTTTTAGTTTTCCCAATTTATACGCCCATGAGTGGACGTGCCCTATGCTCCCTAAGCTGTGTTTTTTCGATGTTTCAGGACACACCGTACACTTCTCCAGAGTGGCTGTTGGCAATTAACATCCCGCCTATCAGCGTAGCAAGGCTGCCATTTCTCCATGGCCTGTCCTGCATTTCTGGTTTTGACACTTTTTTAGCATGGCCCTTTTGACTGATGGGAAGCGAGACTTCTTTGTAGCGCTGATTTGCCTTTCCAGGGTGCTTGGTTGGCCAAAAAGTGCGTACGCGTTTTTTCCTGAATATATTCAGGAAAAAACGCGTACGCCCTTTTTGGCCAAGGGCATCATTGTCGACCTTTTGCCGCTTTTCATGTGCTTTAAAGGCAATTCGAATCTACCTCCTGAAATCTGTTTCCTGCAATTCTGCCTTGATTTCAAATCCTCTTCGTTCCATTCCCTCAATATATCTGTGGATGAGAGTTATCATTTATAACTCTGCGGGTGTGTGAATTGCAGTGTCCCTGAGCTCCATTTTTCAACTCGCTTTTTTGGGAGCTGGCCGCAAAAGCGCAGTATTGCCTCAGGCGCTATTGTGCTTCTGGGCGGCAGGCTGAGCCTGTGGTTAATTCTTCTTCCTGATGGGAAAATAGAGTGACCTGTGCCTGTCCCAACACCTAGATCTAGTCTCTCATTGGTTGCCCCTCTTCCCGTTCATCCTCAGGACAAATTGCAACCTGTATGGATCAGGAGCTTAAAGGTGCTGATTCTCCAAGTAGGGAGATTGCTAGTAAAGTAGCTGGAAAGGCGAACCCGAGCACAAGGAGGTGAGAAATGGGGTGCGTTTTAGAAACCTTTCAAAATCACACGGTGTACCATCTTCTGAGTTTCTCATGCATGTTTTCGATGTAGGAAGATGCCCTTGAACCTGGAGATTTGGGACCCATGGGATGGGTACCACGCAGTATTACTTTAAAGGGTCTGCGTTTGCTCACCCAACCTCACCCAACCTGTCAGCCCCAAGAGGGTCCAACCTTATGTCTCATCCAGCTGTGGGTCTAGATATGGTCAATCCAGGTTGCATCACAGCCCCTGAACGAATTTTGTAAGAATTTCTCTCTCTTTCACTGTCTTTGTTTTACGGGTTTTTAAAAGTAATTTATTTGTATAATGGGGTTTAGCTGCTTTTCACGGCTGTGTTTATGCGGCTTTACACCCCCTTGACTCACTTCCAGAGAGATATCAATACATAGGTTTTACGATTCTTACTAGTCAGACATATTATTGTGCGGTGAATAGGGGGTGTTGAGTCCAGTTCACTGAGCAAGGAGTTGGTCTTGTCTATTACATATTGGGTGTATGGAACGGTATCTGAGTGAATTTGAAACCCTTGTTTTATGCATCACCCCAACTCACCTTTCCCGTTAAGCAGCCATAGTGTGTTTTCTAAACGTGTGACTCTGTTCTCTTTTGTAATTCAGTTCAAGTGTAGCGGTTTTTACATTCCCTCTCTAAGTGATAGCTTATGATAAGTGTCTTTTTTGTGTGACTTATTTCACTTAGAATTGTCGTTCCTAAATCCACTCATCTTGCTTCTACTAGCCTTATGACATTGATTTCATGTCTGAGTGATATTCCATTGTACATAAGGACCACAACTTCTTTATCCATTTTTCTCTTTCCTGGGATATTTACGGTGTCATGAAGTGGAGGTTCTTGTCAACAGAGCTGCCCTAAACTTTGGGGTGCCTGTGTCTTGCTGATTTTTAGTTTTCCCAATTTATACGCCCATGAGTGGACGTGCCCTATGCTCCCTAAGCTGTGTTTTTTCGATGTTTCAGGACACACCGTACACTTCTTCAGAGTGGCTGTTGGCAATTTACATCCCGCCCATCAGCGTAGCAAGGCTGCCATTTCTCCATGGCCTGTCCTGCATTTATGGTTTTGACACTTTTTGCAGCATGGCCCTTTTGACCAATGGGAAGCGAGACTTCTTTGTAGCGCTGATTTGCCTTTCCAGGTTGCTTGGTTGGCCAAAAAGGGCGTATCCGTTGTTTCCTGAATATATTCAGGAAAAAACGCATACGCCCTTTTTGGCCAAGGGCATCACTGTCGACGTTTTGCCACTTTTCATGTGCTTTAAAGGCGATTCGAATCTACCTCCTGAAACATGTTTCCTGCAATTCTGCCTTGCTTTCAAATCCTCTTCGTTGCCTTCCCTCAATATATTTGTTGACGAGAGTTACCATTTATAACTCTGCGGGTTTGTGAATGGCAGTGTCCCTGAGCTCCAATTTTCAACTGTCTTTTTTGGGAGCTGGCCGCAAAAGCACGGGATTGCCTCAGGCCCTATTCAGGTTCCGGGGGGCAGGCTGAGCCTGTGGTTAAATTCTTCTTCCTGATGGGAAAATAGAGTGACCTGTGCCTGTCCCAACACCTAGATCTAGTCTCTCATTGGTTGCCCCTCTTCCCGTTCATCCTCAGGACAAATTGCAACCTGTACAGAACAGGAGGTTAAAGGTGCTGATTCTCCAAGTAGGGAGATTGCTAGTAAAGTACCTGGAATGGCGAACCCGAGCACAAGGAGATGAGAAATGAGGTGCGTTTTAGAAACCTTTCAAAATCACACGGTGTACCTTATTCTGGGTTTCTCATGCATGTTTTCGATGTAGGAAGATGCCCTTGAACCTGGAGATTTGGGACCCATGGGATGGGTACCACGCAGTATTACTTTAAAGGTTCTGCGTTTGCTCACCCAACCTCACCCAACCTGTCAGCCCCAAGAGTGTCCAACCTTATGTCTCATCCAGCTGTGGGTCTATATATGGTCAATCCAGGTTGCATCACAGCCCCTGAACGAATTTTGTAAGAATTTCTCTCTCTTTCACTGTCTTTGTTTTACGGGTTTTTAAAAGTAATTTATTTTTATAATGGGGTTTAGCTGCTTTTCACGGCTGTGTTTATGCGGCTTTACACCCACTTGACTCACTTCCAGAGAGATATCAATACATAGGTTTTACGATTCTTACTAGTCAGACATATTATTGTGCGGTGAATAGGGGGTGTTGAGTCCAGTTCACTGAGCAAGGAGTTGGTCTTGTCTATTACATATTGGGTGTATGGAACGGTATCTGAGTGAATTTGAAACCCTTGTTTTATGCATCACCCCAACTCACCTTTCCCGTTAAGCAGCCATAGTGTGTTTTCTAAACGTGTGACTCTGTTCTGTTTTGTAATTCAGTTCAAGTGTAGCGGTTTTTACATTCCCTCTCTAAGTGATAGCTTATGATAAGTGTCTTTTTCTGTGTGACTTATTTCACTTAGAATCGTCGTTCCTAAATCCACTCATCTTGCTTCTACTAGCCTTATGACATTGATTTCATGTCTGAGTGATATTCCATTGTACATAAGGACCACAACTTCTTTATCCATTTTTCTCTTTCCTGGGATATTTACGGTGTCATGAAGTGGAGGTTCTTGTCAACAGAGCTGCCCTAAACTTTGGGGTGCCTGTGTCTTGCTGATTTTTAGTTTTCCCAATTTATACGCCCATGAGTGCACGTGCCCTATGCTCCCTAAGCTGTGTTTTTTCGATGTTTCAGGACACACCGTACAATCCTCCAGAGTGGCTGTTGGCAATTTACATCCCTCCCATCAGCGTAGCCAGGCTGCCATTTCTCCATGGCCTGTCCTGCATTTCTGGTTTTGAAAATTTTTGCAGCATGGCCCTTTTGACCGATGGGAAGCGAGAATTCTTGGTAGCGCTGATTTGCCTTTCCAGGTTGCTTGGTTGGCCAAAAAGGGCGTATGCGTTGTTTCCTGAATATATTCAGGAAACAACGCATACGTCCTTTTTGGCCAAGGTCATCATTGTCGACGTTATGCCACCTTTCATGTCCTTTAAAGGCGATTCGAATCTACCTCCTGAAACCTGTTTCCTGCAATTCTGCCTTGCTTTCAAATCCTCTTCGTTGCCTTCCCTCAATATATTTGTGGACGAGAGTTATCATTTATAACTCAGCAGGTTTGTGAATTGCAGTGCCCCTGAGCTCCATTTTTCAACTGTCTTTTTTGGGAGCTGGCCGCAAAAGCACGGGATTGCCTCAGGCCCTATTCTGGTTCCCGGCGGCAGGCTGAACCTGTGTTTAATTCTTCTTCCTGATGGGGAAATAGAGTGACCTGTGCCTGTCCCAACACCTAGATCTAGTCTCTCATTGGTTGCCCGTCTTCCCGTTCATCCTCAGGACAAATTGCAACCTGTAGGGAACAGGAGCTTAAAGGTGCTGATTCTCCAAGTAGGGAGATTGCTAGTAAAGTAGCTGGAAAGGCGAACCCCAGCACAAGGAGATGAGAAATGTGGTTCATTTTGGAAACCTTTCAAAATCACACGGTGTACCATCTTCTGGGTTTCTCATGCATGTTTTCGATGTAGGAAGATGCCCTTGAACCTGGAGATTTGGGACCCATGGGATGGGTACCACGCAGTATTACTTTAAAGGGTCTGCGTTTGCTCACCCAACCTCACCAAACCTCTCAGCCCCAAGAGTGTCCACCCTTATGTCTCATCCAGCTGTGGGTCTAGATATGGTCAATCCAGGTTGCATCACAGCCCCTGAACGAATTTTGTAAGAATTTCTCTCTCTTTCACTGTCTTTGTTTTACGGGTTTTTAAAAGTAATTTATTTTTATAATGGGGTTTCGCTGCTTTTCACGGCTGTGTTTAAGCGGCTTTACACCCACTTGACTCACTTCCAGACACGTATCAATACATAGGTTTTTAGATTCTTACTAGTCACGTATATGCTTGTGCGGTGAATAGGGGGTGTTGTGTCCAGTTCACTGAGCAAGGAGTAGGTCTTTTCTATTACATATTGGGTGTATGGAACGGTATCTGAGCGAATTTGAAACCCTTGTTTTATGCATCACCCCACCTCACCTTTCCCGTTAAGCAGCCATAGTGTGTTTTCTAAACGTGTGACTCTGTTCTGTTTTGTAATTCAGTTCAAGTGTAGCGGTTTTTACATTCCCTCTATAAGTGATACCTTATGATAAGTGTCTTTTTCTGTGTGACTTATTTCACTTGGAATCGTCGTACCTAACTCCACTCATCTTGCTTCTCCTAGCCTTATGACATTGATTTCATGTCTGAGTGATATTCCATTGTACATAAGGACCACAACTTCTTTATCCATTTTTCTCTTTCCTGGGATATTTAAGGTGTCATGAAGTGGAGGTTCTTGTCAACAGAGCAGCCCTAAACTTTGGGGTGCCTGTGTCTTGCTGATTTTTAGTTTTCCCAATTTATACGCCCATGAGTGGACGTGCCCTATGCTCCCTAAGCTGTGTTTTTTCGATGTTTCAGGACACACCGTACACTTCTCCAGAGTGGCTGTTGGCAATTAACATCCCGCCTATCAGCGTAGCAAGGCTGCCATTTCTCCATGGCCTGTCCTGCATTTCTGGTTTTGACACTTTTTTAGCATGGCCCTTTTGACTGATGGGAAGCGAGACTTCTTTGTAGCGCTGATTTGCCTTTCCAGGGTGCTTGGTTGGCCAAAAAGTGCGTACGCGTTTTTTCCTGAATATATTCAGGAAAAAACGCATATGCCCTTTTTGGCCAAGGGCATCATTGTCGACCTTTTGCCGCTTTTCATGTGCTTTAAAGGCAATTCGAATCTACCTCCTGAAATCTGTTTCCTGCAATTCTGCCTTGCTTTCAAATCCTCTTCGTTCCATTCCCTCAATATATCTGTGGACGAGAGTTATCATTTATAACTCTGCGGGTTTGTGAATTGCAGTGTCCCTGAGCTCCATTTTTCAACTCGCTTTTTTGGGAGCTGGCCGCAAAAGCGCAGTATTGCCTCAGGCGCTATTGTGCTTCTGGGCGGCAGGCTGAGCCTGTGGTTAATTCTTCTTCCTGATGGGAAAATAGAGTGACCTGTGCCTGTCCCAACACCTAGATCTAGTCTCTCATTGGTTGCCCCTCTTCCCGTTCATCCTCAGGACAAATTGCAACCTGTATGGATCAGGAGCTTAAAGGTGCTGATTCTCCAAGTAGGGAGATTGCTAGTAAAGTAGCTGGAAAGGCGAACCCGAGCACAAGGAGGTGAGAAATGGGGTGCGTTTTAGAAACCTTTCAAAATCACACGGTGTACCATCTTCTGAGTTTCTCATGCATGTTTTCGATGTAGGAAGATGCCCTTGAACCTGGAGATTTGGGACCCATGGGATGGGTACCACGCAGTATTACTTTAAAGGGTCTGCGTTTGCTCACCCAACCTCACCCAACCTGTCAGCCCCAAGAGTGTCCAACCTTATGTCTCATCCAGCTGTGGGTCTAGATATGGTCAATCCAGGTTGCATCACAGCCCCTGAACGAATTTTGTAAGAATTTCTCTCTCTTTCACTGTCTTTGTTTTACGGGTTTTTAAAAGTAATTTATTTGTATAATGGGGTTTAGCTGCTTTTCACGGCTGTGTTTATGCGGCTTTACACCCCCTTGACTCACTTCCAGAGAGATATCAATACATAGGTTTTACGATTCTTACTAGTCAGACATATTATTGTGCGGTGAATAGGGGGTGTTGAGTCCAGTTCACTGAGCAAGGAGTTGGTCTTGTCTATTACATATTGGGTGTATGGAACGGTATCTGAGTGAATTTGAAACCCTTGTTTTATGCATCACCCCAACTCACCTTTCCCGTTAAGCAGCCATAGTGTGTTTTCTAAACGTGTGACTCTGTTCTGTTTTGTAATTCAGTTCAAGTGTAGCGGTTTTTACATTCCCTCTCTAAGTGATAGCTTATGATAAGTGTCTTTTTCTGTGTGACTTATTTCACTTAGAATCGTCGTTCCTAAATCCACTCATCTTGCTTCTACTAGCCTTATGACATTGATTTCATGTCTGAGTGATATTCCATTGTACATAAGGACCACAACTTCTTTATCCATTTTTCTCTTTCCTGGGATATTTACGGTGTCATGAAGTGGAGGTTCTTGTCAACAGAGCTGCCCTAAACTTTGGGGTGCCTGTGTCTTGCTGATTTTTAGTTTTCCCAATTTATACGCCCATGAGTGGAAGTGCCCTATGCTCCCTAAGCTGTGTTTTTTCGATGTTTCAGGACACACCGTACACTTCTTCAGAGTGGCTGTTGGCAATTTACATCCCGCCCATCAGCGTAGCAAGGCTGCCATTTCTCCATGGCCTGTCCTGCATTTCTGGTTTTGACACTTTTTGCAGCATGGCCCTTTTGACCAATGGGAAGCGAGACTTCTTTGTAGCGCTGATTTGCCTTTCCAGGTTGCTTGGTTGGCCAAAAAGGGCGTATCCGTTGTTTCCTGAATATATTCAGGAAAAAACGCATACGCCCTTTTTGGCCAAGGGCATCACTGTCGACGTTTTGCCACTTTTCATGTGCTTTAAAGGCGATTCGAATCTACCTCCTGAAACATGTTTCCTGCAATTCTGCCTTGCTTTCAAATCCTCTTCGTTGCCTTCCCTCAATATATTTGTTGACGAGAGTTACCATTTATAACTCTGCGGGTTTGTGAATGGCAGTGTCCCTGAGCTCCAATTTTCAACTGTCTTTTTTGGGAGCTGGCCGCAAAAGCACGGGATTGCCTCAGGCCCTATTCAGGTTCCGGGGGGCAGGCTGAGCCTGTGGTTAAATTCTTCTTCCTGATGGGAAAATAGAGTGACCTGTGCCTGTCCCAACACCTAGATCTAGTCTCTCATTGGTTGCCCCTCTTCCCGTTCATCCTCAGGACAAATTGCAACCTGTACAGAACAGGAGGTTAAAGGTGCTGATTCTCCAAGTAGGGAGATTGCTAGTAAAGTACCTGGAATGGCGAACCCGAGCACAAGGAGATGAGAAATGAGGTGCGTTTTAGAAACCTTTCAAAATCACACGGTGTACCTTATTCTGGGTTTCTCATGCATGTTTTCGATGTAGGAAGATGCCCTTGAACCTGGAGATTTGGGACCCATGGGATGGGTACCACGCAGTATTACTTTAAAGGTTCTGCGTTTGCTCACCCAACCTCACCCAACCTCTCAGCCCCAAGAGTGTCCACCCTTATGTCTCATCCAGCTGTGGGTCTAGATATGGTCAATCCAGGTTGCATCAAAGCCCCTGAACGAATTATGTAAGAATTTCTCTCTCTTTCACTGTCTTTCTTTTACGGGTTTTTAAAAGTAATTTATTTTTAAAATGGGGTTTAGCTGCCTTTCACGGCTGTGTTTATGCGGCTTTACACCCACTTGACTCACTTCCAGAGAGATATCAATACATAGGTTTTACGATTCTTACTAGTCAGACATATTATTGTGCGGTGAATAGGGGGTGTTGAGTCCAGTTCACTGAGCAAGGAGTTGGTCTTGTCTATTACATATTGGGTGTATGGAATGGTATGTGAGTGAATTTGAAACCCTTGTTTTATGCATCACCCCAACTCACCTTTCCCGTTAAGCAGCCATAGTGTGTTTTCTAAACGTGTGACTCTGTTCTGTTTTGTAATTAAGTTCAAGTGTAGCGGTTTTTACATTCCCTCTCTAAGTGATAGCTTATGATAAGTGTCTTTTTCTGTGTGACTTATTTCACTTAGAATCGTCGTTCCTAAATCCACTCATCTTGCTTCTACTAGCCTTATGACATTGATTTCATGTCTGAGTGATATTCCATTGTACATTAGGACCACAACTTCTTTATCCATTTTTCTCTTTCCTGGGATATTTACGGTGTCATGAAGTGGAGGTTCTTGTCAACAGAGCTGCCCTAAACTTTGGGGTGCCTGTGTCTTGCTGATTTTTAGTTTTCCCAATTTATACGCCCATGAGTGCACGTGCCCTATGCTCCCTAAGCTGTGTTTTTTCGATGTTTCAGGACACACCGTACACTTCTCCAGAGTGGCTGTTGGCAATTTACATCCCTCCCATCAGCGTAGCAAGGCTGCCATTTCTCCATGGCCTGTCCTGCATTTCTGGTTTTGAAAATTTTTGCAGCATGGCCCTTTTGACCGATGGGAAGCGAGAATTCTTGGTAGCACTGATTTGCCTTTCCAGGTTGCTTGGTTGGCCAAAAAGGGCGTATGCGTTGTTTCCTAAATATATTCAGGAAAAAACGCATACGCCCTTTTTGGCCAAGGGCATCACTGTCGACGTTTTGCCACTTTTCATGTGCTTTAAAGGCGATTCGAATCTACCTCCTGAAACCTGTTTCCTGCAATTCTGCCTTGCTTTCAAATCCTCTTCGTTGCCTTCCCTCAATATATTTGTGGACGAGAGTTATCATTTATAACTCAGCAGGTTTGTGAATTGCAGTGCCCCTGAGCTCCATTTTTCAACTGTCTTTTTTGGGAGCTGGCCGCAAAAGCACGGGATTGCCTCAGGCCCTATTCTGGTTCCCGGCGGCAGGCTGAACCTGTGTTTAATTCTTCTTCCTGATGGGAAAATAGAGTGACCTGTGCCTGTCCCAACACCTAGATCTAGTCTCTCATTGGTTGCCCGTCTTCCCGTTCATCCTCAGGACAAATTGCAACCTGTAGGGAACAGGAGCTTAAAGGTGCTGATTCTCCAAGTAGGGAGATTGCTAGTAAAGTAGCTGGAAAGGCGAACCCCAGCACAAGGAGATGAGAAATGTGGTTCATTTTGGAAACCTTTCAAAATCACACGGTGTACCATCTTCTGGGTTTCTCATGCATGTTTTCGATGTAGGAAGATGCCCTTGAACCTGGAGATTTGGGACCCATGGGATGGGTACCACGCAGTATTACTTTAAAGGGTCTGCGTTTGCTCACCCAACCTCACCAAACCTCTCAGCCCCAAGAGTGTCCACCCTTATGTCTCATCCAGCTGTGGGTCTAGATATGGTCAATCCAGGTTGCATCACAGCCCCTGAACGAATTTTGTAAGAATTTCTCTCTCTTTCACTGTCTTTGTTTTACGGGTTTTTAAAAGTAATTTATTTTTATAATGGGGTTTCGCTGCTTTTCACGGCTGTGTTTAAGCGGCTTTACACCCACTTGACTCACTTCCAGACACGTATCAATACATAGGTTTTAAGATTCTTACTAGTCACGTATATTCTTGTGTGGTGAATAGGGGGTGTTGTGTCCAGTTCACTGAGCAAGGAGTAGGTCTTTTCTATTACATATTGGGTGTATGGAACGGTATCTGAGCGAATTTGAAACCCTTGTTTTATGCATCACCCCACCTCACCTTTCCCGTTAAGCAGCCATAGTGTGTTTTCTAAACGTGTGACTCTGTTCTGTTTTGTAATTCAGTTCAAGTGTAGCGGTTTTTACATTCCCTCTATAAGTGATACCTTATGATAAGTGTCTTTTTCTGTGTGACTTATTTCACTTGGAATCGTCGTACCTAAATCCACTCATCTTGCTTCTCCTAGCCTTATGACATTGATTTCATGTCTGAGTGATATTCCATTGTACATAAGGACCACAACTTCTTTATCCATTTTTCTCTTTCCTGGGATATTTAAGGTGTCATGAAGTGGAGGTTCTTGTCAACAGAGCAGCCCTAAACTTTGGGGTGCCTGTGTCTTGCTGATTTTTAGTTTTCCCAATTTATACGCCCATGAGTGGACGTGCCCTATGCTCCCTAAGCTGTGTTTTTTCGATGTTTCAGGACACACCGTACACTTCTCCAGAGTGGCTGTTGGCAATTAACATCCCGCCTATCAGCGTAGCAAGGCTGCCATTTCTCCATGGCCTGTCCTGCATTTCTGGTTTTGACACTTTTTTAGCATGGCCCTTTTGACTGATGGGAAGCGAGACTTCTTTGTAGCGCTGATTTGCCTTTCCAGGGTGCTTGGTTGGCCAAAAAGTGCGTATGCGTTTTTTTCTGAATATATTCAGGAAAAAACGCATACGCCCTTTTTGGCCAAGGGCATCATTGTCGACCTTTTGCCGCTTTTCATGTGCTTTAAAGGCAATTCGAATCTACCTCCTGAAATCTGTTTCCTGCAATTCTGCCTTGCTTTCAAATCCTCTTCGTTCCATTCCCTCAATATATCTGTGGATGAGAGTTATCATTTATAACTCTGCGGGTTTGTGAATTGCAGTGTCCCTGAGCTCCATTTTTCAACTCGCTTTTTTGGGAGCTGGCCGCAAAAGCGCAGTATTGCCTCAGGCGCTATTGTGCTTCTGGGCGGCAGGCTGAGCCTGTGGTTAATTCTTCTTCCTGATGGGAAAATAGAGTGACCTGTGCCTGTCCCAACACCTAGATCTAGTCTCTCATTGGTTGCCCCTCTTCCCGTTCATCCTCAGGACAAATTGCAACCTGTATGGATCAGGAGCTTAAAGGTGCTGATTCTCCAAGTAGGGAGATTGCTAGTAAAGTAGCTGGAAAGGCGAACCCGAGCACAAGGAGGTGAGAAAATGGGTGCGTTTTAGAAACCTTTCAAAATCACACGGTGTACCATCTTCTGAGTTTCTCATGCATGTTTTCGATGTAGGAAGATGCCCTTGAACCTGGAGATTTGGGACCCATGGGATGGGTACCAAGCAGTATTACTTTAAAGGGTCTGCGTTTGCTCACCCAACCTCACCCAACCTGTCAGCCCCAAGAGTGTCCAACCTTATGTCTCATCCAGCTGTGGGTCTATATATGGTCAATCCAGGTTGCATCACGGCCCCTGAACGAATTTTGTAAGAATTTCTCTCTCTTTCACTGTCTTTGTTTTACGGGTTTTTAAAAGTAATTTATTTTTATAATGGGGTTTAGCTGCTTTTCACGGCTGTGTTTATGCGGCTTTACACCCACTTGACTCACTTCCAGAGAGATATCAATACATAGGTTTTACGATTCTTACTAGTCAGACATATTATTGTGCGGTGAATAGGGGGTGTTGAGTCCAGTTCACTGAGCAAGGAGTTGGTCTTGTCTATTACATATTGGGTGTATGGAACGGTATCTGAGTGAATTTGAAACCCTTGTTTTATGCATCACCCCAACTCACCTTTCCCGTTAAGCAGCCATAGTGTGTTTTCTAAACGTGTGACTCTGTTCTGTTTTGTAATTCAGTTCAAGTGTAGCGGTTTTTACATTCCCTCTCTAAGTGATAGCTTATGATAAGTGTCTTTTTCTGTGTGACTTATTTCACTTAGAATCGTCGTTCCTAAATCCACTCATCTTGCTTCTACTAGCCTTATGACATTGATTTCATGTCTGAGTGATATTCCATTGTACATAAGGACCACAACTTCTTTATCCATTTTTCTCTTTCCTGGGATATTTACGGTGTCATGAAGTGGAGGTTCTTGTCAACAGAGCTGCCCTAAACTTTGGGGTGCCTGTGTCTTGCTGATTTTTAGTTTTCCCAATTTATACGCCCATGAGTGCACGTGCCCTATGCTCCCTAAGCTGTGTTTTTTCGATGTTTCAGGACACACCGTACACTTCTCCAGAGTGGCTGTTGGCAATTTACATCCCTCCCATCCGCGTAGCAAGGCTGCCATTTCTCCATGGCCTGTCCTGCATTTCTGGTTTTGAAAATTTTTGCAGCATGGCCCTTTTGACCGATGGGAAGCGAGAATTCTTGGTAGCGCTGATTTGCCTTTCCAGGTTGCTTGGTTGGCCAAAAAGGGCGTATGCGTTGTTTCCTGAATATATTCAGGAAACAACGCATACGCCCTTTTTGGCCAAGGTCATCATTGTCGACGTTTTGCCACCTTTCATATCCTTTAAAGGCGATTCGAATCTACCTCCTGAAACCTGTTTCCTGCAATTCTGCCTTGCTTTCAAATCCTCTTCGTTGCCTTCCCTCAATATATTTGTGGACGAGAGTTATCATTTATAACTCAGCAGGTTTGTGAATTGCAGTGCCCCTGAGCTCCATTTTTCAACTGTCTTTTTTGGGAGCTGGCCGCAAAAGCACGGGATTGCCTCAGGCCCTATTCTGGTTCCCGGCGGCAGGCTGAACCTGTGTTTAATTCTTCTTCCTGATG
This sequence comes from Eschrichtius robustus, assembly GCF_028021215.1. Lineage (NCBI taxonomy): Eukaryota > Metazoa > Chordata > Mammalia > Artiodactyla > Eschrichtiidae > Eschrichtius > Eschrichtius robustus. The sequence goes on along the minus strand of NW_027175294.1, from coordinate 58,523 downwards.
GGAAAATAGAGTGACCTGTGCCTGTCCCAACACCTAGATCTAGTCTCTCATTGGTTGCCCGTCTTCCCGTTCATCCTCAGGACAAATTGCAACCTGTAGGGAACAGGAGCTTAAAGGTGCTGATTCTCCAAGTAGGGAGATTGCTAGTAAAGTAGCTGGAAAGGCGAACCCCAGCACAAGGAGATGAGAAATGTGGTTCATTTTGGAAACCTTTCAAAATCACACGGTGTACCATCTTCTGGGTTTCTCATGCATGTTTTCGATGTAGGAAGATGCCCTTGAACCTGGAGATTTGGGACCCATGGGATGGGTACCACGCAGTATTACTTTAAAGGGTCTGCGTTTGCTCACCCAACCTCACCAAACCTCTCAGCCCCAAGAGTGTCCACCCTTATGTCTCATCCAGCTGTGGGTCTAGATATGGTCAATCCAGGTTGCATCACAGCCCCTGAACGAATTTTGTAAGAATTTCTCTCTCTTTCACTGTCTTTGTTTTACGGGTTTTTAAAAGTAATTTATTTTTATAATGGGGTTTCGCTGCTTTTCACGGCTGTGTTTAAGCGGCTTTACACCCACTTGACTCACTTCCAGACACGTATCAATACATAGGTTTTAAGATTCTTACTAGTCACGTATATTCTTGTGCGGTGAATAGGGGGTGTTGTGTCCAGTTCACTGAGCAAGGAGTAGGTCTTTTCTATTACATATTGGGTGTATGGAACGGTATCTGAGCGAATTTGAAACCCTTGTTTTATGCATCACCCCACCTCACCTTTCCCGTTAAGCAGCCATAGTGTGTTTTCTAAACGTGTGACTCTGTTCTGTTTTGTAATTCAGTTCAAGTGTAGCGGTTTTTACATTCCCTCTATAAGTGACACCTTATGATAAGTGTCTTTTTCTGTGTGACTTATTTCACTTGGAATCGTCGTACCTAAATCCACTCATCTTGCTTCTCCTAGCCTTATGACATTGATTTCATGTCTGAGTGATATTCCATTGTACATAAGGACCACAACTTCTTTATCCATTTTTCTCTTTCCTGGGATATTTAAGGTGTCATGAAGTGGAGGTTCTTGTCAACAGAGCAGCCCTAAACTTTGGGGTGCCTGTGTCTTGCTGATTTTTAGTTTTCCCAATTTATACGCCCATGAGTGGACGTGCCCTAAGCTCCCTAAGATGTGTTTTTTCGATGTTTCAGGACACACCGTACACTTCTCCAGAGTGGCTGTTGGCAATTAACATCCCGCCTATCAGCGTAGCAAGGCTGCCATTTCTCCATGGCCTGTCCTGCATTTCTGGTTTTGACACTTTTTTAGCATGGCCCTTTTGACTGATGGGAAGCGAGACTTCTTTGTAGCGCTGATTTGCCTTTCCAGGGTGCTTGGTTGGCCAAAAAGTGCGTATGCGTTTTTTCCTGAATATATTCAGGAAAAAACGCATACGCCCTTTTTGGCCAAGGGCATCATTGTCGACCTTTTGCCGCTTTTCATGTGCTTTAAAGGCAATTCGAATCTACCTCCTGAAATCTGTTTCCTGCAATTCTGCCTTGCTTTCAAATCCTCTTCGTTCCATTCCCTCAATATATCTGTGGATGAGAGTTATCATTTATAACTCTGCGGGTTTGTGAATTGCAGTGTCCCTGAGCTCCATTTTTCAACTCGCTTTTTTGGGAGCTGGCCGCAAAAGCGCAGTATTGCCTCAGGCGCTATTGTGCTTCTGGGCGGCAGGCTGAGCCTGTGGTTAATTCTTCTTCCTGATGGGAAAATAGAGTGACCTGTGCCTGTCCCAACACCTAGATCTAGTCTCTCATTGGTTGCCCCTCTTCCCGTTCATCCTCAGGACAAATTGCAACCTGTATGGATCAGGAGCTTAAAGGTGCTGATTCTCCAAGTAGGGAGATTGCTAGTAAAGTAGCTGGAAAGGCGAACCCGAGCACAAGGAGGTGAGAAAATGGGTGCGTTTTAGAAACCTTTCAAAATCACACGGTGTACCATCTTCTGAGTTTCTCATGCATGTTTTCGATGTAGGAAGATGCCCTTGAACCTGGAGATTTGGGACCCATGGGATGGGTACCAAGCAGTATTACTTTAAAGGGTCTGCGTTTGCTCACCCAACCTCACCCAACCTGTCAGCCCCAAGAGTGTCCAACCTTATGTCTCATCCAGCTGTGGGTCTATATATGGTCAATCCAGGTTGCATCACAACCCCTGAACGAATTTTGTAAGAATTTCTCTCTCTTTCACTGTCTTTGTTTTACGGGTTTTTAAAAGTAATTTATTTTTATAATGGGGTTTAGCTGCTTTTCACGGCTGTGTTTATGCGGCTTTACACCCACTTGACTCACTTCCAGAGAGATATCAATACATAGGTTTTACGATTCTTACTAGTCAGACATATTATTGTGCGGTGAATAGGGGGTGTTGAGTCCAGTTCACTGAGCAAGGAGTTGGTCTTGTCTATTACATATTGGGTGTATGGAACGGTATCTGAGTGAATTTGAAACCCTTGTTTTATGCATCACCCCAACTCACCTTTCCCGTTAAGCAGCCATAGTGTGTTTTCTAAACGTGTGACTCTGTTCTGTTTTGTAATTCAGTTCAAGTGTAGCGGTTTTTACATTCCCTCTCTAAGTGATAGCTTATGATAAGTGTCTTTTTCTGTGTGACTTATTTCACTTAGAATCGTCGTTCCTAAATCCACTCATCTTGCTTCTACTAGCCTTATGACATTGATTTCATGTCTGAGTGATATTCCATTGTACATAAGGACCACAACTTCTTTATCCATTTTTCTCTTTCCTGGGATATTTACGGTGTCATGAAGTGGAGGTTCTTGTCAACAGAGCTGCCCTAAACTTTGGGGTGCCTGTGTCTTGCTGATTTTTAGTTTTCCCAATTTATACGCCCATGAGTGCACGTGCCCTATGCTCCCTAAGCTGTGTTTTTTCGATGTTTCAGGACACACCGTACACTTCTCCAGTGTGGCTGTTGGCAATTTACATCCCTCCCATCCGCGTAGCAAGGCTGCCATTTCTCCATGGCCTGTCCTGCATTTCTGGTTTTGAAAATTTTTGCAGCATGGCCCTTTTGACCGATGGGAAGCGAGAATTCTTGGTAGCGCTGATTTGCCTTTCCAGGTTGCTTGGTTGGCCAAAAAGGGCGTATGCGTTGTTTCCTGAATATATTCAGGAAACAACGCATACGCCCTTTTTGGCCAAGGTCATCATTGTCGACGTTTTGCCACCTTTCATGTCCTTTAAAGGCGATTCGAATCTACCTCCTGAAACCTGTTTCCTGCAATTCTGCCTTGCTTTCAAATCCTCTTCGTTGCCTTCCCTCAATATATTTGTGGACGAGAGTTATCATTTATAACTCAGCAGGTTTGTGAATTGCAGTGCCCCTGAGCTCCATTTTTCAACTGTCTTTTTTGGGAGCTGGCTGCAAAAGCACGGGATTGCCTCAGGCCCTATTCTGGTTCCCGGCGGCAGGCTGAACCTGTGTTTAATTCTTCTTCCTGATGGGAAAATAGAGTGACCTGTGCCTGTCCCAACACCTAGATCTAGTCTCTCATTGGTTGCCCGTCTTCCCGTTCATCCTCAGGACAAATTGCAACCTGTAGGGAACAGGAGCTTAAAGGTGCTGATTCTCCAAGTAGGGAGATTGCTAGTAAAGTAGCTGGAAAGGTGAACCCCAGCACAAGGAGATGAGAAATGTGGTTCATTTTGGAAACCTTTCAAAATCACACGGTGTACCATCTTCTGGGTTTCTCATGCATGTTTTCGATGTAGGAAGATGCCCTTGAACCTGGAGATTTGGGACCCATGGGATGGGTACCACGCAGTATTACTTTAAAGGGTCTGCGTTTGCTCACCCAACCTCACCAAACCTCTCAGCCCCAAGAGTGTCCACCCTTATGTCTCATCCAGCTGTGGGTCTAGATATGGTCAATCCAGGTTGCATCACAGCCCCTGAACGAATTTTGTAAGAATTTCTCTCTCTTTCACTGTCTTTGTTTTACGGGTTTTTAAAAGTAATTTATTTTTATAATGGGGTTTCGCTGCTTTTCACGGCTGTGTTTAAGCGGCTTTACACCCACTTGACTCACTTCCAGACACGTATCAATACATAGGTTTTAAGATTCTTACTAGTCACGTATATTCTTGTGCGGTGAATAGGGGGTGTTGTGTCCAGTTCACTGAGCAAGGAGTAGGTCTTTTCTATTACATATTGGGTGTATGGAACGGTATCTGAGCGAATTTGAAACCCTTGTTTTATGCATCACCCCACCTCACCTTTCCCGTTAAGCAGCCATAGTGTGTTTTCTAAACGTGTGACTCTGTTCTGTTTTGTAATTCAGTTCAAGTGTAGCGGTTTTTACATTCCCTCTATAAGTGATACCTTATGATAAGTGTCTTTTTCTGTGTGACTTATTTCACTTGGAATCGTCGTACCTAAATCCACTCATCTTGCTTCTCCTAGCCTTATGACATTGATTTCATGTCTGAGTGATATTCCATTGTACATAAGGACCACAACTTCTTTATCCATTTTTCTCTTTCCTGGGATATTTAAGGTGTTATGAAGTGGAGGTTCTTGTCAACAGAGCAGCCCTAAACTTTGGGGTGCCTGTGTCTTGCTGATTTTTAGTTTTCCCAATTTATACGCCCATGAGTGGACGTGCCCTAAGCTCCCTAAGATGTGTTTTTTCGATGTTTCAGGACACACCGTACACTTCTCCAGAGTGGCTGTTGGCAATTAACATCCCGCCTATCAGCGTAGCAAGGCTGCCATTTCTCCATGGCCTGTCCTGCATTTCTGGTTTTGACACTTTTTTAGCATGGCCCTTTTGACTGATGGGAAGCGAGACTTCTTTGTAGCGCTGATTTGCCTTTCCAGGGTGCTTGGTTGGCCAAAAAGGGCGTACGCGTTTTTTCCTGAATATATTCAGGAAAAAACGCATACGCCCTTTTTGGCCAAGGGCATCATTGTCGACCTTTTGCCGCTTTTCATGTGCTTTAAAGGCAATTCGAATCTACCTCCTGAAATCTGTTTCCTGCAATTCTGCCTTGCTTTCAAATCCTCTTCGTTCCATTCCCTCAATATATCTGTGGATGAGAGTTATCATTTATAACTCTGCGGGTTTGTGAATTGCAGTGTCCCTGAGCTCCATTTTTCAACTCGCTTTTTTGGGAGCTGGCCGCAAAAGCGCAGTATTGCCTCAGGCGCTATTGTGCTTCTGGGCGGCAGGCTGAGCCTGTGGTTAATTCTTCTTCCTGATGGGAAAATAGAGTGACCTGTGCCTGTCCCAACACCTAGATCTAGTCTCTCATTGGTTGCCCCTCTTCCCGTTCATCCTCAGGACAAATTGCAACCTGTATGGATCAGGAGCTTAAAGGTGCTGATTCTCCAAGTAGGGAGATTGCTAGTAAAGTAGCTGGAAAGGCGAACCCGAGCACAAGGAGGTGAGAAATGGGGTGCGTTTTAGAAACCTTTCAAAATCACACGGTGTACCATCTTCTGAGTTTCTCATGCATGTTTTCGATGTAGGAAGATGCCCTTGAACCTGGAGATTTGGGACCCATGGGATGGGTACCAAGCAGTATTACTTTAAAGGGTCTGCGTTTGCTCACCCAACCTCACCCAACCTGTCAGCCCCAAGAGTGTCCAACCTTATGTCTCATCCAGCTGTGGGTCTATATATGGTCAATCCAGGTTGCATCACAACCCCTGAACGAATTTTGTAAGAATTTCTCTCTCTTTCACTGTCTTTGTTTTACGGGTTTTTAAAAGTAATTTATTTTTATAATGGGGTTTAGCTGCTTTTCACGGCTGTGTTTATGCGGCTTTACACCCACTTGACTCACTTCCAGAGAGATATCAATACATAGGTTTTACGATTCTTACTAGTCAGACATATTATTGTGCGGTGAATAGGGGGTGTTGAGTCCAGTTCACTGAGCAAGGAGTTGGTCTTGTCTATTACATATTGGGTGTATGGAACGGTATCTGAGTGAATTTGAAACCCTTGTTTTATGCATCACCCCAACTCACCTTTCCCGTTAAGCAGCCATAGTGTGTTTTCTAAACGTGTGACTCTGTTCTGTTTTGTAATTCAGTTCAAGTGTAGCGGTTTTTACATTCCCTCTCTAAGTGATACCTTATGATAAGTGTCTTTTTCTGTGTGACTTATTTCACTTAGAATCGTCGTTCCTAAATCCACTCATCTTGCTTCTACTAGCCTTATGACATTGATTTCATGTCTGAGTGATATTCCATTGTACATAAGGACCACAACTTCTTTATCCATTTTTCTCTTTCCTGGGATATTTACGGTGTCATGAAGTGGAGGTTCTTGTCAACAGAGCTGCCTTAAACTTTGGGGTGCCTGTGTCTTGCTGATTTTTAGTTTTCCCAATTTATACGCCCATGAGTGGACGTGCCCTATGCTCCCTAAGCTGTGTTTTTTCGATGTTTCAGGACACACCGTACACTTCTTCAGAGTGGCTGTTGGCAATTTACATCCCTCCCAACAGCGTAGCAAGGCTGCCATTTCTCCATGGCCTGTCCTGCATTCCTGGTTTTGACACATTTTGCAGCATGGCCCTTTTGACCGATGGGAAGCGAGACTTCTTTGTAGCGCTGATTTGCCTTTCCAGGTTGCTTGGTTGGCCAAAAAGGGCGTATCCGTTTTTTCCTGAATATATTCAGGAAAAAACGCATACGCCCTTTTTGGCCAAGGGCATCACTGTCGACGTTTTGCCACTTTTCATGTGCTTTAAAGGCGATTCGAATCTACCTCCTGAAACCTGTTTCCTGCAATTCTGCCTTGCTTTCAAATCCTCTTCGTTGCCTTCCCTCAATATATTTGTGGACGAGAGTTATCATTTATAACTCAGCAGGTTTGTGAATTGCAGTGCCCCTGAGCTCCATTTTTCAACTGTCTTTTTTGGGAGCTGGCCGCAAAAGCACGGGATTGCCTCAGGCCCTATTCTGGTTCCCGGCGGCAGGCTGAACCTGTGTTTAATTCTTCTTCCTGATGGGAAAATAGAGTGACCTGTGCCTGTCCCAACACCTAGATCTAGTCTCTCATTGGTTGCCCGTCTTCCCGTTCATCCTCAGGACAAATTGCAACCTGTAGGGAACAGGAGCTTAAAGGTGCTGATTCTCCAAGTAGGGAGATTGCTAGTAAAGTAGCTGGAAAGGCGAACCCCAGCACAAGGAGATGAGAAATGTGGTTCATTTTGGAAACCTTTCAAAATCACACGGTGTACCATCTTCTGGGTTTCTCATGCATGTTTTCGATGTAGGAAGATGCCCTTGAACCTGGAGATTTGGGACCCATGGGATGGGTACCACGCAGTATTACTTTAAAGGGTCTGCGTTTGCTCACCCAACCTCACCAAACCTCTCAGCCCCAAGAGTGTCCACCCTTATGTCTCATCCAGCTGTGGGTCTAGATATGGTCAATCCAGGTTGCATCACAGCCCCTGAACGAATTTTGTAAGAATTTCTCTCTCTTTCACTGTCTTTGTTTTACGGGTTTTTAAAAGTAATTTATTTTTATAATGGGGTTTCGCTGCTTTTCACGGCTGTGTTTAAGCGGCTTTACACCCACTTGACTCACTTCCAGACACGTATCAATACATAGGTTTTAAGATTCTTACTAGTCACGTATATTCTTGTGCGGTGAATAGGGGGTGTTGTGTCCAGTTCACTGAGCAAGGAGTAGGTCTTTTCTATTACATATTGGGTGTATGGAACGGTATCTGAGCGAATTTGAAACCCTTGTTTTATGCATCACCCCACCTCACCTTTCCCGTTAAGCAGCCATAGTGTGTTTTCTAAACGTGTGACTCTGTTCTGTTTTGTAATTCAGTTCAAGTGTAGCGGTTTTTACATTCCCTCTATAAGTGACACCTTATGATAAGTGTCTTTTTCTGTGTGACTTATTTCACTTGGAATCGTCGTACCTAAATCCACTCATCTTGCTTCTCCTAGCCTTATGACATTGATTTCATGTCTGAGTGATATTCCATTGTACATAAGGACCACAACTTCTTTATCCATTTTTCTCTTTCCTGGGATATTTAAGGTGTCATGAAGTGGAGGTTCTTGTCAACAGAGCAGCCCTAAACTTTGGGGTGCCTGTGTCTTGCTGATTTTTAGTTTTCCCAATTTATACGCCCATGAGTGGACGTGCCCTAAGCTCCCTAAGATGTGTTTTTTCGATGTTTCAGGACACACCGTACACTTCTCCAGAGTGGCTGTTGGCAATTAACATCCCGCCTATCAGCGTAGCAAGGCTGCCATTTCTCCATGGCCTGTCCTGCATTTCTGGTTTTGACACTTTTTTAGCATGGCCCTTTTGACTGATGGGAAGCGAGACTTCTTTGTAGCGCTGATTTGCCTTTCCAGGGTGCTTGGTTGGCCAAAAAGGGCGTACGCGTTTTTTCCTGAATATATTCAGGAAAAAACGCATACGCCCTTTTTGGCCAAGGGCATCATTGTCGACCTTTTGCCGCTTTTCATGTGCTTTAAAGGCAATTCGAATCTACCTCCTGAAATCTGTTTCCTGCAATTCTGCCTTGCTTTCAAATCCTCTTCGTTCCATTCCCTCAATATATCTGTGGATGAGAGTTATCATTTATAACTCTGCGGGTTTGTGAATTGCAGTGTCCCTGAGCTCCATTTTTCAACTCGCTTTTTTGGGAGCTGGCCGCAAAAGCGCAGTATTGCCTCAGGCGCTATTGTGCTTCTGGGCGGCAGGCTGAGCCTGTGGTTAATTCTTCTTCCTGATGGGAAAATAGAGTGACCTGTGCCTGTCCCAACACCTAGATCTAGTCTCTCATTGGTTGCCCCTCTTCCCGTTCATCCTCAGGACAAATTGCAACCTGTATGGATCAGGAGCTTAAAGGTGCTGATTCTCCAAGTAGGGAGATTGCTAGTAAAGTAGCTGGAAAGGCGAACCCGAGCACAAGGAGGTGAGAAATGGGGTGCGTTTTAGAAACCTTTCAAAATCACACGGTGTACCATCTTCTGAGTTTCTCATGCATGTTTTCGATGTAGGAAGATGCCCTTGAACCTGGAGATTTGGGACCCATGGGATGGGTACCAAGCAGTATTACTTTAAAGGGTCTGCGTTTGCTCACCCAACCTCACCCAACCTGTCAGCCCCAAGAGTGTCCAACCTTATGTCTCATCCAGCTGTGGGTCTATATATGGTCAATCCAGGTTGCATCACAACCCCTGAACGAATTTTGTAAGAATTTCTCTCTCTTTCACTGTCTTTGTTTTACGGGTTTTTAAAAGTAATTTATTTTTATAATGGGGTTTAGCTGCTTTTCACGGCTGTGTTTATGCGGCTTTACACCCACTTGACTCACTTCCAGAGAGATATCAATACATAGGTTTTACGATTCTTACTAGTCAGACATATTATTGTGCGGTGAATAGGGGGTGTTGAGTCCAGTTCACTGAGCAAGGAGTTGGTCTTGTCTATTACATATTGGGTGTATGGAACGGTATCTGAGTGAATTTGAAACCCTTGTTTTATGCATCACCCCAACTCACCTTTCCCGTTAAGCAGCCATAGTGTGTTTTCTAAACGTGTGACTCTGTTCTGTTTTGTAATTCAGTTCAAGTGTAGCGGTTTTTACATTCCCTCTCTAAGTGATACCTTATGATAAGTGTCTTTTTCTGTGTGACTTATTTCACTTAGAATCGTCGTTCCTAAATCCACTCATCTTGCTTCTACTAGCCTTATGACATTGATTTCATGTCTGAGTGATATTCCATTGTACATAAGGACCACAACTTCTTTATCCATTTTTCTCTTTCCTGGGATATTTACGGTGTCATGAAGTGGAGGTTCTTGTCAACAGAGCTGCCTTAAACTTTGGGGTGCCTGTGTCTTGCTGATTTTTAGTTTTCCCAATTTATACGCCCATGAGTGGACGTGCCCTATGCTCCCTAAGCTGTGTTTTTTCGATGTTTCAGGACACACCGTACACTTCTTCAGAGTGGCTGTTGGCAATTTACATCCCTCCCAACAGCGTAGCAAGGCTGCCATTTCTCCATGGCCTGTCCTGCATTCCTGGTTTTGACACATTTTGCAGCATGGCCCTTTTGACCGATGGGAAGCGAGACTTCTTTGTAGCGCTGATTTGCCTTTCCAGGTTGCTTGGTTGGCCAAAAAGGGCGTATCCGTTTTTTCCTGAATATATTCAGGAAAAAACGCATACGCCCTTTTTGGCCAAGGGCATCACTGTCGACGTTTTGCCACTTTTCATGTGCTTTAAAGGCGATTCGAATCTACCTCCTGAAACCTGTTTCCTGCAATTCTGCCTTGCTTTCAAATCCTCTTCGTTGCCTTCCCTCAATATATTTGTGGACGAGAGTTATCATTTATAACTCAGCAGGTTTGTGAATTGCAGTGCCCCTGAGCTCCATTTTTCAACTGTCTTTTTTGGGAGCTGGCCGCAAAAGCACGGGATTGCCTCAGGCCCTATTCTGGTTCCCGGCGGCAGGCTGAACCTGTGTTTAATTCTTCTTCCTGATGGGAAAATAGAGTGACCTGTGCCTGTCCCAACACCTAGATCTAGTCTCTCATTGGTTGCCCGTCTTCCCGTTCATCCTCAGGACAAATTGCAACCTGTAGGGAACAGGAGCTTAAAGGTGCTGATTCTCCAAGTAGGGAGATTGCTAGTAAAGTAGCTGGAAAGGCGAACCCCAGCACAAGGAGATGAGAAATGTGGTTCATTTTGGAAACCTTTCAAAATCACACGGTGTACCATCTTCTGGGTTTCTCATGCATGTTTTCGATGTAGGAAGATGCCCTTGAACCTGGAGATTTGGGACCCATGGGATGGGTACCACGCAGTATTACTTTAAAGGGTCTGCGTTTGCTCACCCAACCTCACCAAACCTCTCAGCCCCAAGAGTGTCCACCCTTATGTCTCATCCAGCTGTGGGTCTAGATATGGTCAATCCAGGTTGCATCACAGCCCCTGAACGAATTTTGTAAGAATTTCTCTCTCTTTCACTGTCTTTGTTTTACGGGTTTTTAAAAGTAATTTATTTTTATAATGGGGTTTCGCTGCTTTTCACGGCTGTGTTTAAGCGGCTTTACACCCACTTGACTCACTTCCAGACACGTATCAATACATAGGTTTTAAGATTCTTACTAGTCACGTATATTCTTGTGCGGTGAATAGGGGGTGTTGTGTCCAGTTCACTGAGCAAGGAGTAGGTCTTTTCTATTACATATTGGGTGTATGGAACGGTATCTGAGCGAATTTGAAACCCTTGTTTTATGCATCACCCCACCTCACCTTTCCCGTTAAGCAGCCATAGTGTGTTTTCTAAACGTGTGACTCTGTTCTGTTTTGTAATTCAGTTCAAGTGTAGCGGTTTTTACATTCCCTCTATAAGTGACACCTTATGATAAGTGTCTTTTTCTGTGTGACTTATTTCACTTGGAATCGTCGTACCTAAATCCACTCATCTTGCTTCTCCTAGCCTTATGACATTGATTTCATGTCTGAGTGATATTCCATTGTACATAAGGACCACAACTTCTTTATCCATTTTTCTCTTTCCTGGGATATTTAAGGTGTCATGAAGTGGAGGTTCTTGTCAACAGAGCAGCCCTAAACTTTGGGGTGCCTGTGTCTTGCTGATTTTTAGTTTTCCCAATTTATACGCCCATGAGTGGACGTGCCCTAAGCTCCCTAAGATGTGTTTTTTCGATGTTTCAGGACACACCGTACACTTCTCCAGAGTGGCTGTTGCAATTAACATCCCGCCTATCAGCGTAGCAAGGCTGCCATTTCTCCATGGCCTGTCCTGCATTTCTGGTTTTGACACTTTTTTAGCATGGCCCTTTTGACTGATGGGAAGCGAGACTTCTTTGTAGCGCTGATTTGCCTTTCCAGGGTGCTTGGTTGGCCAAAAAGTGCGTACGCGATTTTTCCTGAATATATTCAGGAAAAAACGCATACGCCCTTTTTGGCCAAGGGCATCATTGTCGACCTTTTGCCGCTTTTCATGTGCTTTAAAGGCAATTCGAATCTACCTCCTGAAATCTGTTTCCTGCAATTCTGCCTTGCTTTCAAATCCTCTTCGTTCCATTCCCTCAATATATCTGTGGATGAGAGTTATCATTTATAACTCTGCGGGTTTGTGAATTGCAGTGTCCCTGAGCTCCATTTTTCAACTCGCTTTTTTGGGAGCTGGCCGCAAAAGCGCAGTATTGCCTCAGGCGCTATTGTGCTTCTGGGCGGCAGGCTGAGCCTGTGGTTAATTCTTCTTCCTGATGGGAAAATAGAGTGACCTGTGCCTGTCCCAACACCTAGATCTAGTCTCTCATTGGTTGCCCCTCTTCCCGTTCATCCTCAGGACAAATTGCAACCTGTATGGATCAGGAGCTTAAAGGTGCTGATTCTCCAAGTAGGGAGATTGCTAGTAAAGTAGCTGGAAAGGCGAACCCGAGCACAAGGAGGTGAGAAAATGGGTGCGTTTTAGAAACCTTTCAAAATCACACGGTGTACCATCTTCTGAGTTTCTCATGCATGTTTTCGATGTAGGAAGATGCCCTTGAACCTGGAGATTTGGGACCCATGGGATGGGTACCAAGCAGTATTACTTTAAAGGGTCTGCGTTTGCTCACCCAACCTCACCCAACCTGTCAGCCCCAAGAGTGTCCAACCTTATGTCTCATCCAGCTGTGGGTCTATATATGGTCAATCCAGGTTGCATCACAGCCCCTGAACGAATTTTGTAAGAATTTCTCTCTCTTTCACTGTCTTTGTTTTACGGGTTTTTAAAAGTAATTTATTTTTATAATGGGGTTTAGCTGCTTTTCACGGCTGTGTTTATGCGGCTTTACACCCACTTGACTCACTTCCAGAGAGATATCAATACATAGGTTTTACGATTCTTACTAGTCAGACATATTATTGTGCGGTGAATAGGGGGTGTTGAGTCCAGTTCACTGAGCAAGGAGTTGGTCTTGTCTATTACATATTGGGTGTATGGAACGGTATCTGAGTGAATTTGAAACCCTTGTTTTATGCATCACCCCAACTCACCTTTCCCGTTAAGCAGCCATAGTGTGTTTTCTAAACGTGTGACTCTGTTCTGTTTTGTAATTCAGTTCAAGTGTAGCGGTTTTTACATTCCCTCTCTAAGTGATAGCTTATGATAAGTGTCTTTTTCTGTGTGACTTATTTCACTTAGAATCGTCGTTCCTAAATCCACTCATCTTGCTTCTACTAGCCTTATGACATTGATTTCATGTCTGAGTGATATTCCATTGTACATAAGGACCACAACTTCTTTATCCATTTTTCTCTTTCCTGGGATATTTACGGTGTCATGAAGTGGAGGTTCTTGTCAACAGAGCTGCCCTAAACTTTGGGGTGCCTGTGTCTTGCTGATTTTTAGTTTTCCCAATTTATACGCCCATGAGTGCACGTGCCCTATGCTCCCTAAGCTGTGTTTTTTCGATGTTTCAGGACACACCGTACACTTCTCCAGAGTGGCTGTTGGCAATTTACATCCCTCCCATCCGCGTAGCAAGGCTGCCATTTCTCCATGGCCTGTCCTGCATTTCTGGTTTTGAAAATTTTTGCAGCATGGCCCTTTTGACCGATGGGAAGCGAGAATTCTTGGTAGCACTGATTTGCCTTTCCAGGTTGCTTGGTTGGCCAAAAAGGGCGTATGCGTTGTTTCCTGAATATATTCAGGAAACAACGCATACGCCCTTTTTGGCCAAGGTCATCATTGTCGACGTTTTGCCACCTTTCATGTCCTTTAAAGGCGATTCGAATCTACCTCCTGAAACCTGTTTCCTGCAATTCTGCCTTGCTTTCAAATCCTCTTCGTTGCCTTCCCTCAATATATTTGTGGACGAGAGTTATCATTTATAACTCAGCAGGTTTGTGAATTGCAGTGCCCCTGAGCTCCATTTTTCAACTATCTTTTTTGGGAGCTGGCCGCAAAAGCACGGGATTGCCTCAGGCCCTATTCTGGTTCCCGGCGGCAGGCTGAACCTGTGTTTAATTCTTCTTCCTGATGGGAAAATAGAGTGACCTGTGCCTGTCCCAACACCTAGATCTAGTCTCTCATTGGTTGCCCGTCTTCCCGTTCATCCTCAGGACAAATTGCAACCTGTAGGGAACAGGAGCTTAAAGGTGCTGATTCTCCAAGTAGGGACATTGCTAGTAAAGTAGCTGGAAAGGCGAACCCCAGCACAAGGAGATGAGAAATGTGGTTCATTTTGGAAACCTTTCAAAATCACACGGTGTACCATCTTCTGGGTTTCTCATGCATGTTTTCGATGTAGGAAGATGCCCTTGAACCTGGAGATTTGGGACCCATGGGATGGGTACCACGCAGTATTACTTTAAAGGGTCTGCGTTTGCTCACCCAACCTCACCAAACCTCTCAGCCCCAAGAGTGTCCACCCTTATGTCTCATCCAGCTGTGGGTCTAGATATGGTCAATCCAGGTTGCATCACAGCCCCTGAACGAATTTTGTAAGAATTTCTCTCTCTTTCACTGTCTTTGTTTTACGGGTTTTTAAAAGTAATTTATTTTTATAATGGGGTTTCGCTGCTTTTCACGGCTGTGTTTAAGCGGCTTTACACCCACTTGACTCACTTCCAGACACGTATCAATACATAGGTTTTAAGATTCTTACTAGTCACGTATATTCTTGTGCGGTGAATAGGGGGTGTTGTGTCCAGTTCACTGAGCAAGGAGTAGGTCTTTTCTATTACATATTGGGTGTATGGAACGGTATCTGAGCGAATTTGAAACCCTTGTTTTATGCATCACCCCACCTCACCTTTCCCGTTAAGCAGCCATAGTGTGTTTTCTAAACGTGTGACTCTGTTCTGTTTTGTAATTCAGTTCAAGTGTAGCGGTTTTTACATTCCCTCTATAAGTGATACCTTATGATAAGTGTCTTTTTCTGTGTGACTTATTTCACTTGGAATCGTCGTACCTAAATCCACTCATCTTGCTTCTCCTAGCCTTATGACATTGATTTCATGTCTGAGTGATATTCCATTGTACATAAGGACCACAACTTCTTTATCCATTTTTCTCTTTCCTGGGATATTTAAGGTGTTATGAAGTGGAGGTTCTTGTCAACAGAGCAGCCCTAAACTTTGGGGTGCCTGTGTCTTGCTGATTTTTAGTTTTCCCAATTTATACGCCCATGAGTGGACGTGCCCTAAGCTCCCTAAGATGTGTTTTTTCGATGTTTCAGGACACACCGTACACTTCTCCAGAGTGGCTGTTGGCAATTAACATCCCGCCTATCAGCGTAGCAAGGCTGCCATTTCTCCATGGCCTGTCCTGCATTTCTGGTTTTGACACTTTTTTAGCATGGCCCTTTTGACTGATGGGAAGCGAGACTTCTTTGTAGCGCTGATTTGCCTTTCCAGGGTGCTTGGTTGGCCAAAAAGGGCGTACGCGTTTTTTCCTGAATATATTCAGGAAAAAACGCATACGCCCTTTTTGGCCAAGGGCATCATTGTCGACCTTTTGCCGCTTTTCATGTGCTTTAAAGGCAATTCGAATCTACCTCCTGAAATCTGTTTCCTGCAATTCTGCCTTGCTTTCAAATCCTCTTCGTTCCATTCCCTCAATATATCTGTGGATGAGAGTTATCATTTATAACTCTGCGGGTTTGTGAATTGCAGTGTCCCTGAGCTCCATTTTTCAACTCGCTTTTTTGGGAGCTGGCCGCAAAAGCGCAGTATTGCCTCAGGCGCTATTGTGCTTCTGGGCGGCAGGCTGAGCCTGTGGTTAATTCTTCTTCCTGATGGGAAAATAGAGTGACCTGTGCCTGTCCCAACACCTAGATCTAGTCTCTCATTGGTTGCCCCTCTTCCCGTTCATCCTCAGGACAAATTGCAACCTGTATGGATCAGGAGCTTAAAGGTGCTGATTCTCCAAGTAGGGAGATTGCTAGTAAAGTAGCTGGAAAGGCGAACCCGAGCACAAGGAGGTGAGAAATGGGGTGCGTTTTAGAAACCTTTCAAAATCACACGGTGTACCATCTTCTGAGTTTCTCATGCATGTTTTCGATGTAGGAAGATGCCCTTGAACCTGGAGATTTGGGACCCATGGGATGGGTACCAAGCAGTATTACTTTAAAGGGTCTGCGTTTGCTCACCCAACCTCACCCAACCTGTCAGCCCCAAGAGTGTCCAACCTTATGTCTCATCCAGCTGTGGGTCTATATATGGTCAATCCAGGTTGCATCACAACCCCTGAACGAATTTTGTAAGAATTTCTCTCTCTTTCACTGTCTTTGTTTTACGGGTTTTTAAAAGTAATTTATTTTTATAATGGGGTTTAGCTGCTTTTCACGGCTGTGTTTATGCGGCTTTACACCCACTTGACTCACTTCCAGAGAGATATCAATACATAGGTTTTACGATTCTTACTAGTCAGACATATTATTGTGCGGTGAATAGGGGGTGTTGAGTCCAGTTCACTGAGCAAGGAGTTGGTCTTGTCTATTACATATTGGGTGTATGGAACGGTATCTGAGTGAATTTGAAACCCTTGTTTTATGCATCACCCCAACTCACCTTTCCCGTTAAGCAGCCATAGTGTGTTTTCTAAACGTGTGACTCTGTTCTGTTTTGTAATTCAGTTCAAGTGTAGCGGTTTTTACATTCCCTCTCTAAGTGATACCTTATGATAAGTGTCTTTTTCTGTGTGACTTATTTCACTTAGAATCGTCGTTCCTAAATCCACTCATCTTGCTTCTACTAGCCTTATGACATTGATTTCATGTCTGAGTGATATTCCATTGTACATAAGGACCACAACTTCTTTATCCATTTTTCTCTTTCCTGGGATATTTACGGTGTCATGAAGTGGAGGTTCTTGTCAACAGAGCTGCCTTAAACTTTGGGGTGCCTGTGTCTTGCTGATTTTTAGTTTTCCCAATTTATACGCCCATGAGTGGACGTGCCCTATGCTCCCTAAGCTGTGTTTTTTCGATGTTTCAGGACACACCGTACACTTCTTCAGAGTGGCTGTTGGCAATTTACATCCCTCCCAACAGCGTAGCAAGGCTGCCATTTCTCCATGGCCTGTCCTGCATTCCTGGTTTTGACACTTTTTGCAGCATGGCCCTTTTGACCGATGGGAAGCGAGACTTCTTTGTAGCGCTGATTTGCCTTTCCAGGTTGCTTGGTTGGCCAAAAAGGGCGTATCCGTTTTTTCCTGAATATATTCAGGAAAAAACGCATACGCCCTTTTTGGCCAAGGGCATCACTGTCGACGTTTTGCCACTTTTCATGTGCTTTAAAGGCGATTCGAATCTACCTCCTGAAACCTGTTTCCTGCAATTCTGCCTTGCTTTCAAATCCTCTTCGTTGCCTTCCCTCAATATATTTGTGGACGAGAGTTATCATTTATAACTCAGCAGGTTTGTGAATTGCAGTGCCCCTGAGCTCCATTTTTCAACTGTCTTTTTTGGGAGCTGGCCGCAAAAGCACGGGATTGCCTCAGGCCCTATTCTGGTTCCCGGCGGCAGGCTGAACCTGTGTTTAATTCTTCTTCCTGATGGGAAAATAGAGTGACCTGTGCCTGTCCCAACACCTAGATCTAGTCTCTCATTGGTTGCCCGTCTTCCCGTTCATCCTCAGGACAAATTGCAACCTGTAGGGAACAGGAGCTTAAAGGTGCTGATTCTCCAAGTAGGGAGATTGCTAGTAAAGTAGCTGGAAAGGCAAACCCCAGCACAAGGAGATGAGAAATGTGGTTCATTTTGGAAATCTTTCAAAATCACACGGTGTACCATCTTCTGGGTTTCTCATGCATGTTTTCGATGTAGGAAGATGCCCTTGAACCTGGAGATTTGGGACCCATGGGATGGGTACCACGCAGTATTACTTTAAAGGGTCTGCGTTTGCTCACCCAACCTCACCAAACCTCTCAGCCCCAAGAGTGTCCACCCTTATGTCTCATCCAGCTGTGGGTCTAGATATGGTCAATCCAGGTTGCATCACAGCCCCTGAACGAATTTTGTAAGAATTTCTCTCTCTTTCACTGTCTTTGTTTTACGGGTTTTTAAAAGTAATTTATTTTTATAATGGGGTTTCGCTGCTTTTCACGGCTGTGTTTAAGCGGCTTTACACCCACTTGACTCACTTCCAGACACGTATCAATACATAGGTTTTAAGATTCTTACTAGTCACGTATATTCTTGTGCGGTGAATAGGGGGTGTTGTGTCCAGTTCACTGAGCAAGGAGTAGGTCTTTTCTATTACATATTGGGTGTATGGAACGGTATCTGAGCGAATTTGAAACCCTTGTTTTATGCATCACCCCACCTCACCTTTCCCGTTAAGCAGCCATAGTGTGTTTTCTAAACGTGTGACTCTGTTCTGTTTTGTAATTCAGTTCAAGTGTAGCGGTTTTTACATTCCCTCTATAAGTGACACCTTATGATAAGTGTCTTTTTCTGTGTGACTTATTTCACTTGGAATCGTCGTACCTAAATCCACTCATCTTGCTTCTCCTAGCCTTATGACATTGATTTCATGTCTGAGTGATATTCCATTGTACATAAGGACCACAACTTCTTTATCCATTTTTCTCTTTCCTGGGATATTTAAGGTGTCATGAAGTGGAGGTTCTTGTCAACAGAGCAGCCCTAAATTTTGGGGTGCCTGTGTCTTGCTGATTTTTAGTTTTCCCAATTTATACGCCCATGAGTGGACGTGCCCTATGCTCCCTAAGCTGTGTTTTTTCGATGTTTCAGGACACACCGTACACTTCTCCAGAGTGGCTGTTGGCAATTAACATCCCGCCTATCAGCGTAGCAAGGCTGCCATTTCTCCATGGCCTGTCCTGCATTTCTGGTTTTGACACTTTTTTAGCATGGCCCTTTTGACTGATGGGAAGCGAGACTTCTTTGTAGCGCTGATTTGCCTTTCCAGGGTGCTTGGTTGGCCAAAAAGTGCGTACGCGATTTTTCCTGAATATATTCAGGAAAAAACGCATACGCCCTTTTTGGCCAAGGGCATCATTGTCGACCTTTTGCCGCTTTTCATGTGCTTTAAAGGCAATTCGAATCTACCTCCTGAAATCTGTTTTCTGCAATTCTGCCTTGCTTTCAAATCCTCTTCGTTCCATTCCCTCAATATATCTGTGGATGAGAGTTATCATTTATAACTCTGCGGGTTTGTGAATTGCAGTGTCCCTGAGCTCCATTTTTCAACTCGCTTTTTTGGGAGCTGGCCGCAAAAGCGCAGTATTGCCTCAGGCGCTATTGTGCTTCTGGGCGGCAGGCTGAGCCTGTGGTTATTTCTTCTTCCTGATGGGAAAATAGAGTGACCTGTGCCTGTCCCAACACCTAGATCTAGTCTCTCATTGGTTGCCCCTCTTCCCGTTCATCCTCAGGACAAATTGCAACCTGTATGGATCAGGAGCTTAAAGGTGCTGATTCTCCAAGTAGGGAGATTGCTAGTAAAGTAGCTGGAAAGGCGAACCCGAGCACAAGGAGGTGAGAAAATGGGTGCGTTTTAGAAACCTTTCAAAATCACACGGTGTACCATCTTCTGAGTTTCTCATGCATGTTTTCGATGTAGGAAGATGCCCTTGAACCTGGAGATTTGGGACCCATGGGATGGGTACCAAGCAGTATTACTTTAAAGGGTCTGCGTTTGCTCACCCAACCTCACCCAACCTGTCAGCCCCAAGAGTGTCCAACCTTATGTCTCATCCAGCTGTGGGTCTATATATGGTCAATCCAGGTTGCATCACAGCCCCTGAACGAATTTTGTAAGAATTTCTCTCTCTTTCACTGTCTTTGTTTTACGGGTTTTTAAAAGTAATTTATTTTTATAATGGGGTTTAGCTGCTTTTCACGGCTGTGTTTATGCGGCTTTACACCCACTTGACTCACTTCCAGAGAGATATCAATACATAGGTTTTACGATTCTTACTAGTCAGACATATTATTGTGCGGTGAATAGGGGGTGTTGAGTCCAGTTCACTGAGCAAGGAGTTGGTCTTGTCTATTACATATTGGGTGTATGGAACGGTATCTGAGTGAATTTGAAACCCTTGTTTTATGCATCACCCCAACTCACCTTTCCCGTTAAGCAGCCATAGTGTGTTTTCTAAACGTGTGACTCTGTTCTGTTTTGTAATTCAGTTCAAGTGTAGCGGTTTTTACATTCCCTCTCTAAGTGATAGCTTATGATAAGTGTCTTTTTCTGTGTGACTTATTTCACTTAGAATCGTCGTTCCTAAATCCACTCATCTTGCTTCAACTAGCCTTATGACATTGATTTCATGTCTGAGTGATATTCCATTGTACATAAGGACCACAACTTCTTTTTCCATTTTTCTCTTTCCTGGGATATTTACGGTGTCATGAAGTGGAGGTTCTTGTCAACAGAGCTGCCCTAAACTTTGGGGTGCCTGTGTCTTGCTGATTTTTAGTTTTCCCAATTTATACGCCCATGAGTGCACGTGCCCTATGCTCCCTAAGCTGTGTTTTTTCGATGTTTCAGGACACACCGTACACTTCTCCAGAGTGGCTGTTGGCAATTTACATCCCTCCCATCCGCGTAGCAAGGCTGCCATTTCTCCATGGCCTGTCCTGCATTTCTGGTTTTGAAAATTTTTGCAGCATGGCCCTTTTGACCGATGGGAAGCGAGAATTCTTGGTAGCGCTGATTTGCCTTTCCAGGTTGCTTGGTTGGCCAAAAAGGGCGTATGCGTTTTTTCCTGAATATATTCAGGAAACAACGCATACGCCCTTTTTGGCCAAGGTCATCATTGTCGACGTTTTGCCACCTTTCATGTGCTTTAAAGGCGATTCGAATCTACCTCCTGAAACCTGTTTCCTGCAATTCTGCCTTGCTTTCAAATCCTCTTCGTTGCCTTCCCTCAATATATTTGTGGACGAGAGTTATCATTTATAACTCAGCAGGTTTGTGAATTGCAGTGCCCCTGAGCTCCATTTTTCAACTGTCTTTTTTGGGAGCTGGCCGCAAAAGCACGGGATTGCCTCAGGCCCTATTCTGGTTCCCGGCGGCAGGCTGAACCTGTGTTTAATTCTTCTTCCTATTGGGAAAATAGAGTGACCTGTGCCTGTCCCAACACCTAGATCTAGTCTCTCATTGGTTGCCCGTCTTCCCGTTCATCCTCAGGACAAATTGCAACCTGTAGGGAACAGGAGCTTAAAGGTGCTGATTCTCCAAGTAGGGAGATTGCTAGTAAAGTAGCTGGAAAGGCGAACCCCAGCACAAGGAGATGAGAAATGTGGTTCATTTTGGAAACCTTTCAAAATCACACGGTGTACCATCTTCTGGGTTTCTCATGCATGTTTTCGATGTAGGAAGATGCCCTTGAACCTGGAGATTTGGGACCCATGGGATGGGTACCACGCAGTATTACTTTAAAGGGTCTGCGTTTGCTCACCCAACCTCACCAAACCTCTCAGCCCCAAGAGTGTCCACCCTTATGTCTCATCCAGCTGTGGGTCTAGATATGGTCAATCCAGGTTGCATCACAGCCCCTGAACGAATTTTGTAAGAATTTCTCTCTCTTTCACTGTCTTTGTTTTACGGGTTTTTAAAAGTAATTTATTTTTATAATGGGGTTTCGCTGCTTTTCACGGCTGTGTTTAAGCGGCTTTACACCCACTTGACTCACTTCCAGACACGTATCAATACATAGGTTTTAAGATTCTTACTAGTCACGTATATTCTTGTGCGGTGAATAGGGGGTGTTGTGTCCAGTTCACTGAGCAAGGAGTAGGTCTTTTCTATTACATATTGGGTGTATGGAACGGTATCTGAGCGAATTTGAAACCCTTGTTTTATGCATCACCCCACCTCACCTTTCCCGTTAAGCAGCCATAGTGTGTTTTCTAAACGTGTGACTCTGTTCTGTTTTGTAATTCAGTTCAAGTGTAGCGGTTTTTACATTCCCTCTCTAAGTGATACCTTATGATAAGTGTCTTTTTCTGTGTGACTTATTTCACTTAGAATCGTCGTTCCTAAATCCACTCATCTTGCTTCTACTAGCCTTATGACATTGATTTCATGTCTGAGTGATATTCCATTGTACATAAGGACCACAACTTCTTTATCCATTTTTCTCTTTCCTGTGATATTTACGGTGTCATGAAGTGGAGGTTCTTGTCAACAGAGCTGCCTTAAACTTTGGGGTGCCTGTGTCTTGCTGATTTTTAGTTTTCCCAATTTATACGCCCATGAGTGGACGTGCCCTATGCTCCCTAAGCTGTGTTTTTTCGATGTTTCAGGACACACCGTACACTTCTTCAGAGTGGCTGTTGGCAATTTACATCCCTCCCAACAGCGTAGCAAGGCTGCCATTTCTCCATGGCCTGTCCTGCATTCCTGGTTTTGACACTTTTTGCAGCATGGCCCTTTTGACCGATGGGAAGCGAGACTTCTTTGTAGCGCTGATTTGCCTTTCCAGGTTGCTTGGTTGGCCAAAAAGGGCGTATCCGTTTTTTCCTGAATATATTCAGGAAAAAACGCATACGCCCTTTTTGGCCAAGGGCATCACTGTCGACGTTTTGCCACTTTTCATGTGCTTTAAAGGCGATTCGAATCTACCTCCTGAAACCTGTTTCCTGCAATTCTGCCTTGCTTTCAAATCCTCTTCGTTGCCTTCCCTCAATATATTTGTGGACGAGAGTTATCATTTATAACTCAGCAGGTTTGTGAATTGCAGTGCCCCTGAGCTCCATTTTTCAACTGTCTTTTTTGGGAGCTGGCCGCAAAAGCACGGGATTGCCTCAGGCCCTATTCTGGTTCCCGGCGGCAGGCTGAACCTGTGTTTAATTCTTCTTCCTGATGGGAAAATAGAGTGACCTGTGCCTGTCCCAACACCTAGATCTAGTCTCTCATTGGTTGCCCGTCTTCCCGTTCATCCTCAGGACAAATTGCAACCTGTAGGGAACAGGAGCTTAAAGGTGCTGATTCTCCAAGTAGGGAGATTGCTAGTAAAGTAGCTGGAAAGGCGAACCCCAGCACAAGGAGATGAGAAATGTGGTTCATTTTGGAAACCTTTCAAAATCACACGGTGTACCATCTTCTGGGTTTCTCATGCATGTTTTCGATGTAGGAAGATGCCCTTGAACCTGGAGATTTGGGACCCATGGGATGGGTACCACGCAGTATTACTTTAAAGGGTCTGCGTTTGCTCACCCAACCTCACCAAACCTCTCAGCCCCAAGAGTGTCCACCCTTATGTCTCATCCAGCTGTGGGTCTAGATATGGTCAATCCAGGTTGCATCACAGCCCCTGAACGAATTTTGTAAGAATTTCTCTCTCTTTCACTGTCTTTGTTTTACGGGTTTTTAAAAGTAATTTATTTTTATAATGGGGTTTCGCTGCTTTTCACGGCTGTGTTTAAGCGGCTTTACACCCACTTGACTCACTTCCAGACACGTATCAATACATAGGTTTTAAGATTCTTACTAGTCACGTATATTCTTGTGCGGTGAATAGGGGGTGTTGTGTCCAGTTCACTGAGCAAGGAGTAGGTCTTTTCTATTACATATTGGGTGTATGGAACGGTATCTGAGCGAATTTGAAACCCTTGTTTTATGCATCACCCCACCTCACCTTTCCCGTTAAGCAGCCATAGTGTGTTTTCTAAACGTGTGACTCTGTTCTGTTTTGTAATTCAGTTCAAGTGTAGCGGTTTTTACATTCCCTCTATAAGTGACACCTTATGATAAGTGTCTTTTTCTGTGTGACTTATTTCACTTGGAATCGTCGTACCTAAATCCACTCATCTTGCTTCTCCTAGCCTTATGACATTGATTTCATGTCTGAGTGATATTCCATTGTACATAAGGACCACAACTTCTTTATCCATTTTTCTCTTTCCTGGGATATTTAAGGTGTCATGAAGTGGAGGTTCTTGTCAACAGAGCAGCCCTAAACTTTGGGGTGCCTGTGTCTTGCTGATTTTTAGTTTTCCCAATTTATACGCCCATGAGTGGACGTGCCCTATGCTCCCTAAGCTGTGTTTTTTCGATGTTTCAGGACACACCGTACACTTCTCCAGAGTGGCTGTTGGCAATTAACATCCCGCCTATCAGCGTAGCAAGGCTGCCATTTCTCCATGGCCTGTCCTGCATTTCTGGTTTTGACACTTTTTTAGCATGGCCCTTTTGACTGATGGGAAGCGAGACTTCTTTGTAGCGCTGATTTGCCTTTCCAGGGTGCTTGGTTGGCCAAAAAGTGCGTACGCGATTTTTCCTGAATATATTCAGGAAAAAACGCATACGCCCTTTTTGGCCAAGGGCATCATTGTCGACCTTTTGCCGCTTTTCATGTGCTTTAAAGGCAATTCGAATCTACCTCCTGAAATCTGTTTCCTGCAATTCTGCCTTGCTTTCAAATCCTCTTCGTTCCATTCCCTCAATATATCTGTGGATGAGAGTTATCATTTATAACTCTGCGGGTTTGTGAATTGCAGTGTCCCTGAGCTCCATTTTTCAACTCGCTTTTTTGGGAGCTGGCCGCAAAAGCGCAGTATTGCCTCAGGCGCTATTGTGCTTCTGGGCGGCAGGCTGAGCCTGTGGTTAATTCTTCTTCCTGATGGGAAAATAGAGTGACCTGTGCCTGTCCCAACACCTAGATCTAGTCTCTCATTGGTTGCCCCTCTTCCCGTTCATCCTCAGGACAAATTGCAACCTGTATGGATCAGGAGCTTAAAGGTGCTGATTCTCCAAGTAGGGAGATTGCTAGTAAAGTAGCTGGAAAGGCGAACCCGAGCACAAGGAGGTGAGAAAATGGGTGCGTTTTAGAAACCTTTCAAAATCACACGGTGTACCATCTTCTGAGTTTCTCATCATGTTTTCGATGTAGGAAGATGCCCTTGAACCTGGAGATTTGGGACCCATGGGATGGGTACCAAGCAGTATTACTTTAAAGGGTCTGCGTTTGCTCACCCAACCTCACCCAACCTGTCAGCCCCAAGAGTGTCCAACCTTATGTCTCATCCAGCTGTGGGTCTATATATGGTCAATCCAGGTTGCATCACAGCCCCTGAACGAATTTTGTAAGAATTTCTCTCTCTTTCACTGTCTTTGTTTTACGGGTTTTTAAAAGTAATTTATTTTTATAATGGGGTTTAGCTGCTTTTCACGGCTGTGTTTATGCGGCTTTACACCCACTTGACTCACTTCCAGAGAGATATCAATACATAGGTTTTACGATTCTTACTAGTCAGACATATTATTGTGCGGTGAATAGGGGGTGTTGAGTCCAGTTCACTGAGCAAGGAGTTGGTCTTGTCTATTACATATTGGGTGTATGGAACGGTATCTGAGCGAATTTAAAACCCTTGTTTTATGCATCACCGCACCTCACCTTTCCCGTTAAGCAGCCATAGTGTGTTTTCTAAACGTGTGACTCTGTTCTGTTTTGTAATTCAGTTCAAGTGTAGCGGTTTTTACATTCCCTCTCTAAGTGATAGCTTATGATAAGTGTCTTTTTCTGTGTGACTTATTTCACTTAGAATCGTCGTTCCTAAATCCACTCATCTTGCTTCTACTAGCCTTATGACATTGATTTCATGTCTGAGTGATATTCCATTGTACATAAGGACCACAACTTCTTTTTCCATTTTTCTCTTTCCTGGGATATTTACGGTGTCATGAAGTGGAGGTTCTTGTCAACAGAGCTGCCCTAAACTTTGGGGTGCCTGTGTCTTGCTGATTTTTAGTTTTCCCAATTTATACGCCCATGAGTGCACGTGCCCTATGCTCCCTAAGCTGTGTTTTTTCGATGTTTCAGGACACACCGTACACTTCTCCAGAGTGGCTGTTGGCAATTTACATCCCTCCCATCCGCGTAGCAAGGCTGCCATTTCTCCATGGCCTGTCCTGCATTTCTGGTTTTGAAAATTTTTGCAGCATGGCCCTTTTGACCGATGGGAAGCGAGAATTCTTGGTAGCGCTGATTTGCCTTTCCAGGTTGCTTGGTTGGCCAAAAAGGGCGTATGCGTTTTTTCCTGAATATATTCAGGAAACAACGCATACGCCCTTTTTGGCCAAGGTCATCATTGTCGACGTTTTGCCACCTTTCATGTGCTTTAAAGGCGATTCGAATCTACCTCCTGAAACCTGTTTCCTGCAATTCTGCCTTGCTTTCAAATCCTCTTCGTTGCCTTCCCTCAATATATTTGTGGACGAGAGTTATCATTTATAACTCAGCAGGTTTGTGAATTGCAGTGCCCCTGAGCTCCATTTTTCAACTGTCTTTTTTGGGAGCTGGCCGCAAAAGCACGGGATTGCCTCAGGCCCTATTCTGGTTCCCGGCGGCAGGCTGAACCTGTGTTTAATTCTTCTTCCTATTGGGAAAATAGAGTGACCTGTGCCTGTCCCAACACCTAGATCTAGTCTCTCATTGGTTGCCCGTCTTCCCGTTCATCCTCAGGACAAATTGCAACCTGTAGGGAACAGGAGCTTAAAGGTGCTGATTCTCCAAGTAGGGAGATTGCTAGTAAAGTAGCTGGAAAGGCGAACCCCAGCACAAGGAGATGAGAAATGTGGTTCATTTTGGAAACCTTTCAAAATCACACGGTGTACCATCTTCTGGGTTTCTCATGCATGTTTTCGATGTAGGAAGATGCCCTTGAACCTGGAGATTTGGGACCCATGGGATGGGTACCACGCAGTATTACTTTAAAGGGTCTGCGTTTGCTCACCCAACCTCACCAAACCTCTCAGCCCCAAGAGTGTCCACCCTTATGTCTCATCCAGCTGTGGGTCTAGATATGGTCAATCGAGGTTGCATCACAGCCCCTGAACGAATTTTGTAAGAATTTCTCTCTCTTTCACTGTCTTTGTTTTACGGGTTTTTAAAAGTAATTTATTTTTATAATGGGGTTTCGCTGCTTTTCACGGCTGTGTTTAAGCGGCTTTACACCCACTTGACTCACTTCCAGACACGTATCAATACATAGGTTTTAAGATTCTTACTAGTCACGTATATTCTTGTGCGGTGAATAGGGGGTGTTGTGTCCAGTTCACTGAGCAAGGAGTAGGTCTTTTCTATTACATATTGGGTGTATGGAACGGTATCTGAGCGAATTTGAAACCCTTGTTTTATGCATCACCCCACCTCACCTTTCCCGTTAAGCAGCCATAGTGTGTTTTCTAAACGTGTGACTCTGTTCTGTTTTGTAATTCAGTTCAAGTGTAGCGGTTTTTACATTCCCTCTATAAGTGATACCTTATGATAAGTGTCTTTTTCTGTGTGACTTATTTCACTTGGAATCGTCGTACCTAAATCCACTCATCTTGCTTCTCCTAGCCTTATGACATTGATTTCATGTCTGAGTGATATTCCATTGTACATAAGGACCACAACTTCTTTATCCATTTTTCTCTTTCCTGGGATATTTAAGGTGTTATGAAGTGGAGGTTCTTGTCAACAGAGCAGCCCTAAACTTTGGGGTGCCTGTGTCTTGCTGATTTTTAGTTTTCCCAATTTATACGCCCATGAGTGGACGTGCCCTAAGCTCCCTAAGATGTGTTTTTTCGATGTTTCAGGACACACCGTACACTTCTCCAGAGTGGCTGTTGGCAATTAACATCCCGCCTATCAGCGTAGCAAGGCTGCCATTTCTCCATGGCCTGTCCTGCATTTCTGGTTTTGACACTTTTTTAGCATGGCCCTTTTGACTGATGGGAAGCGAGACTTCTTTGTAGCGCTGATTTGCCTTTCCAGGGTGCTTGGTTGGCCAAAAAGGGCGTACGCGTTTTTTCCTGAATATATTCAGGAAAAAACGCATACGCCCTTTTTGGCCAAGGGCATCATTGTCGACCTTTTGCCGCTTTTCATGTGCTTTAAAGGCAATTCGAATCTACCTCCTGAAATCTGTTTCCTGCAATTCTGCCTTGCTTTCAAATCCTCTTCGTTCCATTCCCTCAATATATCTGTGGATGAGAGTTATCATTTATAACTCTGCGGGTTTGTGAATTGCAGTGTCCCTGAGCTCCATTTTTCAACTCGCTTTTTTGGGAGCTGGCCGCAAAAGCGCAGTATTGCCTCAGGCGCTATTGTGCTTCTGGGCGGCAGGCTGAGCCTGTGGTTAATTCTTCTTCCTGATGGGAAAATAGAGTGACCTGTGCCTGTCCCAACACCTAGATCTAGTCTCTCATTGGTTGCCCCTCTTCCCGTTCATCCTCAGGACAAATTGCAACCTGTATGGATCAGGAGCTTAAAGGTGCTGATTCTCCAAGTAGGGAGATTGCTAGTAAAGTAGCTGGAAAGGCGAACCCGAGCACAAGGAGGTGAGAAATGGGGTGCGTTTTAGAAACCTTTCAAAATCACACGGTGTACCATCTTCTGAGTTTCTCATGCATGTTTTCGATGTAGGAAGATGCCCTTGAACCTGGAGATTTGGGACCCATGGGATGGGTACCAAGCAGTATTACTTTAAAGGGTCTGCGTTTGCTCACCCAACCTCACCCAACCTGTCAGCCCCAAGAGTGTCCAACCTTATGTCTCATCCAGCTGTGGGTCTATATATGGTCAATCCAGGTTGCATCACAACCCCTGAACGAATTTTGTAAGAATTTCTCTCTCTTTCACTGTCTTTGTTTTACGGGTTTTTAAAAGTAATTTATTTTTATAATGGGGTTTAGCTGCTTTTCACGGCTGTGTTTATGCGGCTTTACACCCACTTGACTCACTTCCAGAGAGATATCAATACATAGGTTTTACGATTCTTACTAGTCAGACATATTATTGTGCGGTGAATAGGGGGTGTTGAGTCCAGTTCACTGAGCAAGGAGTTGGTCTTGTCTATTACATATTGGGTGTATGGAACGGTATCTGAGTGAATTTGAAACCCTTGTTTTATGCATCACCCCAACTCACCTTTCCCGTTAAGCAGCCATAGTGTGTTTTCTAAACGTGTGACTCTGTTCTGTTTTGTAATTCAGTTCAAGTGTAGCGGTTTTTACATTCCCTCTCTAAGTGATACCTTATGATAAGTGTCTTTTTCTGTGTGACTTATTTCACTTAGAATCGTCGTTCCTAAATCCACTCATCTTGCTTCTACTAGCCTTATGACATTGATTTCATGTCTGAGTGATATTCCATTGTACATAAGGACCACAACTTCTTTATCCATTTTTCTCTTTCCTGGGATATTTACGGTGTCATGAAGTGGAGGTTCTTGTCAACAGAGCTGCCTTAAACTTTGGGGTGCCTGTGTCTTGCTGATTTTTAGTTTTCCCAATTTATACGCCCATGAGTGGACGTGCCCTATGCTCCCTAAGCTGTGTTTTTTCGATGTTTCAGGACACACCGTACACTTCTTCAGAGTGGCTGTTGGCAATTTACATCCCTCCCAACAGCGTAGCAAGGCTGCCATTTCTCCATGGCCTGTCCTGCATTCCTGGTTTTGACACTTTTTGCAGCATGGCCCTTTTGACCGATGGGAAGCGAGACTTCTTTGTAGCGCTGATTTGCCTTTCCAGGTTGCTTGGTTGGCCAAAAAGGGCGTATCCGTTTTTTCCTGAATATATTCAGGAAAAAACGCATACGCCCTTTTTGGCCAAGGGCATCACTGTCGACGTTTTGCCACTTTTCATGTGCTTTAAAGGCGATTCGAATCTACCTCCTGAAACCTGTTTCCTGCAATTCTGCCTTGCTTTCAAATCCTCTTCGTTGCCTTCCCTCAATATATTTGTGGACGAGAGTTATCATTTATAACTCAGCAGGTTTGTGAATTGCAGTGCCCCTGAGCTCCATTTTTCAACTGTCTTTTTTGGGAGCTGGCCGCAAAAGCACGGGATTGCCTCAGGCCCTATTCTGGTTCCCGGCGGCAGGCTGAACCTGTGTTTAATTCTTCTTCCTGATGGGAAAATAGAGTGACCTGTGCCTGTCCCAACACCTAGATCTAGTCTCTCATTGGTTGCCCGTCTTCCCGTTCATCCTCAGGACAAATTGCAACCTGTAGGGAACAGGAGCTTAAAGGTGCTGATTCTCCAAGTAGGGAGATTGCTAGTAAAGTAGCTGGAAAGGCAAACCCCAGCACAAGGAGATGAGAAATGTGGTTCATTTTGGAAACCTTTCAAAATCACACGGTGTACCATCTTCTGGGTTTCTCATGCATGTTTTCGATGTAGGAAGATGCCCTTGAACCTGGAGATTTGGGACCCATGGGATGGGTACCACGCAGTATTACTTTAAAGGGTCTGCGTTTGCTCACCCAACCTCACCAAACCTCTCAGCCCCAAGAGTGTCCACCCTTATGTCTCATCCAGCTGTGGGTCTAGATATGGTCAATCCAGGTTGCATCACAGCCCCTGAACGAATTTTGTAAGAATTTCTCTCTCTTTCACTGTCTTTGTTTTACGGGTTTTTAAAAGTAATTTATTTTTATAATGGGGTTTCGCTGCTTTTCACGGCTGTGTTTAAGCGGCTTTACACCCACTTGACTCACTTCCAGACACGTATCAATACATAGGTTTTAAGATTCTTACTAGTCACGTATATTCTTGTGCGGTGAATAGGGGGTGTTGTGTCCAGTTCACTGAGCAAGGAGTAGGTCTTTTCTATTACATATTGGGTGTATGGAACGGTATCTGAGCGAATTTGAAACCCTTGTTTTATGCATCACCCCACCTCACCTTTCCCGTTAAGCAGCCATAGTGTGTTTTCTAAACGTGTGACTCTGTTCTGTTTTGTAATTCAGTTCAAGTGTAGCGGTTTTTACATTCCCTCTATAAGTGACACCTTATGATAAGTGTCTTTTTCTGTGTGACTTATTTCACTTGGAATCGTCGTACCTAAATCCACTCATCTTGCTTCTCCTAGCCTTATGACATTGATTTCATGTCTGAGTGATATTCCATTGTACATAAGGACCACAACTTCTTTATCCATTTTTCTCTTTCCTGGGATATTTAAGGTGTCATGAAGTGGAGGTTCTTGTCAACAGAGCAGCCCTAAACTTTGGGGTGCCTGTGTCTTGCTGATTTTTAGTTTTCCCAATTTATACGCCCATGAGTGGACGTGCCCTATGCTCCCTAAGCTGTGTTTTTTCGATGTTTCAGGACACACCGTACACTTCTCCAGAGTGGCTGTTGGCAATTAACATCCCGCCTATCAGCGTAGCAAGGCTGCCATTTCTCCATGGCCTGTCCTGCATTTCTGGTTTTGACACTTTTTTAGCATGGCCCTTTTGACTGATGGGAAGCGAGACTTCTTTGTAGCGCTGATTTGCCTTTCCAGGGTGCTTGGTTGGCCAAAAAGTGCGTACGCGATTTTTCCTGAATATATTCAGGAAAAAACGCATACGCCCTTTTTGGCCAAGGGCATCATTGTCGACCTTTTGCCGCTTTTCATGTGCTTTAAAGGCAATTCGAATCTACCTCCTGAAATCTGTTTCCTGCAATTCTGCCTTGCTTTCAAATCCTCTTCGTTCCATTCCCTCAATATATCTGTGGATGAGAGTTATCCTTTATAACTCTGCGGGTTTGTGAATTGCAGTGTCCCTGAGCTCCATTTTTCAACTCGCTTTTTTGGGAGCTGGCCGCAAAAGCGCAGTATTGCCTCAGGCGCTATTGTGCTTCTGGGCGGCAGGCTGAGCCTGTGGTTATTTCTTCTTCCTGATGGGAAAATAGAGTGACCTGTGCCTGTCCCAACACCTAGATCTAGTCTCTCATTGGTTGCCCCTCTTCCCGTTCATCCTCAGGACAAATTGCAACCTGTATGGATCAGGAGCTTAAAGGTGCTGATTCTCCAAGTAGGGAGATTGCTAGTAAAGTAGCTGGAAAGGCGAACCCGAGCACAAGGAGGTGAGAAAATGGGTGCGTTTTAGAAACCTTTCAAAATCACACGGTGTACCATCTTCTGAGTTTCTCATGCATGTTTTCGATGTAGGAAGATGCCCTTGAACCTGGAGATTTGGGACCCATGGGATGGGTACCAAGCAGTATTACTTTAAAGGGTCTGCGTTTGCTCACCCAACCTCACCCAACCTGTCAGCCCCAAGAGTGTCCAACCTTATGTCTCATCCAGCTGTGGGTCTATATATGGTCAATCCAGGTTGCATCACAGCCCCTGAACGAATTTTGTAAGAATTTCTCTCTCTTTCACTGTCTTTGTTTTACGGGTTTTTAAAAGTAATTTATTTTTATAATGGGGTTTAGCTGCTTTTCACGGCTGTGTTTATGCGGCTTTACACCCACTTGACTCACTTCCAGAGAGATATCAATACATAGGTTTTACGATTCTTACTAGTCAGACATATTATTGTGCGGTGAATAGGGGGTGTTGAGTCCAGTTCACTGAGCAAGGAGTTGGTCTTGTCTATTACATATTGGGTGTATGGAACGGTATCTGAGTGAATTTGAAACCCTTGTTTTATGCATCACCCCAACTCACCTTTCCCGTTAAGCAGCCATAGTGTGTTTTCTAAACGTGTGACTCTGTTCTGTTTTGTAATTCAGTTCAAGTGTAGCGGTTTTTACATTCCCTCTCTAAGTGATAGCTTATGATAAGTGTCTTTTTCTGTGTGACTTATTTCACTTAGAATCGTCGTTCCTAAATCCACTCATCTTGCTTCTACTAGCCTTATGACATTGATTTCATGTCTGAGTGATATTCCATTGTACATAAGGACCACAACTTCTTTTTCCATTTTTCTCTTTCCTGGGATATTTACGGTGTCATGAAGTGGAGGTTCTTGTCAACAGAGCTGCCCTAAACTTTGGGGTGCCTGTGTCTTGCTGATTTTTAGTTTTCCCAATTTATACGCCCATGAGTGCACGTGCCCTATGCTCCCTAAGCTGTGTTTTTTCGATGTTTCAGGACACACCGTACACTTCTCCAGAGTGGCTGTTGGCAATTTACATCCCTCCCATCCGCGTAGCAAGGCTGCCATTTCTCCATGGCCTGTCCTGCATTTCTGGTTTTGAAAATTTTTGCAGCATGGCCCTTTTGACCGATGGGAAGCGAGAATTCTTGGTAGCGCTGATTTGCCTTTCCAGGTTGCTTGGTTGGCCAAAAAGGGCGTATGCGTTGTTTCCTGAATATATTCAGGAAAAAACGCATACGCCCTTTTTGGCCAAGGTCATCATTGTCGACGTTTTGCCACCTTTCATGTCCTTTAAAGGCGATTCGAATCTACCTCCTGAAACCTGTTTCCTGCAATTCTGCCTTGCTTTCAAATCCTCTTCGTTGCCTTCCCTCAATATATTTGTGGACGAGAGTTATCATTTATAACTCAGCAGGTTTGTGAATTGCAGTGCCCCTGAGCTCCATTTTTCAACTGTCTTTTTTGGGAGCTGGCCGCAAAAGCACGGGATTGCCTCAGGCCCTATTCTGGTTCCCGGCGGCAGGCTGAACCTGTGTTTAATTCTTCTTCCTGATGGGAAAATAGAGTGACCTGTGCCTGTCCCAACACCTAGATCTAGTCTCTCATTGGTTGCCCGTCTTCCCGTTCATCCTCAGGACAAATTGCAACCTGTAGGGAACAGGAGCTTAAAGGTGCTGATTCTCCAAGTAGGGACATTGCTAGTAAAGTAGCTGGAAAGGCGAACCCCAGCACAAGGAGATGAGAAATGTGGTTCATTTTGGAAACCTTTCAAAATCACACGGTGTACCATCTTCTGGGTTTCTCATGCATGTTTTCGATGTAGGAAGATGCCCTTGAACCTGGAGATTTGGGACCCATGGGATGGGTACCACGCAGTATTACTTTAAAGGGTCTGCGTTTGCTCACCCAACCTCACCAAACCTCTCAGCCCCAAGAGTGTCCACCCTTATGTCTCATCCAGCTGTGGGTCTAGATATGGTCAATCCAGGTTGCATCACAGCCCCTGAACGAATTTTGTAAGAATTTCTCTCTCTTTCACTGTCTTTGTTTTACGGGTTTTTAAAAGTAATTTATTTTTATAATGGGGTTTCGCTGCTTTTCACGGCTGTGTTTAAGCGGCTTTACACCCACTTGACTCACTTCCAGACACGTATCAATACATAGGTTTTAAGATTCTTACTAGTCACGTATATTCTTGTGCGGTGAATAGGGGGTGTTGTGTCCAGTTCACTGAGCAAGGAGTAGGTCTTTTCTATTACATATTGGGTGTATGGAACGGTATCTGAGCGAATTTGAAACCCTTGTTTTATGCATCACCCCACCTCACCTTTCCCGTTAAGCAGCCATAGTGTGTTTTCTAAACGTGTGACTCTGTTCTGTTTTGTAATTCAGTTCAAGTGTAGCGGTTTTTACATTCCCTCTATAAGTGATACCTTATGATAAGTGTCTTTTTCTGTGTGACTTATTTCACTTGGAATCGTCGTACCTAAATCCACTCATCTTGCTTCTCCTAGCCTTATGACATTGATTTCATGTCTGAGTGATATTCCATTGTACATAAGGACCACAACTTCTTTATCCATTTTTCTCTTTCCTGGGATATTTAAGGTGTTATGAAGTGGAGGTTCTTGTCAACAGAGCAGCCCTAAACTTTGGGGTGCCTGTGTCTTGCTGATTTTTAGTTTTCCCAATTTATACGCCCATGAGTGGACGTGCCCTAAGCTCCCTAAGCTGTGTTTTTTCGATGTTTCAGGACACACCGTACACTTCTCCAGAGTGGCTGTTGGCAATTAACATCCCGCCTATCAGCGTAGCAAGGCTGCCATTTCTCCATGGCCTGTCCTGCATTTCTGGTTTTGACACTTTTTTAGCATGGCCCTTTTGACTGATGGGAAGCGAGACTTCTTTGTAGCGCTGATTTGCCTTTCCAGGGTGCTTGGTTGGCCAAAAAGGGCGTACGCGTTTTTTCCTGAATATATTCAGGAAAAAACGCATACGCCCTTTTTGGCCAAGGGCATCATTGTCGACCTTTTGCCGCTTTTCATGTGCTTTAAAGGCAATTCGAATCTACCTCCTGAAATCTGTTTCCTGCAATTCTGCCTTGCTTTCAAATCCTCTTCGTTCCATTCCCTCAATATATCTGTGGATGAGAGTTATCATTTATAACTCTGCGGGTTTGTGAATTGCAGTGTCCCTGAGCTCCATTTTTCAACTCGCTTTTTTGGGAGCTGGCCGCAAAAGCGCAGTATTGCCTCAGGCGCTATTGTGCTTCTGGGCGGCAGGCTGAGCCTGTGGTTAATTCTTCTTCCTGATGGGAAAATAGAGTGACCTGTGCCTGTCCCAACACCTAGATCTAGTCTCTCATTGGTTGCCCCTCTTCCCGTTCATCCTCAGGACAAATTGCAACCTGTATGGATCAGGAGCTTAAAGGTGCTGATTCTCCAACTAGGGAGATTGCTAGTAAAGTAGCTGGAAAGGCGAACCCGAGCACAAGGAGGTGAGAAATGGGGTGCGTTTTAGAAACCTTTCAAAATCACACGGTGTACCATCTTCTGAGTTTCTCATGCATGTTTTCGATGTAGGAAGATGCCCTTGAACCTGGAGATTTGGGACCCATGGGATGGGTACCAAGCAGTATTACTTTAAAGGGTCTGCGTTTGCTCACCCAACCTCACCCAACCTGTCAGCCCCAAGAGTGTCCAACCTTATGTCTCATCCAGCTGTGGGTCTATATATGGTCAATCCAGGTTGCATCACAACCCCTGAACGAATTTTGTAAGAATTTCTCTCTCTTTCACTGTCTTTGTTTTACGGGTTTTTAAAAGTAATTTATTTTTATAATGGGGTTTAGCTGCTTTTCACGGCTGTGTTTATGCGGCTTTACACCCACTTGACTCACTTCCAGAGAGATATCAATACATAGGTTTTACGATTCTTACTAGTCAGACATATTATTGTGCGGTGAATAGGGGGTGTTGAGTCCAGTTCACTGAGCAAGGAGTTGGTCTTGTCTATTACATATTGGGTGTATGGAACGGTATCTGAGTGAATTTGAAACCCTTGTTTTATGCATCACCCCAACTCACCTTTCCCGTTAAGCAGCCATAGTGTGTTTTCTAAACGTGTGACTCTGTTCTGTTTTGTAATTCAGTTCAAGTGTAGCGGTTTTTACATTCCCTCTCTAAGTGATACCTTATGATAAGTGTCTTTTTCTGTGTGACTTATTTCACTTAGAATCGTCGTTCCTAAATCCACTCATCTTGCTTCTACTAGCCTTATGACATTGATTTCATGTCTGAGTGATATTCCATTGTACATAAGGACCACAACTTCTTTATCCATTTTTCTCTTTCCTGGGATATTTACGGTGTCATGAAGTGGAGGTTCTTGTCAACAGAGCTGCCTTAAACTTTGGGGTGCCTGTGTCTTGCTGATTTTTAGTTTTCCCAATTTATACGCCCATGAGTGGACGTGCCCTATGCTCCCTAAGCTGTGTTTTTTCGATGTTTCAGGACACACCGTACACTTCTTCAGAGTGGCTGTTGGCAATTTACATCCCTCCCAACAGCGTAGCAAGGCTGCCATTTCTCCATGGCCTGTCCTGCATTCCTGGTTTTGACACTTTTTGCAGCATGGCCCTTTTGACCGATGGGAAGCGAGACTTCTTTGTAGCGCTGATTTGCCTTTCCAGGTTGCTTGGTTGGCCAAAAAGGGCGTATCCGTTTTTTCCTGAATATATTCAGGAAAAAACGCATACGCCCTTTTTGGCCAAGGGCATCACTGTCGACGTTTTGCCACTTTTCATGTGCTTTAAAGGCGATTCGAATCTACCTCCTGAAACCTGTTTCCTGCAATTCTGCCTTGCTTTCAAATCCTCTTCGTTGCCTTCCCTCAATATATTTGTGGACGAGAGTTATCATTTATAACTCAGCAGGTTTGTGAATTGCAGTGCCCCTGAGCTCCATTTTTCAACTGTCTTTTTTGGGAGCTGGCCGCAAAAGCACGGGATTGCCTCAGGCCCTATTCTGGTTCCCGGCGGCAGGCTGAACCTGTGTTTAATTCTTCTTCCTGATGGGAAAATAGAGTGACCTGTGCCTGTCCCAACACCTAGATCTAGTCTCTCATTGGTTGCCCGTCTTCCCGTTCATCCTCAGGACAAATTGCAACCTGTAGGGAACAGGAGCTTAAAGGTGCTGATTCTCCAAGTAGGGAGATTGCTAGTAAAGTAGCTGGAAAGGCAAACCCCAGCACAAGGAGATGAGAAATGTGGTTCATTTTGGAAACCTTTCAAAATCACACGGTGTACCATCTTCTGGGTTTCTCATGCATGTTTTCGATGTAGGAAGATGCCCTTGAACCTGGAGATTTGGGACCCATGGGATGGGTACCACGCAGTATTACTTTAAAGGGTCTGCGTTTGCTCACCCAACCTCACCAAACCTCTCAGCCCCAAGAGTGTCCACCCTTATGTCTCATCCAGCTGTGGGTCTAGATATGGTCAATCCAGGTTGCATCACAGCCCCTGAACGAATTTTGTAAGAATTTCTCTCTCTTTCACTGTCTTTGTTTTACGGGTTTTTAAAAGTAATTTATTTTTATAATGGGGTTTCGCTGCTTTTCACGGCTGTGTTTAAGCGGCTTTACACCCACTTGACTCACTTCCAGACACGTATCAATACATAGGTTTTAAGATTCTTACTAGTCACGTATATTCTTGTGCGGTGAATAGGGGGTGTTGTGTCCAGTTCACTGAGCAAGGAGTAGGTCTTTTCTATTACATATTGGGTGTATGGAACGGTATCTGAGCGAATTTGAAACCCTTGTTTTATGCATCACCCCACCTCACCTTTCCCGTTAAGCAGCCATAGTGTGTTTTCTAAACGTGTGACTCTGTTCTGTTTTGTAATTCAGTTCAAGTGTAGCGGTTTTTACATTCCCTCTATAAGTGACACCTTATGATAAGTGTCTTTTTCTGTGTGACTTATTTCACTTGGAATCGTCGTACCTAAATCCACTCATCTTGCTTCTCCTAGCCTTATGACATTGATTTCATGTCTGAGTGATATTCCATTGTACATAAGGACCACAACTTCTTTATCCATTTTTCTCTTTCCTGGGATATTTAAGGTGTCATGAAGTGGAGGTTCTTGTCAACAGAGCAGCCCTAAACTTTGGGGTGCCTGTGTCTTGCTGATTTTTAGTTTTCCCAATTTATACGCCCATGAGTGGACGTGCCCTATGCTCCCTAAGCTGTGTTTTTTCGATGTTTCAGGACACACCGTACACTTCTCCAGAGTGGCTGTTGGCAATTAACATCCCGCCTATCAGCGTAGCAAGGCTGCCATTTCTCCATGGCCTGTCCTGCATTTCTGGTTTTGACACTTTTTTAGCATGGCCCTTTTGACTGATGGGAAGCGAGACTTCTTTGTAGCGCTGATTTGCCTTTCCAGGGTGCTTGGTTGGCCAAAAAGTGCGTACGCGATTTTTCCTGAATATATTCAGGAAAAAACGCATACGCCCTTTTTGGCCAAGGGCATCATTGTCGACCTTTTGCCGCTTTTCATGTGCTTTAAAGGCAATTCGAATCTACCTCCTGAAATCTGTTTTCTGCAATTCTGCCTTGCTTTCAAATCCTCTTCGTTCCATTCCCTCAATATATCTGTGGATGAGAGTTATCATTTATAACTCTGCGGGTTTGTGAATTGCAGTGTCCCTGAGCTCCATTTTTCAACTCGCTTTTTTGGGAGCTGGCCGCAAAAGCGCAGTATTGCCTCAGGCGCTATTGTGCTTCTGGGCGGCAGGCTGAGCCTGTGGTTATTTCTTCTTCCTGATGGGAAAATAGAGTGACCTGTGCCTGTCCCAACACCTAGATCTAGTCTCTCATTGGTTGCCCCTCTTCCCGTTCATCCTCAGGACAAATTGCAACCTGTATGGATCAGGAGCATAAAGGTGCTGATTCTCCAAGTAGGGAGATTGCTAGTAAAGTAGCTGGAAAGGCGAACCCGAGCACAAGGAGGTGAGAAAATGGGTGCGTTTTAGAAACCTTTCAAAATCACACGGTGTACCATCTTCTGAGTTTCTCATGCATGTTTTCGATGTAGGAAGATGCCCTTGAACCTGGAGATTTGGGACCCATGGGATGGGTACCAAGCAGTATTACTTTAAAGGGTCTGCGTTTGCTCACCCAACCTCACCCAACCTGTCAGCCCCAAGAGTGTCCAACCTTATGTCTCATCCAGCTGTGGGTCTATATATGGTCAATCCAGGTTGCATCACAGCCCCTGAACGAATTTTGTAAGAATTTCTCTCTCTTTCACTGTCTTTGTTTTACGGGTTTTTAAAAGTAATTTATTTTTATAATGGGGTTTAGCTGCTTTTCACGGCTGTGTTTATGCGGCTTTACACCCACTTGACTCACTTCCAGAGAGATATCAATACATAGGTTTTACGATTCTTACTAGTCAGACATATTATTGTGCGGTGAATAGGGGGTGTTGAGTCCAGTTCACTGAGCAAGGAGTTGGTCTTGTCTATTACATATTGGGTGTATGGAACGGTATCTGAGTGAATTTGAAACCCTTGTTTTATGCATCACCCCAACTCACCTTTCCCGTTAAGCAGCCATAGTGTGTTTTCTAAACGTGTGACTCTGTTCTGTTTTGTAATTCAGTTCAAGTGTAGCGGTTTTTACATTCCCTCTCTAAGTGATAGCTTATGATAAGTGTCTTTTTCTGTGTGACTTATTTCACTTAGAATCGTCGTTCCTAAATCCACTCATCTTGCTTCTACTAGCCTTATGACATTGATTTCATGTCTGAGTGATATTCCATTGTACATAAGGACCACAACTTCTTTTTCCATTTTTCTCTTTCCTGGGATATTTACGGTGTCATGAAGTGGAGGTTCTTGTCAACAGAGCTGCCCTAAACTTTGGGGTGCCTGTGTCTTGCTGATTTTTAGTTTTCCCAATTTATACGCCCATGAGTGCACGTGCCCTATGCTCGCTAAGCTGTGTTTTTTCGATGTTTCAGGACACACCGTACACTTCTCCAGAGTGGCTGTTGGCAATTTACATCCCTCCCATCCGCGTAGCAAGGCTGCCATTTCTCCATGGCCTGTCCTGCATTTCTGGTTTTGAAAATTTTTGCAGCATGGCCCTTTTGACCGATGGGAAGCGAGAATTCTTGGTAGCGCTGATTTGCCTTTCCAGGTTGCTTGGTTGGCCAAAAAGGGCGTATGCGTTTTTTCCTGAATATATTCAGGAAACAACGCATACGCCCTTTTTGGCCAAGGTCATCATTGTCGACGTTTTGCCACCTTTCATGTGCTTTAAAGGCGATTCGAATCTACCTCCTGAAACCTGTTTCCTGCAATTCTGCCTTGCTTTCAAATCCTCTTCGTTGCCTTCCCTCAATATATTTGTGGACGAGAGTTATCATTTATAACTCAGCAGGTTTGTGAATTGCAGTGCCCCTGAGCTCCATTTTTCAACTGTCTTTTTTGGGAGCTGGCCGCAAAAGCACGGGATTGCCTCAGGCCCTATTCTGGTTCCCGGCGGCAGGCTGAACCTGTGTTTAATTCTTCTTCCTATTGGGAAAATAGAGTGACCTGTGCCTGTCCCAACACCTAGATCTAGTCTCTCATTGGTTGCCCGTCTTCCCGTTCATCCTCAGGACAAATTGCAACCTGTAGGGAACAGGAGCTTAAAGGTGCTGATTCTCCAAGTAGGGAGATTGCTAGTAAAGTAGCTGGAAAGGCGAACCCCAGCACAAGGAGATGAGAAATGTGGTTCATTTTGGAAACCTTTCAAAATCACACGGTGTACCATCTTCTGGGTTTCTCATGCATGTTTTCGATGTAGGAAGATGCCCTTGAACCTGGAGATTTGGGACCCATGGGATGGGTACCACGCAGTATTACTTTAAAGGGTCTGCGTTTGCTCACCCAACCTCACCAAACCTCTCAGCCCCAAGAGTGTCCACCCTTATGTCTCATCCAGCTGTGGGTCTAGATATGGTCAATCCAGGTTGCATCACAGCCCCTGAACGAATTTTGTAAGAATTTCTCTCTCTTTCACTGTCTTTGTTTTACGGGTTTTTAAAAGTAATTTATTTTTATAATGGGGTTTCGCTGCTTTTCACGGCTGTGTTTAAGCGGCTTTACACCCACTTGACTCACTTCCAGACAC
Source organism: Eschrichtius robustus (assembly GCF_028021215.1). Taxonomy (NCBI): domain Eukaryota; kingdom Metazoa; phylum Chordata; class Mammalia; order Artiodactyla; family Eschrichtiidae; genus Eschrichtius; species Eschrichtius robustus. The sequence continues at coordinate 17,461 of NW_027175294.1, read as the reverse complement.
GTATCAATACATAGGTTTTAAGATTCTTACTAGTCACGTATATTCTTGTGCGGTGAATAGGGGGTGTTGTGTCCAGTTCACTGAGCAAGGAGTAGGTCTTTTCTATTACATATTGGGTGTATGGAACGGTATCTGAGCGAATTTGAAACCCTTGTTTTATGCATCACCCCACCTCACCTTTCCCGTTAAGCAGCCATAGTGTGTTTTCTAAACGTGTGACTCTGTTCTGTTTTGTAATTCAGTTCAAGTGTAGCGGTTTTTACATTCCCTCTCTAAGTGATACCTTATGATAAGTGTCTTTTTCTGTGTGACTTATTTCACTTAGAATCGTCGTTCCTAAATCCACTCATCTTGCTTCTACTAGCCTTATGACATTGATTTCATGTCTGAGTGATATTCCATTGTACATAAGGACCACAACTTCTTTATCCATTTTTCTCTTTCCTGTGATATTTACGGTGTCATGAAGTGGAGGTTCTTGTCAACAGAGCTGCCTTAAACTTTGGGGTGCCTGTGTCTTGCTGATTTTTAGTTTTCCCAATTTATACGCCCATGAGTGGACGTGCCCTATGCTCCCTAAGCTGTGTTTTTTCGATGTTTCAGGACACACCGTACACTTCTTCAGAGTGGCTGTTGGCAATTTACATCCCTCCCAACAGCGTAGCAAGGCTGCCATTTCTCCATGGCCTGTCCTGCATTCCTGGTTTTGACACTTTTTGCAGCATGGCCCTTTTGACCGATGGGAAGCGAGACTTCTTTGTAGCGCTGATTTGCCTTTCCAGGTTGCTTGGTTGGCCAAAAAGGGCGTATCCGTTTTTTCCTGAATATATTCAGGAAAAAACGCATACGCCCTTTTTGGCCAAGGGCATCACTGTCGACGTTTTGCCACTTTTCATGTGCTTTAAAGGCGATTCGAATCTACCTCCTGAAACCTGTTTCCTGCAATTCTGCCTTGCTTTCAAATCCTCTTCGTTGCCTTCCCTCAATATATTTGTGGACGAGAGTTATCATTTATAACTCAGCAGGTTTGTGAATTGCAGTGCCCCTGAGCTCCATTTTTCAACTGTCTTTTTTGGGAGCTGGCCGCAAAAGCACGGGATTGCCTCAGGCCCTATTCTGGTTCCCGGCGGCAGGCTGAACCTGTGTTTAATTCTTCTTCCTGATGGGAAAATAGAGTGACCTGTGCCTGTCCCAACACCTAGATCTAGTCTCTCATTGGTTGCCCGTCTTCCCGTTCATCCTCAGGACAAATTGCAACCTGTAGGGAACAGGAGCTTAAAGGTGCTGATTCTCCAAGTAGGGAGATTGCTAGTAAAGTAGCTGGAAAGGCGAACCCCAGCACAAGGAGATGAGAAATGTGGTTCATTTTGGAAACCTTTCAAAATCACACGGTGTACCATCTTCTGGGTTTCTCATGCATGTTTTCGATGTAGGAAGATGCCCTTGAACCTGGAGATTTGGGACCCATGGGATGGGTACCACGCAGTATTACTTTAAAGGGTCTGCGTTTGCTCACCCAACCTCACCAAACCTCTCAGCCCCAAGAGTGTCCACCCTTATGTCTCATCCAGCTGTGGGTCTAGATATGGTCAATCCAGGTTGCATCACAGCCCCTGAACGAATTTTGTAAGAATTTCTCTCTCTTTCACTGTCTTTGTTTTACGGGTTTTTAAAAGTAATTTATTTTTATAATGGGGTTTCGCTGCTTTTCACGGCTGTGTTTAAGCGGCTTTACACCCACTTGACTCACTTCCAGACACGTATCAATACATAGGTTTTAAGATTCTTACTAGTCACGTATATTCTTGTGCGGTGAATAGGGGGTGTTGTGTCCAGTTCACTGAGCAAGGAGTAGGTCTTTTCTATTACATATTGGGTGTATGGAACGGTATCTGAGCGAATTTGAAACCCTTGTTTTATGCATCACCCCACCTCACCTTTCCCGTTAAGCAGCCATAGTGTGTTTTCTAAACGTGTGACTCTGTTCTGTTTTGTAATTCAGTTCAAGTGTAGCGGTTTTTACATTCCCTCTATAAGTGACACCTTATGATAAGTGTCTTTTTCTGTGTGACTTATTTCACTTGGAATCGTCGTACCTAAATCCACTCATCTTGCTTCTCCTAGCCTTATGACATTGATTTCATGTCTGAGTGATATTCCATTGTACATAAGGACCACAACTTCTTTATCCATTTTTCTCTTTCCTGGGATATTTAAGGTGTCATGAAGTGGAGGTTCTTGTCAACAGAGCAGCCCTAAACTTTGGGGTGCCTGTGTCTTGCTGATTTTTAGTTTTCCCAATTTATATGCCCATGAGTGGACGTGCCCTATGCTCCCTAAGCTGTGTTTTTTCGATGTTTCAGGACACACCGTACACTTCTCCAGAGTGGCTGTTGGCAATTAACATCCCGCCTATCAGCGTAGCAAGGCTGCCATTTCTCCATGGCCTGTCCTGCATTTCTGGTTTTGACACTTTTTTAGCATGGCCCTTTTGACTGATGGGAAGCGAGACTTCTTTGTAGCGCTGATTTGCCTTTCCAGGGTGCTTGGTTGGCCAAAAAGTGCGTACGCGATTTTTCCTGAATATATTCAGGAAAAAACGCATACGCCCTTTTTGGCCAAGGGCATCATTGTCGACCTTTTGCCGCTTTTCATGTGCTTTAAAGGCAATTCGAATCTACCTCCTGAAATCTGTTTCCTGCAATTCTGCCTTGCTTTCAAATCCTCTTCGTTCCATTCCCTCAATATATCTGTGGATGAGAGTTATCATTTATAACTCTGCGGGTTTGTGAATTGCAGTGTCCCTGAGCTCCATTTTTCAACTCGCTTTTTTGGGAGCTGGCCGCAAAAGCGCAGTATTGCCTCAGGCGCTATTGTGCTTCTGGGCGGCAGGCTGAGCCTGTGGTTAATTCTTCTTCCTGATGGGAAAATAGAGTGACCTGTGCCTGTCCCAACACCTAGATCTAGTCTCTCATTGGTTGCCCCTCTTCCCGTTCATCCTCAGGACAAATTGCAACCTGTATGGATCAGGAGCTTAAAGGTGCTGATTCTCCAAGTAGGGAGATTGCTAGTAAAGTAGCTGGAAAGGCGAACCCGAGCACAAGGAGGTGAGAAAATGGGTGCGTTTTAGAAACCTTTCAAAATCACACGGTGTACCATCTTCTGAGTTTCTCATGCATGTTTTCGATGTAGGAAGATGCCCTTGAACCTGGAGATTTGGGACCCATGGGATGGGTACCAAGCAGTATTACTTTAAAGGGTCTGCGTTTGCTCACCCAACCTCACCCAACCTGTCAGCCCCAAGAGTGTCCAACCTTATGTCTCATCCAGCTGTGGGTCTATATATGGTCAATCCAGGTTGCATCACAGCCCCTGAACGAATTTTGTAAGAATTTCTCTCTCTTTCACTGTCTTTGTTTTACGGGTTTTTAAAAGTAATTTATTTTTATAATGGGGTTTAGCTGCTTTTCACGGCTGTGTTTATGCGGCTTTACACCCACTTGACTCACTTCTAGAGAGATATCAATACATAGGTTTTACGATTCTTACTAGTCAGACATATTATTGTGCGGTGAATAGGGGGTGTTGAGTCCAGTTCACTGAGCAAGGAGTTGGTCTTGTCTATTACATATTGGGTGTATGGAACGGTATCTGAGCGAATTTGAAACCCTTGTTTTATGCATCACCGCACCTCACCTTTCCCGTTAAGCAGCCATAGTGTGTTTTCTAAACGTGTGACTCTGTTCTGTTTTGTAATTCAGTTCAAGTGTAGCGGTTTTTACATTCCCTCTCTAAGTGATAGCTTATGATAAGTGTCTTTTTCTGTGTGACTTATTTCACTTAGAATCGTCGTTCCTAAATCCACTCATCTTGCTTCTACTAGCCTTATGACATTGATTTCATGTCTGAGTGATATTCCATTGTACATAAGGACCACAACTTCTTTTTCCATTTTTCTCTTTCCTGGGATATTTACGGTGTCATGAAGTGGAGGTTCTTGTCAACAGAGCTGCCCTAAACTTTGGGGTGCCTGTGTCTTGCTGATTTTTAGTTTTCCCAATTTATACGCCCATGAGTGCACGTGCCCTATGCTCCCTAAGCTGTGTTTTTTCGATGTTTCAGGACACACCGTACACTTCTCCAGAGTGGCTGTTGGCAATTTACATCCCTCCCATCCGCGTAGCAAGGCTGCCATTTCTCCATGGCCTGTCCTGCATTTCTGGTTTTGAAAATTTTTGCAGCATGGCCCTTTTGACCGATGGGAAGCGAGAATTCTTGGTAGCGCTGATTTGCCTTTCCAGGTTGCTTGGTTGGCCAAAAAGGGCGTATGCGTTTTTTCCTGAATATATTCAGGAAACAACGCATACGCCCTTTTTGGCCAAGGTCATCATTGTCGACGTTTTGCCACCTTTCATGTGCTTTAAAGGCGATTCGAATCTACCTCCTGAAACCTGTTTCCTGCAATTCTGCCTTGCTTTCAAATCCTCTTCGTTGCCTTCCCTCAATATATTTGTGGACGAGAGTTATCATTTATAACTCAGCAGGTTTGTGAATTGCAGTGCCCCTGAGCTCCATTTTTCAACTGTCTTTTTTGGGAGCTGGCCGCAAAAGCACGGGATTGCCTCAGGCCCTATTCTGGTTCCCGGCGGCAGGCTGAACCTGTGTTTAATTCTTCTTCCTATTGGGAAAATAGAGTGACCTGTGCCTGTCCCAACACCTAGATCTAGTCTCTCATTGGTTGCCCGTCTTCCCGTTCATCCTCAGGACAAATTGCAACCTGTAGGGAACAGGAGCTTAAAGGTGCTGATTCTCCAAGTAGGGAGATTGCTAGTAAAGTAGCTGGAAAGGCGAACCCCAGCACAAGGAGATGAGAAATGTGGTTCATTTTGGAAACCTTTCAAAATCACACGGTGTACCATCTTCTGGGTTTCTCATGCATGTTTTCGATGTAGGAAGATGCCCTTGAACCTGGAGATTTGGGACCCATGGGATGGGTACCACGCAGTATTACTTTAAAGGGTCTGCGTTTGCTCACCCAACCTCACCAAACCTCTCAGCCCCAAGAGTGTCCACCCTTATGTCTCATCCAGCTGTGGGTCTAGATATGGTCAATCCAGGTTGCATCACAGCCCCTGAACGAATTTTGTAAGAATTTCTCTCTCTTTCACTGTCTTTGTTTTACGGGTTTTTAAAAGTAATTTATTTTTATAATGGGGTTTCGCTGCTTTTCACGGCTGTGTTTAAGCGGCTTTACACCCACTTGACTCACTTCCAGACACGTATCAATACATAGGTTTTAAGATTCTTACTAGTCACGTATATTCTTGTGCGGTGAATAGGGGGTGTTGTGTCCAGTTCACTGAGCAAGGAGTAGGTCTTTTCTATTACATATTGGGTGTATGGAACGGTATCTGAGCGAATTTGAAACCCTTGTTTTATGCATCACCCCACCTCACCTTTCCCGTTAAGCAGCCATAGTGTGTTTTCTAAACGTGTGACTCTGTTCTGTTTTGTAATTCAGTTCAAGTGTAGCGGTTTTTACATTCCCTCTATAAGTGATACCTTATGATAAGTGTCTTTTTCTGTGTGACTTATTTCACTTGGAATCGTCGTACCTAAATCCACTCATCTTGCTTCTCCTAGCCTTATGACATTGATTTCATGTCTGAGTGATATTCCATTGTACATAAGGACCACAACTTCTTTATCCATTTTTCTCTTTCCTGGGATATTTAAGGTGTTATGAAGTGGAGGTTCTTGTCAACAGAGCAGCCCTAAACTTTGGGGTGCCTGTGTCTTGCTGATTTTTAGTTTTCCCAATTTATACGCCCATGAGTGGACGTGCCCTAAGCTCCCTAAGATGTGTTTTTTCGATGTTTCAGGACACACCGTACACTTCTCCAGAGTGGCTGTTGGCAATTAACATCCCGCCTATCAGCGTAGCAAGGCTGCCATTTCTCCATGGCCTGTCCTGCATTTCTGGTTTTGACAATTTTTTAGCATGGCCCTTTTGACTGATGGGAAGCGAGACTTCTTTGTAGCGCTGATTTGCCTTTCCAGGGTGCTTGGTTGGCCAAAAAGGGCGTACGCGTTTTTTCCTGAATATATTCAGGAAAAAACGCATACGCCCTTTTTGGCCAAGGGCATCATTGTCGACCTTTTGCCGCTTTTCATGTGCTTTAAAGGCAATTCGAATCTACCTCCTGAAATCTGTTTCCTGCAATTCTGCCTTGCTTTCAAATCCTCTTCGTTCCATTCCCTCAATATATCTGTGGATGAGAGTTATCATTTATAACTCTGCGGGTTTGTGAATTGCAGTGTCCCTGAGCTCCATTTTTCAACTCGCTTTTTTGGGAGCTGGCCGCAAAAGCGCAGTATTGCCTCAGGCGCTATTGTGCTTCTGGGCGGCAGGCTGAGCCTGTGGTTAATTCTTCTTCCTGATGGGAAAATAGAGTGACCTGTGCCTGTCCCAACACCTAGATCTAGTCTCTCATTGGTTGCCCCTCTTCCCGTTCATCCTCAGGACAAATTGCAACCTGTATGGATCAGGAGCTTAAAGGTGCTGATTCTCCAAGTAGGGAGATTGCTAGTAAAGTAGCTGGAAAGGCGAACCCGAGCACAAGGAGGTGAGAAATGGGGTGCGTTTTAGAAACCTTTCAAAATCACACGGTGTACCATCTTCTGAGTTTCTCATGCATGTTTTCGATGTAGGAAGATGCCCTTGAACCTGGAGATTTGGGACCCATGGGATGGGTACCAAGCAGTATTACTTTAAAGGGTCTGCGTTTGCTCACCCAACCTCACCCAACCTGTCAGCCCCAAGAGTGTCCAACCTTATGTCTCATCCAGCTGTGGGTCTATATATGGTCAATCCAGGTTGCATCACAACCCCTGAACGAATTTTGTAAGAATTTCTCTCTCTTTCACTGTCTTTGTTTTACGGGTTTTTAAAAGTAATTTATTTTTATAATGGGGTTTAGCTGCTTTTCACGGCTGTGTTTATGCGGCTTTACACCCACTTGACTCACTTCCAGAGAGATATCAATACATAGGTTTTACGATTCTTACTAGTCAGACATATTATTGTGCGGTGAATAGGGGGTGTTGAGTCCAGTTCACTGAGCAAGGAGTTGGTCTTGTCTATTACATATTGGGTGTATGGAACGGTATCTGAGTGAATTTGAAACCCTTGTTTTATGCATCACCCCAACTCACCTTTCCCGTTAAGCAGCCATAGTGTGTTTTCTAAACGTGTGACTCTGTTCTGTTTTGTAATTCAGTTCAAGTGTAGCGGTTTTTACATTCCCTCTCTAAGTGATACCTTATGATAAGTGTCTTTTTCTGTGTGACTTATTTCACTTAGAATCGTCGTTCCTAAATCCACTCATCTTGCTTCTACTAGCCTTATGACATTGATTTCATGTCTGAGTGATATTCCATTGTACATAAGGACCACAACTTCTTTATCCATTTTTCTCTTTCCTGGGATATTTACGGTGTCATGAAGTGGAGGTTCTTGTCAACAGAGCTGCCTTAAACTTTGGGGTGCCTGTGTCTTGCTGATTTTTAGTTTTCCCAATTTATACGCCCATGAGTGGACGTGCCCTATGCTCCCTAAGCTGTGTTTTTTCGATGTTTCAGGACACACCGTACACTTCTTCAGAGTGGCTGTTGGCAATTTACATCCCTCCCAACAGCGTAGCAAGGCTGCCATTTCTCCATGGCCTGTCCTGCATTCCTGGTTTTGACACATTTTGCAGCATGGCCCTTTTGACCGATGGGAAGCGAGACTTCTTTGTAGCGCTGATTTGCCTTTCCAGGTTGCTTGGTTGGCCAAAAAGGGCGTATCCGTTTTTTCCTGAATATATTCAGGAAAAAACGCATACGCCCTTTTTGGCCAAGGGCATCACTGTCGACGTTTTGCCACTTTTCATGTGCTTTAAAGGCGATTCGAATCTACCTCCTGAAACCTGTTTCCTGCAATTCTGCCTTGCTTTCAAATCCTCTTCGTTGCCTTCCCTCAATATATTTGTGGACGAGAGTTATCATTTATAACTCAGCAGGTTTGTGAATTGCAGTGCCCCTGAGCTCCAATTTTCAACTGTCTTTTTTGGGAGCTGGCCGCAAAAGCACGGGATTGCCTCAGGCCCTATTCTGGTTCCCGGCGGCAGGCTGAACCTGTGTTTAATTCTTCTTCCTGATGGGAAAATAGAGTGACCTGTGCCTGTCCCAACACCTAGATCTAGTCTCTCATTGGTTGCCCGTCTTCCCGTTCATCCTCAGGACAAATTGCAACCTGTAGGGAACAGGAGCTTAAAGGTGCTGATTCTCCAAGTAGGGAGATTGCTAGTAAAGTAGCTGGAAAGGCGAACCCCAGCACAAGGAGATGAGAAATGTGGTTCATTTTGGAAACCTTTCAAAATCACACGGTGTACCATCTTCTGGGTTTCTCATGCATGTTTTCGATGTAGGAAGATGCCCTTGAACCTGGAGATTTGGGACCCATGGGATGGGTACCACGCAGTATTACTTTAAAGGGTCTGCGTTTGCTCACCCAACCTCACCAAACCTCTCAGCCCCAAGAGTGTCCACCCTTATGTCTCATCCAGCTGTGGGTCTAGATATGGTCAATCCAGGTTGCATCACAGCCCCTGAACGAATTTTGTAAGAATTTCTCTCTCTTTCACTGTCTTTGTTTTACGGGTTTTTAAAAGTAATTTATTTTTATAATGGGGTTTCACTGCTTTTCACGGCTGTGTTTAAGCGGCTTTACACCCACTTGACTCACTTCCAGACACGTATCAATACATAGGTTTTAAGATTCTTACTAGTCACGTATATTCTTGTGCGGTGAATAGGGGGTGTTGTGTCCAGTTCACTGAGCAAGGAGTAGGTCTTTTCTATTACATATTGGGTGTATGGAACGGTATCTGAGCGAATTTGAAACCCTTGTTTTATGCATCACCCCACCTCACCTTTCCCGTTAAGCAGCCATAGTGTGTTTTCTAAACGTGTGACTCTGTTCTGTTTTGTAATTCAGTTCAAGTGTAGCGGTTTTTACATTCCCTCTATAAGTGACACCTTATGATAAGTGTCTTTTTCTGTGTGACTTATTTCACTTGGAATCGTCGTACCTAAATCCACTCATCTTGCTTCTCCTAGCCTTATGACATTGATTTCATGTCTGAGTGATATTCCATTGTACATAAGGACCACAACTTCTTTATCCATTTTTCTCTTTCCTGGGATATTTAAGGTGTCATGAAGTGGAGGTTCTTGTCAACAGAGCAGCCCTAAACTTTGGGGTGCCTGTGTCTTGCTGATTTTTAGTTTTCCCAATTTATACGCCCATGAGTGGACGTGCCCTATGCTCCCTAAGCTGTGTTTTTTCGATGTTTCAGGACACACCGTACACTTCTCCAGAGTGGCTGTTGGCAATTAACATCCCGCCTATCAGCGTAGCAAGGCTGCCATTTCTCCATGGCCTGTCCTGCATTTCTGGTTTTGACACTTTTTTAGCATGGCCCTTTTGACTGATGGGAAGCGAGACTTCTTTGTAGCGCTGATTTGCCTTTCCAGGGTGCTTGGTTGGCCAAAAAGTGCGTACGCGATTTTTCCTGAATATATTCAGGAAAAAACGCATACGCCCTTTTTGGCCAAGGGCATCATTGTCGACCTTTTGCCGCTTTTCATGTGCTTTAAAGGCAATTCGAATCTACCTCCTGAAATCTGTTTCCTGCAATTCTGCCTTGCTTTCAAATCCTCTTCGTTCCATTCCCTCAATATATCTGTGGATGAGAGTTATCATTTATAACTCTGCGGGTTTGTGAATTGCAGTGTCCCTGAGCTCCATTTTTCAACTCGCTTTTTTGGGAGCTGGCCGCAAAAGCGCAGTATTGCCTCAGGCGCTATTGTGCTTCTGGGCGGCAGGCTGAGCCTGTGGTTATTTCTTCTTCCTGATGGGAAAATAGAGTGACCTGTGCCTGTCCCAACACCTAGATCTAGTCTCTCATTGGTTGCCCCTCTTCCCGTTCATCCTCAGGACAAATTGCAACCTGTATGGATCAGGAGCTTAAAGGTGCTGATTCTCCAAGTAGGGAGATTGCTAGTAAAGTAGCTGGAAAGGCGAACCCGAGCACAAGGAGGTGAGAAAATGGGTGCGTTTTAGAAACCTTTCAAAATCACACGGTGTACCATCTTCTGAGTTTCTCATGCATGTTTTCGATGTAGGAAGATGCCCTTGAACCTGGAGATTTGGGACCCATGGGATGGGTACCAAGCAGTATTACTTTAAAGGGTCTGCGTTTGCTCACCCAACCTCACCCAACCTGTCAGCCCCAAGAGTGTCCAACCTTATGTCTCATCCAGCTGTGGGTCTATATATGGTCAATCCAGGTTGCATCACAGCCCCTGAACGAATTTTGTAAGAATTTCTCTCTCTTTCACTGTCTTTGTTTTACGGGTTTTTAGAAGTAATTTATTTTTATAATGGGGTTTAGCTGCTTTTCACGGCTGTGTTTATGCGGCTTTACACCCACTTGACTCACTTCCAGAGAGATATCAATACATAGGTTTTACGATTCTTACTAGTCAGACATATTATTGTGCGGTGAATAGGGGGTGTTGAGTCCAGTTCACTGAGCAAGGAGTTGGTCTTGTCTATTACATATTGGGTGTATGGAACGGTATCTGAGTGAATTTGAAACCCTTGTTTTATGCATCACCCCAACTCACCTTTCCCGTTAAGCAGCCATAGTGTGTTTTCTAAACGTGTGACTCTGTTCTGTTTTGTAATTCAGTTCAAGTGTAGCGGTTTTTACATTCCCTCTCTAAGTGATAGCTTATGATAAGTGTCTTTTTCTGTGTGACTTATTTCACTTAGAATCGTCGTTCCTAAATCCACTCATCTTGCTTCTACTAGCCTTATGACATTGATTTCATGTCTGAGTGATATTCCATTGTACATAAGGACCACAACTTCTTTTTCCATTTTTCTCTTTCCTGGGATATTTACGGTGTCATGAAGTGGAGGTTCTTGTCAACAGAGCTGCCCTAAACTTTGGGGTGCCTGTGTCTTGCTGATTTTTAGTTTTCCCAATTTATACGCCCATGAGTGCACGTGCCCTATGCTCCCTAAGCTGTGTTTTTTCGATGTTTCAGGACACACCGTACACTTCTCCAGAGTGGCTGTTGGCAATTTACATCCCTCCCATCCGCGTAGCAAGGCTGCCATTTCTCCATGGCCTGTCCTGCATTTCTGGTTTTGAAAATTTTTGCAGCATGGCCCTTTTGACCGATGGGAAGCGAGAATTCTTGGTAGCGCTGATTTGCCTTTCCAGGTTGCTTGGTTGGCCAAAAAGGGCGTATGCGTTGTTTCCTGAATATATTCAGGAAACAACGCATACGCCCTTTTTGGCCAAGGTCATCATTGTCGACGTTTTGCCACCTTTCATGTCCTTTAAAGGCGATTCGAATCTACCTCCTGAAACCTGTTTCCTGCAATTCTGCCTTGCTTTCAAATCCTCTTCGTTGCCTTCCCTCAATATATTTGTGGACGAGAGTTATCATTTATAACTCAGCAGGTTTGTGAATTGCAGTGCCCCTGAGCTCCATTTTTCAACTGTCTTTTTTGGGAGCTGGCCGCAAAAGCACGGGATTGCCTCAGGCCCTATTCTGGTTCCCGGCGGCAGGCTGAACCTGTGTTTAATTCTTCTTCCTGATGGGAAAATAGAGTGACCTGTGCCTGTCCCAACACCTAGATCTAGTCTCTCATTGGTTGCCCGTCTTCCCGTTCATCCTCAGGACAAATTGCAACCTGTAGGGAACAGGAGCTTAAAGGTGCTGATTCTCCAAGTAGGGACATTGCTAGTAAAGTAGCTGGAAAGGCGAACCCCAGCACAAGGAGATGAGAAATGTGGTTCATTTTGGAAACCTTTCAAAATCACACGGTGTACCATCTTCTGGGTTTCTCATGCATGTTTTCGATGTAGGAAGATGCCCTTGAACCTGGAGATTTGGGACCCATGGGATGGGTACCACGCAGTATTACTTTAAAGGGTCTGCGTTTGCTCACCCAACCTCACCAAACCTCTCAGCCCCAAGAGTGTCCACCCTTATGTCTCATCCAGCTGTGGGTCTAGATATGGTCAATCCAGGTTGCATCACAGCCCCTGAACGAATTTTGTAAGAATTTCTCTCTCTTTCACTGTCTTTGTTTTACGGGTTTTTAAAAGTAATTTATTTTTATAATGGGGTTTCGCTGCTTTTCACGGCTGTGTTTAAGCGGCTTTACACCCACTTGACTCACTTCCAGACACGTATCAATACATAGGTTTTAAGATTCTTACTAGTCACGTATATTCTTGTGCGGTGAATAGGGGGTGTTGTGTCCAGTTCACTGAGCAAGGAGTAGGTCTTTTCTATTACATATTGGGTGTATGGAACGGTATCTGAGCGAATTTGAAACCCTTGTTTTATGCATCACCCCACCTCACCTTTCCCGTTAAGCAGCCATAGTGTGTTTTCTAAACGTGTGACTCTGTTCTGTTTTGTAATTCAGTTCAAGTGTAGCGGTTTTTACATTCCCTCTATAAGTGATACCTTATGATAAGTGTCTTTTTCTGTGTGACTTATTTCACTTGGAATCGTCGTACCTAAATCCACTCATCTTGCTTCTCCTAGCCTTATGACATTGATTTCATGTCTGAGTGATATTCCATTGTACATAAGGACCACAACTTCTTTATCCATTTTTCTCTTTCCTGGGATATTTAAGGTGTTATGAAGTGGAGGTTCTTGTCAACAGAGCAGCCCTAAACTTTGGGGTGCCTGTGTCTTGCTGATTTTTAGTTTTCCCAATTTATACGCCCATGAGTGGACGTGCCCTAAGCTCCCTAAGATGTGTTTTTTCGATGTTTCAGGACACACCGTACACTTCTCCAGAGTGGCTGTTGGCAATTAACATCCCGCCTATCAGCGTAGCAAGGCTGCCATTTCTCCATGGCCTGTCCTGCATTTCTGGTTTTGACACTTTTTTAGCATGGCCCTTTTGACTGATGGGAAGCGAGACTTCTTTGTAGCGCTGATTTGCCTTTCCAGGGTGCTTGGTTGGCCAAAAAGTGCGTACGCGATTTTTCCTGAATATATTCAGGAAAAAAACGCATACGCCCTTTTTGGCCAAGGGCATCATTGTCGACCTTTTGCCGCTTTTCATGTGCTTTAAAGGCAATTCGAATCTACCTCCTGAAATCTGTTTCCTGCAATTCTGCTTGCTTTCAAATCCTCTTCGTTCCATTACCTCAATATATCTGTGGATGAGAGTTATCATTTATAACTCTGCGGGTTTGTGAATTGCAGTGTCCCTGAGCTCCATTTTTCAACTCGCTTTTTTGGGAGCTGGCCGCAAAAGCGCAGTATTGCCTCAGGCGCTATTGTGCTTCTGGGCGGCAGGCTGAGCCTGTGGTTAATTCTTCTTCCTGATGGGAAAATAGAGTGACCTGTGCCTGTCCCAACACCTAGATCTAGTCTCTCATTGGTTGCCCCTCTTCCCGTTCATCCTCAGGACAAATTGCAACCTGTATGGATCAGGAGCTTAAAGGTGCTGATTCTCCAAGTAGGGAGATTGCTAGTAAAGTAGCTGGAAAGGCGAACCCGAGCACAAGGAGGTGAGAAATGGGGTGCGTTTTAGAAACCTTTCAAAATCACACGGTGTACCATCTTCTGAGTTTCTCATGCATGTTTTCGATGTAGGAAGATGCCCTTGAACCTGGAGATTTGGGACCCATGGGATGGGTACCAAGCAGTATTACTTTAAAGGGTCTGCGTTTGCTCACCCAACCTCACCCAACCTGTCAGCCCCAAGAGTGTCCAACCTTATGTCTCATCCAGCTGTGGGTCTATATATGGTCAATCCAGGTTGCATCACAACCCCTGAACGAATTTTGTAAGAATTTCTCTCTCTTTCACTGTCTTTGTTTTACGGGTTTTTAAAAGTAATTTATTTTTATAATGGGGTTTAGCTGCTTTTCACGGCTGTGTTTATGCGGCTTTACACCCACTTGACTCACTTCCAGAGAGATATCAATACATAGGTTTTACGATTCTTACTAGTCAGACATATTATTGTGCGGTGAATAGGGGGTGTTGAGTCCAGTTCACTGAGCAAGGAGTTGGTCTTGTCTATTACATATTGGGTGTATGGAACGGTATCTGAGTGAATTTGAAACCCTTGTTTTATGCATCACCCCAACTCACCTTTCCCGTTAAGCAGCCATAGTGTGTTTTCTAAACGTGTGACTCTGTTCTGTTTTGTAATTCAGTTCAAGTGTAGCGGTTTTTACATTCCCTCTCTAAGTGATACCTTATGATAAGTGTCTTTTTCTGTGTGACTTATTTCACTTAGAATCGTCGTTCCTAAATCCACTCATCTTGCTTCTACTAGCCTTATGACATTGATTTCATGTCTGAGTGATATTCCATTGTACATAAGGACCACAACTTCTTTATCCATTTTTCTCTTTCCTGGGATATTTACGGTGTCATGAAGTGGAGGTTCTTGTCAACAGAGCTGCCTTAAACTTTGGGGTGCCTGTGTCTTGCTGATTTTTAGTTTTCCCAATTTATACGCCCATGAGTGGACGTGCCCTATGCTCCCTAAGCTGTGTTTTTTCGATGTTTCAGGACACACCGTACACTTCTTCAGAGTGGCTGTTGGCAATTTACATCCCTCCCAACAGCGTAGCAAGGCTGCCATTTCTCCATGGCCTGTCCTGCATTCCTGGTTTTGACACATTTTGCAGCATGGCCCTTTTGACCGATGGGAAGCGAGACTTCTTTGTAGCGCTGATTTGCCTTTCCAGGTTGCTTGGTTGGCCAAAAAGGGCGTATCCGTTTTTTCCTGAATATATTCAGGAAAAAACGCATACGCCCTTTTTGGCCAAGGGCATCACTGTCGACGTTTTGCCACTTTTCATGTGCTTTAAAGGCGATTCGAATCTACCTCCTGAAACCTGTTTCCTGCAATTCTGCCTTGCTTTCAAATCCTCTTCGTTGCCTTCCCTCAATATATTTGTGGACGAGAGTTATCATTTATAACTCAGCAGGTTTGTGAATTGCAGTGCCCCTGAGCTCCAATTTTCAACTGTCTTTTTTGGGAGCTGGCCGCAAAAGCACGGGATTGCCTCAGGCCCTATTCTGGTTCCCGGCGGCAGGCTGAACCTGTGTTTAATTCTTCTTCCTGATGGGAAAATAGAGTGACCTGTGCCTGTCCCAACACCTAGATCTAGTCTCTCATTGGTTGCCCGTCTTCCCGTTCATCCTCAGGACAAATTGCAACCTGTAGGGAACAGGAGCTTAAAGGTGCTGATTCTCCAAGTAGGGAGATTGCTAGTAAAGTAGCTGGAAAGGCGAACCCCAGCACAAGGAGATGAGAAATGTGGTTCATTTTGGAAACCTTTCAAAATCACACGGTGTACCATCTTCTGGGTTTCTCATGCATGTTTTCGATGTAGGAAGATGCCCTTGAACCTGGAGATTTGGGACCCATGGGATGGGTACCACGCAGTATTACTTTAAAGGGTCTGCGTTTGCTCACCCAACCTCACCAAACCTCTCAGCCCCAAGAGTGTCCACCCTTATGTCTCATCCAGCTGTGGGTCTAGATATGGTCAATCCAGGTTGCATCACAGCCCCTGAACGAATTTTGTAAGAATTTCTCTCTCTTTCACTGTCTTTGTTTTACGGGTTTTTAAAAGTAATTTATTTTTATAATGGGTTTCGCTGCTTTTCACGGCTGTGTTTAAGCGGCTTTACACCCACTTGACTCACTTCCAGACACGTATCAATACATAGGTTTTAAGATTCTTACTAGTCACGTATATTCTTGTGCGGTGAATAGGGGGTGTTGTGTCCAGTTCACTGAGCAAGGAGTAGGTCTTTTCTATTACATATTGGGTGTATGGAACGGTATCTGAGCGAATTTGAAACCCTTGTTTTATGCATCACCCCACCTCACCTTTCCCGTTAAGCAGCCATAGTGTGTTTTCTAAACGTGTGACTCTGTTCTGTTTTGTAATTCAGTTCAAGTGTAGCGGTTTTTACATTCCCTCTATAAGTGACACCTTATGATAAGTGTCTTTTTCTGTGTGACTTATTTCACTTGGAATCGTCGTACCTAAATCCACTCATCTTGCTTCTCCTAGCCTTATGACATTGATTTCATGTCTGAGTGATATTCCATTGTACATAAGGACCACAACTTCTTTATCCATTTTTCTCTTTCCTGGGATATTTAAGGTGTCATGAAGTGGAGGTTCTTGTCAACAGAGCAGCCCTAAACTTTGGGGTGCCTGTGTCTTGCTGATTTTTAGTTTTCCCAATTTATACGCCCATGAGTGGACGTGCCCTATGCTCCCTAAGCTGTGTTTTTTCGATGTTTCAGGACACACCGTACACTTCTCCAGAGTGGCTGTTGGCAATTAACATCCCGCCTATCAGCGTAGCAAGGCTGCCATTTCTCCATGGCCTGTCCTGCATTTCTGGTTTTGACACTTTTTTAGCATGGCCCTTTTGACTGATGGGAAGCGAGACTTCTTTGTAGCGCTGATTTGCCTTTCCAGGGTGCTTGGTTGGCCAAAAAGTGCGTACGCGATTTTTCCTGAATATATTCAGGAAAAAACGCATACGCCCTTTTTGGCCAAGGGCATCATTGTCGACCTTTTGCCGCTTTTCATGTGCTTTAAAGGCAATTCGAATCTACCTCCTGAAATCTGTTTCCTGCAATTCTGCCTTGCTTTCAAATCCTCTTCGTTCCATTCCCTCAATATATCTGTGGATGAGAGTTATCATTTATAACTCTGCGGGTTTGTGAATTGCAGTGTCCCTGAGCTCCATTTTTCAACTCGCTTTTTTGGGAGCTGGCCGCAAAAGCGCAGTATTGCCTCAGGCGCTATTGTGCTTCTGGGCGGCAGGCTGAGCCTGTGGTTATTTCTTCTTCCTGATGGGAAAATAGAGTGACCTGTGCCTGTCCCAACACCTAGATCTAGTCTCTCATTGGTTGCCCCTCTTCCCGTTCATCCTCAGGACAAATTGCAACCTGTATGGATCAGGAGCTTAAAGGTGCTGATTCTCCAAGTAGGGAGATTGCTAGTAAAGTAGCTGGAAAGGCGAACCCGAGCACAAGGAGGTGAGAAAATGGGTGCGTTTTAGAAACCTTTCAAAATCACACGGTGTACCATCTTCTGAGTTTCTCATGCATGTTTTCGATGTAGGAAGATGCCCTTGAACCTGGAGATTTGGGACCCATGGGATGGGTACCAAGCAGTATTACTTTAAAGGGTCTGCGTTTGCTCACCCAACCTCACCCAACCTGTCAGCCCCAAGAGTGTCCAACCTTATGTCTCATCCAGCTGTGGGTCTATATATGGTCAATCCAGGTTGCATCACAGCCCCTGAACGAATTTTA